>NC_139595.1:1847882-1850382 GCF_946808225.1 Silurus aristotelis | reverse complement strand
TACGAGCTCACCCAAAATCCACCAATATCCACCAATAGGAGGATGGCAAAACTATATATGTTTATATCAGTCCTGTAGATATTAAATGGGCGGGGCTAATCTTAAATAAAATGTGATAACCCTGCCCTAATCCTACCTAAAACTGGTTTTGCACCACTGCAGTCATGTGCCAGATTAAATTACCTGTTTGACATGTGATGTTTACCAGATCTGTTACATGTGCCTGATCTTTGAAGTGCACCAGATATGCGGCATGTGCCCAGTCTTTGACGTGAACCGGAAATGTGACGTGTGTCCAGTCTGAAACATGTACCAGATCTGTGACATACACCAGATATGTGACATCTGCCCAGATTGTAACATGTACCAGATCTGTTAGGTCTGGGTGACATGCATCATATGACATTTTCCTAGAGCTGTTATCTGCAGTAGATCTCTAACATGTGCCTGATCTGTGTGACGTGTACTTAATATGTGTGCCCAGTCTTTACCAGATGTGTACCAGATCTGTGGCATGCATCCTATCTGTTACATGTGCCTGATGTGTTATGTGCACCAAATAGGTGGTGTGTGCCCAATGTGTAACATGCACTGGATTTGTGATGTGCACTGGATCTGTGATGTGCACTGGATCTGCAACATGAGCCAATCTGTGATTATAATTGAATGGCCTGTTTAACATGTAGCTTCATATCAGTGATGTGTGCCTGGTCTGTGATATGAACTGGATCCCTGGCATGCGCCGGATCTGTGATGTGCACGTGCTTATATTTTTGTTGACTCGAGCACAGAAATATTGCACGTGCAGCAGAGCAGAGATGCAATACGTCATACTGATCTAAGAGAACAGCGTGTGAGCTTGCCTTTATACTTTATGTAGGTCAGGATTTGAAAGGCAGCCTGGAAACATGCTTGTTTATGTCTATGAGAAGTGTGTGTGTGTGCATGTGTGTGTGTGTGTGTGTGTGTGTGTGTGTTTTGGGGAAGATAGCTTGCAGGAGACCAAATGTCCCCATAATAATATTAATATCTGTGTTTTGACCTTGTCAGGTCCACATGAGGCAAACTTAGTCTTTCCAAACGCTTCCTTTTGGCTACAGAGTTTTATATTTAGCTGCATTAATGCATGTGTGTGTGTGTGTGTGTGTGTGTGTGTGTGTGTGTGTGTGTGTGTGTGTGTGTGTGTGTGTGTATGTGCTGGCAGAGAGAGGAGGAGGGGGTTAATGAGGGAGGCCAGATGGGAATCGTGCTGCCAGACTCTGACACAATTGCACAAGTTTTCTACATTTCCTAATAATCCTGATGTAAAACAGGTGTGAGTGTGTGTGTGTGTGTGTGTGTGTGTGTGTGTGTGTGTGTGTGTGTGTGTGTGTGTGTGTGTGTGTGTGTTTAGATCATGCTTTTAGATAAGCATGGGGTGTGAATGATCCGAAAGTTGAAGGCTGTTATGGTGCAGTGTTATGAGTCATGTATCTGCAGCAGCATTATTGTTATGATCCCCGTTTGACTTCACACCCTGTGGATGTTCTCTCTCATTAATCGCTCCCGCTCTGCTCCCTGAGAAACTTCTGCCTCCTCTCTACATTCCTGCTCTCGCTTCTCTCGTCTCACCAACTGACTTCCTCCAAACAGAGGAACACCACCAGCAGCAAAGCAACGTGTAGCTAAGCAACTGCGAGCTGGATTGAGGATGAGCTTGGTGATGAAGGTGAAGCTCACGAATCAGTCCTGAACCAGACTGATGATATGGTCTCGATCTCATGACCATAACACGGATCAGCTCAATCCTCAGCTCTTCTGCAACTCTACAGCTCTTCTTCCTAACTCTACAGCAATGTTCACATCAGAATTCAATGTTTTATGAACTTTGAAAGACATTCCTAAAATTCCCAGAGTTTATTTCATTTGAGACAAATGTAATATAATCAAATATATATTTAAAAAGCATAATTTTTTATTTCTATTTATTTATTTATTTATTTTAAATGTAGTGCAAATCTCTCTCCCTTTTTTATACAGATTTATCCAAATATTGTGTACAATTTTGAGAGAGAATATAAGAACTATGAAAAACAAACAAATAAAAAAACAATTAATCTATATATATATATATATATATATATATATATATATATATATATATATATATATATATATATATATATAAAATAACCCAAATAACTAAAAATAATTATAATAATATCAAATTTTTTTGGAATTGGTAGACGTAAAAAAAAAATTTTGTTTAATAATAATAATAATCCATTTTATCATCGTCCATCCCACTACCAAATTAATAACTCGTGAAATGAAGTAATAATAAAATATAATGAACAATAATAAAGTAACACAAAACAATGAAAAAGCATTAAGAAGAAATTTTTTTTTATATATTTGTGAAATAATAGTAATCATAATGCCTGGAAGAATTTTTTACAGCTCCAAAAAATGAAAAATATTCCAGAAAAAAAGAGTTTTTATGCAGATGTGTATGTAGTTC
>NC_139595.1:1820382-1842882 GCF_946808225.1 Silurus aristotelis | reverse complement strand
TATAATGATGGATGTGCATTTTAGAGCTTCAGGATTTACATGTTGATAAAAAATAATCCCGACCAACCTGCTGATTTAGTTTATTAAATAATTCGGATAAGAGACGGTTCAGACATGTAAAAACCGAAAGCACCAGAAACCATCAGGATCCGGGCTGCATCAGTGACGCTAGCAGGTAATTAGCTTAAGCACCTTCAACGGTCACGAGTGACGTCATTGTTTCAAGCATAATAATAATAATAATAATAATAATAATAATAATAATAATAATAATAATAATAAATGTTAATCCTGATCATAAATTATGACCTGAATATCTAACCTTAAATTTATCTTGTATTTATTTTTTCATAATTAGCCAGATGAAAGGTAACAGAAATAAACAAAATAAATCGAATTTAACATTTGATTTATATTTAATGTAAACATCAAATCTGGCCTCCTAATAACTATCTGGATTTAATTTATACATTTTCTGTATCATTTAAATGTATGTGTCATATTTTAAATATATTACATATTAATAATAGTAATAATAATGTAATTTGTAATAAATCGATAATTTGTTATTTAATAAATCATAATAATTATTCAATATTATTAACTCCTGACCGGATTTTTCTTTTCCAAAACACACAATTCGAATCTGTTGAATTCTCTATTCGGGTCGGTTGATTCGTTCAGTTTAAACGTAACAATAAACGGATAAATGGTTTGGCGTGTCTTTGGGAAATTAATAAAAATGATATTTTGTTCTGTTTATCTCAACATTATTTATCGTGATAACGAAACCGTATCGGTGTATTGCTTTGTACATCTTTACATCGTGTGAATCTCGCAGCGGTTTAGGAAATGCACGAAGCAGACCTGGACTGCGCAGTCACTGCCTATATGGCTGAAGTGAACCGTGCTCACTACGAGCTGGACTACACAGAGGAAATCAACCAGCAGATGAGAATCCCAGAGAGGCTGAAAGTCGGCGCGGAGTCGCCCATTGACCAGCTTCTACCGTTCCCCGAGGAATCCCACTGCACCATGATGCAGGTTCCGGACAGGATCGTAGTAGCAGGTACTTGTTCCACATTCGGCTCACGGATTTATCTGGCGAGTCCGTTTTAAATATCTCAGGTCTCTGTGTCGCTCTGTGAATCGAATCAAATTTGAGATGTTCTGAAGAATCTTATCAATTGAATTAGTCACAAATCAAAATAGTCATGATGAAGAGAAAGTAAACCAGAAGCAACTCTTTTTTATCTTCTGAACCGTCCACATTTTCTTTTCCATAGGAGACGAAAACGATCCTCACTTCAGGCCACGAGAGCTCGATCTGATCCAGTCCATCCCGGTGGAGAGTGTGGAGTTGAAGGCTCCTCCTCATGTCCTCACGCTCCAAGACCAGCCTCTGGACTTCCTGGAGACTGAGCAGCTCCCAGGACCCTCTCAGGTGAAGAACTGTATTAACCTACCACATCTGTGTGATGAGGCCTGAATCAGTTTTTATGGGGGGTTTTCTAAATGACGCTGGATGAGGAAGAAACGATAGAAGAGATTGGAGGATGTAAGACTACAGAAATCCGATCAGATGTGGTTAAGATTAGACACGCTAAAACCGTTATTGGATTGAATGAGAAGAAACTGATAGAGATCGGATACAGAATTCATAGAGATTGGATGAGAAAAAGAACTATTAGAAATCGGATACAGAAGAAGTGACAGAGATTGGATGAGAAAAAGAGCTGTTAGAGATCAGATACAGAAGAAGTGACAGAGATTGTATGAGAAAAAGAGCTGTTAGAGATCGGATACAGAAGAGGTGATCGAGATTGGATGAGAAAAAGAGCTGTTAGAGATCAGATACAGGAGAAGTGAAAGAGATTGGATGAGAAAAAGAGCTGTTAGAGATCGGATACCGAAGAGGTGATAGAGATTGGATGAGAAAAAGAGCTGTTAGAGATCGGATAAAGAAGTGATAGAGATTGGATGAGAAAAAGAGCTGTTAGAGATCGGATTCAGAAGAAGTGATCGAGATTGGATGATACCTAACCTATAGAGACCTGATGAGAAAAAAGCTCAACTAGATATTGAGGTAGATTGGATAAATTTGATGGACTGGATATAACAGAGATTGGACGAAGGACAAGCTGCACAAATTGAAATTTTTTAAATCTAAAAGTGAAAAGATTTGATTTATAATATTTTTTCTCTCTTTCTATCCGTGAAGATTCGCCCTCGCACAAGAGCCCGGCGTGAACGATGCTTCAGCGAGACCTCGAGAGCGCATCACAACGGCCAGGTCGCCAAATACGACACGTGAGAACAACAAAAAAAAAGACTGATGATACACAATAAAACAAGGCCAAAAGTTTGTGGACACCTGACCTTAAAATTCCTTTTGTATGTGTTCCACATGTTCTGTTAGAATTAACCTTCACTCTTCTTGGAAGACTTTCCACCAGAATTTGTGGAGATTTGTGAGATTTTATTCATTCCAAGGATTTTGGGTGATGAGATTTCAGGGATGTTGGGTGAAGTCAGGATGAAAAATCCATTCCCAAGGTGTTCAACACTGTTTGAGCTCTATAGCAGGGCACGCATGATCTTCCACACACCTGCAACCCATGTAAAGCAGATCTTCTTTGGGTCTCCTAGTGAAGTATACTATTGTGTGCCTCCTACAGTTTGAGCCACATATGACTGGAAATGTCAGGTGTCCCAATAATTTTGACCGTATGACATAAATTGGTCAACCAAACAAAAGCAAGTTTGTTAGCATTAGTGTGTTTAGCGCTAATTCCTCATCTGCTTCCTCCACCCAGCGTGAGCCTGTCTCCCAGAGCTCCCATCCGCGTTTGTCCCCCTCTCGTGTCCCCCGAGGACTGGCCGAGAATGGGCACGGTGGGGGGAGTCATCTCCTACATCCAGCTCACCACACGCCGGGCCTACGAGAACGTCCTGGCCATGCTGGACGACTCGCACCGCAGGTGACTGTGACTATAAGAGCTGAAAACTGACGATCACAATCACAAACACCACTAGATAATATCCAGACGCCTGTTGCAGAAGATAAACCTAACTGATTTTAAGTCATATGTTGAGAGCAGATGTAGAATTTACCCAAAAATCATCATGAGGGGTTTTTGGTTTCTGGGCAACTTCTTGCTCTGTTCCCAAATGACACACAAAGAAAACGAAAGTCAAAAATGTAAGTGTCTAAAAGTTTATTCCATGAACACAGAATATTTACACTATATAGCCATTTAGAATATTTTATATATTACTGACATTGTAGCAGCTATAAACCCTCTGTCCCTCAGTCAGAAAATCTAAAGCACTGACACTGGAGACTCCTTCCGAAGGGAATTCATGCACATGTTTCTGAAATGTTCTCCCATGATAAAAATCCACACCCTGTTCTCCTGGTTTCTGTCTCAGGACTGCACTTGTGACACAAGACACTAGTTTGGAAGGTGCTCCTGATGACCTGGTGTTAGGCGACGCCCCGGCACTGAGGCGGCAGGTACGAACTCGCTCTGTGTTTCCCCCTTTTTCCACAGAGACACAGCTGGGGTCAGGGGTCAGGGATGGGGTCAGAGTTAAGGGTTGATGTATTGTAAAATCAAATTTTTTGTTTTCAATCCAAAGGCACTGTGACAACAACAATCATTTTTGTTGAGCGTGATTAGATTTGAGTTGATTAGATTAGATTTGATCTTCACCATTTCTACAGAGCATAGTTCATTTGGAAAAAAGACAGAGATTTAATTAAAGAAAGTATGGTTAAAAGGAAGAAAGAAAAATAAGTAAAAAAAAAATTTGAAATGAAAGAATTAAGTGCAGCAAATAAAAAAGAAAGAAAGAATTGAGAGGAAAAAATCTTGAGATCTAAAGAAAGAAAGTACAGAACAATTAAGTGATAAAAAAAAGGATTAAATTGAGTAATGAAAGAAAAAAATTGGTGCAGAATGAAAGAAAAAATGAATCTAATTCAAGAAGGTAGAATGAAAAAAAGAAAAAGAGAACGAGAATATATTTAGCAAACTATAATTTTTTATAAAACGGCACAAATCAGCTGTGACTCCACCCCCTTTTCCTGGCTGCAATCTCAAACAATGCTGATTGGTCCGATCGTTAGCTCCGCTTCCAGCACGCGACACCATGTCTGTGGAAGGGTGTGTCCTGTAACCACGATGATCTAACACTTGTATGATGATGTGCTCTTGTGATGTGGTTGTGATCCAGATTGTGAAACTGAACCGTAGACTGCAGGTTCTGGAGCAGGAGAACAAAGAGAGAGCCAGGCGTGAGATGGTGGTGTACTCCCTCAGCGTCGCCCTCTGGCTGGTGAACACGTGGATGTGGGTACGCCGCTGAGCTCCGGAGCCGTCGCCTCTTTCCTCTCATAATCTCAGGCTGCATTTAATCAGAAACTCACATCTTCGTTTTGTGAATATATACTTTCACTCAGATGTTCTGCATAAAGTCTAAACTCGGACCTGATAGCAAAGTTAGCATAAAATTTAAAAAGAACATTTCAGATTAGCATTTAACGAACAAAACAAAAAAAAAAAAATGAGAGGGTGCCAATAGTTTTAAGTAAACAGTAGTTATATGACTTTCATGTACTCAAACTTGTATGTAATTGTTTGTGTACCAAATGAATCACTTCCTGAAGGTGATTAGTGCCAACGATTGTGTTCAAAACAGCAACGTGTTCACAACTGTGACATCATTCATTGAAAATAAACCACTTTAGGAGGTTTTGTTACAGGAACCAATCAGCGTCAACATCTAACGAAACTGGTTTCTATCCGTTTATAATTTTAACGTTGTTGAACGTCTGCGACCCAACCGGCGTCCTGTTCTTACTGACGTTGTAGCAGCTATAAACGCTCTGTCCCTCTGTTCGAGACTGTAACACTTCACCTCTGACTGTTACGAAACACAGACACTGGAGACTCCAAAATGTTCAATAAACAGCTCTTTACTGAAAACGTGTCCATGTCATTGATTACACACACGTTTTTTGGTGTTTGTTTGTATGGAAACTTGTTTGTTTAACATCTGACGACTCCAATCAGAATCCAAATGAGTGAATGAGGTGTTGAAAGAGAAAAAAAGAAAGATGTAATTAAATACTGAAAAGAACATTAAGTGGTAAAAGAAAAATAATTAAGAAAGAAAGAAAGAAAGAAAGAAAGAAAGGAAATAAATACTGACAAAAATATTCAGTGCTAAAGAAAGATGAAAGAATGAAGAGAAGATGAAAGAAAATGAAGGAGGGAAAGAATGTTATATACTAATTTAGAAAATAATACTGTTGAAAGAAAACAAGTGAGTATTGAGGAAGTGAAATGTAAAAAAGAATGTAAGAAAAGAAAGAATGGATGGATGAATGAATACATGTAAGGGGTGAAAGAAAGAAAGAATTAAGGCACGTGCTGACAAAATTTAGTAATTAAAGAAGGAATGAGAGTAAAGTAAAGACAGTATGCAAGTGAAGAATGAGTGGACGTAAATCCTAAAAGAAAGAAAGAAATGAAAGGTCTTAAATAAAACTACAGCGAATCCTCACACGCCATCTTGGGTGTGAGAGAGCTGTTACCATGGAAACGATAAGGCGTCCAAAAGAGCGCATTGTTATATACGTTTTATTGGTATTATGTGTGTTACATTTACATTCTGACGAATTCCAGAATATTTAGTCTTTTAAAAATTTGATTCAGATATTTAGTCTTTTAAAAATTTGATGTTTAAATATTTCCTAATGCGTGTCAAAGGCGAAAATGTTCTCACTTCCGGGTTTGTCGCTTCCGGGTGTGACCCGGAAGGGGTCGTTGTGTGTGCGTGTGTGTGTAGCAGGTCAAGCGTAGACGTGGGTTTGTGTGTCGCTGCGGGACTCAAGTCGGTTTGGGGGGGATAATCTGGTAAATGTATCGCTGTGGTGGATAATGAATGATCCCGAGACCATAACGGAAGTTCCGATCTTGTAGTCGCGAGCAGGAAGCGTGTAATAAAACCCGGATGTAATGGAAGTGAGAGGGAGAAGCAGTTAGCGCGCACACACACACGCCGGGTTTTTTATCGCGATCTGAGATCCGAATCATCTTCACGATTATCTGCGGTTAGTTCCAGCTTCCAGGCGGTGCCATGGCGCCCATGGGGATCCGGCTGTCCCCGCTTGGTGTGGCGGTGTTCTGCCTGCTCGGGCTCGGCCTCCTGTACCACCTGTACTCCGGGGTCCTGTCCAGCAGACTGGCCGCTTTCAGGCAGAGGAAGACGGTGGACCTGAGGGATCTCCTCGCCTTGTCCATAGAGGCTGCGGTGCAGGGAGGCTGGGAGGTGAAGCGCATCCGCATGGAGGACACGCTGGAGGAGAAATCCAAGGGCAAAACCAAAGAAGGAGCCTCAGAGAAGCTCACCATGGGGGATTTAAACTCGCACAGGAAGATGTACTACCTGATCACAAACACGTACCCTTACCTCCAGGTGAGGTTCAGCATCAGCACTCACCACCACCACTCTCAGATCATCTCAGACCACTCTCAGGTCATTCTTAGACCACTCTCAGCTCATTCTCTCATTCTCAGATCATTTGACCACTCTCAGCCTAATCTCAGACCACTCTCAGATCATTCTCAGCTCATCTCATCCTATCACATCTGATTCTAATCTCAGTTAATACCCAATTCATTCTCAGCTCACCTTTAACCTCATCTCTATAACCTTCACTGCGTGTGTACGAGTCTCTTTGTGACAGTTTTCTGAAGTCTCCAGGACACAGGTTTTGTCTTAACTTCTAAAATAATGTGTGTGATGCAACAGCTGTTATTTACTATATACTTAAAATAATAAACAAAGTAATAATTAAAAAAAAAATCATAATCAAGAAGGGGGAAAAAAGAAAGAAAGAAAGAAAGAAAGAAAGAAAGAAAGAAAGAAAGAAAGAAGAGAATGTGGTGCTGAAAAGTGAAACAGCAGCTGTTCTTAATCGCTGTGTTGAAGCACACCGTTGATATTTGCTGTGTTTTAAAAGAAACACACTCACATTTACAGCGAAACACAGTCTACACACACACACACACACACACACACACACACACACACACAGTGTCTGAGTTGCACAGAGGGTTTACTCAGTAACATGAGACGTATTTTAACAGCACAAAGCTCCTACTGTGTGTGTGTGTGTGTGTGTGTGTGTGTGTGTGTGTGTGTGTGTGTGTGTGTGTTTAAACAGTGTAGTATTTATTCACACAAGACTCGTGTCATGACCAGCTTCAGCAGCTCGCTAAAAAGCCGACTGTACCATTTAAGTTTGATTTAATCAAATGCAGAGGAACAGCGGAGCTTGTGTGTGTGTGTGTGTGTGTGTGTGTGTGTGTGTTGTGTGTTTGCTTCACTGCAGCTTCTCCTCCGACAATGGAGACTCCTTCTATAAAGGTTCACTGAACATCTCAGCAGTGAGACAGTAGATGTTTCCACACTGGGTTTTACAGGGTTACTGAAGATTAATAACACCATTTCGACCAATCAGAGTTCTGAAGCAGTAACGTGGTCCACTCCACGTGTGTGTGTGTGTGTGTGGTGTTCAGGTGAACTCTGAGGAACACGATAACTCGGACGGCGAGGCGACGGTGTGGAGTCGGAACATCCCGAGTGAGGTGCAGACGAAGATCCCGGAGGGCAAAGTCGTTCCTGCTGAGAGCGTAACAGTGTGGATCGATCCACTCGACGCCACGCAGGAGTACACTGGTGTGTGTGTGTGTGTGTGTGTGTGTGTGTGTGTGTGTGTGTGTGTGTGTGTGTGTGTGTGTGTGTGTGTGTGTGTGTGTGTGTTGTTTTTGATGTAATTGTACCTGAATGCTTATCAACATAAAAAAAAACCTTGTAACGCAAACTATGTAGAATGTCCTGGTGAAGCCCCGCCCTCTCAAACTTTCTCTCTCTCCCTCTCTCTTTCTCTCTCTCTTTCTCTCACTCTCTCTCCTTTCTGTGTCTCTTTCTTTCCTCGCTCTTTTTCTCGTTCTGCCTGTTTATTTGTCTGTCTCTCTTTCCTTCTCTCTCTCTCTCTCTCTCTCTCTCTCTCTCTCTCTCTCTCTCTCTCTCCTTCATACAGAAAACTTAAGGAAGTACGTGACGACGATGGTGTGTGTGGCTGTGAACGGGGAACCTGTTGTAGGTGTGATCCATAAACCTTTCACCGGCTTCACAGGTGTGTGTGTGTGTGTGTGTGTGTGTGTGTGTGTAAACACCAGTAGTCATGTGACCATTGACATTTCTTCTCATTGTCCTTGTTCTTGGTGGTTCCTCTCATGTTCCTCTCGTGTTTCTCAGCATGGGCGATGGTGGGCGGAGGAGCGAACGTGGCACCGCGAGACTCCTACAACGCCAACGCCCCCAAGGTCATCGTGTCGCGCTCGCACGCAGGCAAGGTCAAAGGCTTCATTCAGCAGGCATTCGGGAACAACACCGACATCATACCAGCAGGGGGCGCAGGTGCTGCAGCTTTCCTTTTCTCTCATTGTCCTTTTTTTTTTTTAGCCTCTTCTGTTTTCTCTCACACACACCCTCAAAATATACAAATATAATGCTATTAAAAATATTTATAAGAATGTATCGGTTGTCATGGCAACCAGGGATGCTGGGACGATGTCTACCACCTATTTTATACAGAGCGTCCGGATTCTGGCTTGTGATTGGTCAGTGTGGATCTCTGTAGCAGCAGCTCATTAGCATTTCCGTAGTAACGCGACGTGGGTCAGGGATATTTCCTAAATATAACTGTAACGCGATAAAAAGTACATCATGAGGTTCTACACTCAACATCTCCCCTTCTGTCTGTCTTTTTTTATCTCTCGCTCTCATTCTCTCTCTCAGGATATAAAGTTCTCGCCCTTCTGGACGTTTCCGATGATGAGTATGAGAAGGCAGACATGTACATCCACGTGACCTACATTAAGAAGTGGGACATCTGCGCCGGTAACGCCATTTTGAAAGCGCTCGGTGGTCACATGACCACGCTGAAGGGGGAGGATATCGATTACTCGGGCTCAGAGAAGAACCCCGGCGGCGTTCTCGCCACCATCAACATCGACCACGACGCCGTGGTGCAAAAGCTGCCGGCCTGGGAGCAGAACAAAAACTGACCAAGACGGGTCAGGGTACCGCAGACTGGAACGCTCGGGAACCGGAGACGGAACGCACAACCGGCGTTCCACACGCAGACACGTGAGCTTCGGCACATTCTTAGCGTTTAACGGCGCTCTTCTCCCGGAGTAATCTTCGATGAGAGGCAGTTCACGGACGGCACGGCCGCGTCGTTTACTCTTTATCTCCAGACTTTAGTTCCCCTGATCCTGAGTAGCATCTGGTCTGTAGGTGTCCATGCTAGCAGAGGTGCATCGATCCTGGATACCTAATTAGCATTAACCAATCAGGAGCCTCGTTCTTTCGCTTTGTCGTTTAAACAGGATCTTTAACGGAAAGTCAGAAGACTTTTTTCATGCTGTCTCCGCACCCAGACGGACTTACGAGCGTCTCGGTGCTAAGTGCTCGCTCAACTGACCTGCTCTCGCATCCTGCAGTCTGTAGGTGCACTCGCTTTACATCCGTCGCCATTAAATATATACGTTTCTATGTTTCATCAGGTTTTTGCTATGATCAGGAGATTCCTTTTCTTTGCAGTGGCTTCGGTTTTCCGTCTTTTATTGATGTATTGATGCGTCCCTGCGTACTCGAGCATAAAACGTTAGGGTATTTATATATTCTTTATTTTAAATATAACATTATGGTGTTATGAAATCCCCAGACTGCAACTCTTTTAGATGCAACATGCAGCCAAAAGTTTGTGGACTCCCGAGCGTGTGCTCCTCTTTGAACTTCCACACTGCGTCCCAAAGCACAGCTGGAAAAACTGGGTGTCCGTATACTTTTGGACTACATCTGCAGCCTCGTCACGTGCGGAGAAGCGAAAGCGCTACAAGGTCAAGTGTCCACCCTGATTTCAGTATCAGACGCGCGCGCGCGCGCGTGCGTGTGTGTGTGTGTGTGTGTGAGTTTAACATACACAGGTCAGGTGTGTCACTAAAACGGACATGATACAGTGTTTACAGTGGAAACGTATTTGCGTCCGCATCCTGCTTCCTTCTGGATTCTGGTTCTCCGAGATGTTCAGCTGAGGTGAAGATCAGTACGTGTTCATAGATAACAGGAAGTCGTCACAGAGCTGCTGAATTATTCATTCTGATTGGTTCTAATATCCTTATCGTTTCTATAGTAAGAGCAAACTACGGTTCTACACTGCTAGCGTTTCCATAGTAACAGCAAACAATCTGCAGGGACTCGTACAGCGAACGATGTGGTTCCGATCTCCGTATCGGGTCCACAGTAACGTCGATCGCTCGTTCTGATCATTATAGTTTCCATAGTAACAGCGGACACCGCTTCTATTTCGCTATCGTTTTTATAGTTACAGCGAACACTGGTTCTAATACCCGTATCGTTTCCATAGTAACAGCGAACGCCGTTTCTAATATCTTCATCGTTTCCATAGTAACAGCGAACACTTGTAATATCGTTATCGCTTCTACAGTAACAGCAAACGGGGATGTTAAAATCATTATCGTTCCCGTAGTAACAGCGAACACTGGTTCTAATATGCTAAGCGTTTCCATAGTAACAGCCAATGCTGGTTCTAAAATCCTTCTTGCTTCCAAAGTACCAGCGAACACTAACACTAATATCGCTATCATTTTCATAGCAGCAGTGAACCCTGGTTCTATTATTTCTATCGTTTCCATAGCAACGGCGAACGGTTTGCGGAATCGTACATGAGTTGAACGGCGCGTGTAAACACGTGATGATTTGTTCATCAAAGTCTATTAGTACCGTAGTCCGGTGTTGTTCCTGACTTCTCTCCAGCTCAGATGATCTCAAACACGACTCGCTGATCCACTTCCTGTAGCCTTTCAACAGAATGACGTGAAATGTGTGGGTTTTTTCTGCTGAACTCTTCCTTCAGTCTCCTCAGTTGTAAATGTTTAACAGTTTATGATTTTTTTTTTCTTTTGAGCGGGTGTAATATTTTCAGTGTGTGTTTTATTTTTATTTCGTAATTAAACAGCGGACAAACGAACAGTTGTGGGTTTAATGTAGCACGTGTAACAAGCCCTTTTTGGGACGTCTAGACATCTGCCTAGTGCCCTGGCCATGGTCCCAGTGGCTCCTTCCCCTCCACCCTCCTGCATGAAAACGTGTGTAAACACAGCACACGATCACTAAAAGTGGTTTGCTGTTCAACTCCTGCATGGGCTCTGTTCGCTCTGAGTGAAGTATTTCATTCATTTCTTTGCATTGAAATAAAGAGCAACTTTTTGTTGGTGGTCTTGAATTTCTCGGAACTGATGGACCCACTTTTTTTTTAGATGAAGTGTTTGAACAGAACAGCTGAAATAAACTGAACTGAATCTTTCCACAGGGATGAACCTGCTCGATTTGGGCACTAGAGGGCGCAGAAGAACTGCGTTTCCACGTACCAGGATCAATTGACACTGTTGCTTTTTATTCGTTTATAGTTACATCCTTCTCCTCCTCCGTCCTAAACATGAGTGAAAAACCCAAATTTACAGCTTCTGACTGATGTAAACTCCTGAAACTGGAGACTCCTTACCTGAAAACTTGACACGTTTATACGCAGCTTTAGACGTGCTGTCGCTATAAAAACGATACGACGTTCGCGCAGCACGTTAATATAATCTATAAGCTGCTGTTCGACCAATGAGAAGCCAGAATTTCTGTAAAATCCGAATATTAATGCGTTTTCTAATTTAGGAATTCATCCTGTTTCTTATAAACAACCGAAAAGCGCTTCAGCTTCTTTATTTTTTATGAGCGCATCGTAGCGATGTTGAAGCAGAACACGTGCAGATTCGCTCGTGAGCTCGAGGATCTCGTTTGCATTAATTCGGTCTCGGCAGGTGGCGTCGTGCTGCGCGCGCGCGCGCTCGGTAAAACTGCCGCCTCCTATTAGCGCCATGTGGAGGTTTTAGTGTAGCGGTTTGGGCAGGTTTACTTTCTGTCGCTTTTCTGTTTACGCTGAAAACTTTGTTGCTTTTCACAAACTGTTGCCACCTCCCCCCTCCCTAAACCACCATTCATTTTTATTTTTAGGGGGCTAATACTTTTTCCTCAAAGCTACACTTTGATACAGTCACCAAACACGTCAACTTCATGTCCTTCATGCTCCATACCGTTTCCATAGTAACAGCAAATGCTAGTTCTAATATCGTTATCGTTTCCATAGTAACAGTGATGGCTGGTTCTAATATCCATGTCATTGCCATAGTAACAGCAAACACAATATCCATGTCGTTTCCATAGTAACTCTGAACACTTGTTCTAATATCCATATTGTTTCCATAGTAACATTCAACACTTGTTCTAAAATCAATATTGTTTAAATTGTATCAGAGAGCACTGGTTCGAAAATCATTATTATTTCCATAGTAACAGCGAACACATCATTATCGTTTCCATAGTAACAGCGAACACTGGTTCTAAAATCATTATCGTTTCCATAGTAACAGCGAACACTGGTTTTAAAATCATCGTTTCCATAGTAACAGCGAACACTGGTTCTAAAATCATTATCGTTTCCATAGTAACAGCGAACACTGGTTTTAAAATCATCGTTTCCATAGTAACAGTGAATGCTAGTTCTTATATTGCTCTTCAGATCAGTTCGTTTGAAGAAGGATCTACAAATAAAAGATCTGAGAGGAGCAGCTCTGTGGGCTGATGTTTGTCTGAATGCAGTTTTCTGCTCAAAATTAGAAGGTAAAAAAGTTTCTTGAGTTCGTTCTCGCTACACAAATCCTTCAGTGTTCGTTAAAACGATCAGGAAATGACGCAAGTGGAATTTTGATGTCTTTGTTTTGGAAGGTGTGGAGACCAGGCTCTTATCACATGAGTGTAATAGACAGCTTGTGTGAGAAAGTCATCATCATCAAGATGGATTTTAGAAGCTCAAAAAGCAAAAAGGGTTTTGTTCAGAAACGTTTCAGTATTGAATAAAGGAGAGAGAGAGAGAGAGAGAGAGAGAGAGAGAGAGAGAGAGAGAGAGAGAGAGAGAGAGAGAGAGAGAGAGAACACCGCAAAGCCGTTTGGACCTGAAGAATTGTGGTCTTTTGAAGAAATGCAGAATGGAAGCACTCACACGTCTTGTTATAAAGTGTACCGAATGAGGGCTTGAGTGTGCGTTATGCTAATCAACATGCACACTTGGGCCAAAAGTTTGTGGACACCTAAACATAAGATTTGTATGTGCTTCTTTTTAAACATCCCATTCCACATTTATTCCCGACTCTTATGATAAGCTCCACTCTTCTGGGAAGATGTTTCCTGAGATGTTGTGAAGATTTGTGTGAGATTACATTCGTCCACAAGGGTTTTGGTAAAGTCAGGTACTGATGTAGGTGAGGTGAGGAGACCAGGAATTCAGTCC
Source organism: Silurus aristotelis (assembly GCF_946808225.1). Taxonomy (NCBI): domain Eukaryota; kingdom Metazoa; phylum Chordata; class Actinopteri; order Siluriformes; family Siluridae; genus Silurus; species Silurus aristotelis. Next base: position 1,829,381 of record NC_139595.1, on the reverse strand, counting down.
AAAAAAAAATGCATGGCCTTGTAGAACTACTTCACATCTAAACCAGATAGGTTTGAAGATGGCATTTGAAAACTGGAAGCCAGAATTTGGGAGCGAAGCAACATGATGGTTTGGTAGAACTTGCAGGAAGGTTGAAAACGAGTCATACAGCTTCATTCTGGATCAGATGCAGAGGTCAAATGTCTCTCAGAAGCAGATCTGCCAGGTGTTACAGTAGTCCAGTCTTGACTTGACGAAGAACTGAACAAACACCTGACTGGCACCTGTGTGGACAAAATCTCCTGATGTTGTAATGAAGAAATCAAGAAACTAGCGCTCGCATGTCACGCTAATGCTAATGTCTCCTATGAATAGAACTGGTCATGTGCTTGAATTGCGTCGATGCGACAAAGTTGAGAGAAGTTGAACTTGGTAGATGGGATATCGATGAGGGTGAGGTGAGTAGCCTCGAAGCACTCATCACACCCCTCTGAGTGGCACCACACTCCCTCTGAACCGCTCGCATTGCTCGATTAAACCCACCGTCTCTCAGGGCACGAGGAAGTCACGCATCACGATTCATCTCTGTCCTGCACCCGGGTGGTGGAACGAACTTCCCCTGGGTGTCTGACTCACCGGCTGACTCGAAACAAGAACAGAAAAACTATCCTATGTTTTTGCTTTGTTTTTGTTGTGTGAAAACGTCAGTCTCAGTGTGGACATGGTCCTTAATCTTCATGAACTCACCTTCATCTTCAACACTTAGTACTCTTATTACACCTAGTCCTGAACCTTGTAAACCAGGATGGATTTATGCTCTTCTGTAAAAGTGATTCTGTGGTCAAGTGTCATAGAAAGTACACTTTCTTAATGTCCATCAGTTCTGGCTAATGGAGAACACACTCCTAAAAATGAGATAAAAGCTATAAACGTTTAGTTTCTCTGGATGGGCAGTAAGAACTCTGAGGCTCTAAGTTCGCCAGTCCACTGTTACTAAATGTAGAACCTTTAATGGTTCTTTGATTGAAAAATCTTGTTGAACCCATACGAGATTCTTTATATTTCAAACCCTTAAGAGTTCTTCAGTTGTTCCTCTCAGTGGAAGAATTGATCTACATCCTTAAAAATAATACCCAGTTCCAATAAAACACTTTTAGGAAGATAAGAGCTTTGAACTGTCCATTTATCTTTTAAAGAACCCAAAAACTGAACTATGGGAAACTTTTAAATGTTTTAGGAGAACCCTACATTCTCCTCGACTAACAGTTCTTCAGTTGTTTCTTTCTGTAGAAGTTCTCAAAAGGTCTTTAACCTTAAAAATCAGAAACATTTCCAATAAATCAAAGCGAAAAAGCCCATAATCATCTGTTTATCCTTTGAAGAACCCCAAAAAGAGCACTGTGGTAAACGTTTAAATGTTCTCCATCAGCAGTTACCAATCAGAAAGGTTCCTCTCTTTCAGAGGATCTTAGTGTGCACCATGTGTAGAACCTTTGGATGCAGAACCTGCTAATGTTGCATGTAGAACCCATATGATAACAGGTTCTCCATTGAACAAACGTTAGCAAGCATTGAATGTTTATTACATATTAGTTAATTAAAAACCCGTTAATACTTTTCCGTATCTGAAAAAGGCCTTAAATAAAACCACTGTTTGAGGAACCATTAATAATCGAACCAAAAAAAAGTCAAAACGTTTTTTGTGATTGTTCTGTGTCTCCAAATCTATTCACAAAAAAGTGTCATTTTCAGCGCAAGTCACAAGCCAGATGTTTGTGCGATGGAGCTCCGTCGGCTGAACGACATCAAACTCGATTAGAATTTGAAAACCATCTAAAATATCTGTAGTGTTTTTATATATGGGATGAATTATATGGTTTATGATTCAATAATGCACCTCTGTCAATCAATCCACACCCCACTGTAGAAAACCTGAAAAAGATCTGACGTCTTTCGTTCGTTCGTGACTGCGTTTTTTTTTTTCCCCTCCTGTAACAGACGCTTCCTTTGAAGTGCAAACAGAGCTGGAGTTTGGGGGCAATAACAACACGCCAGTCAGGCAGTCACAGGCTGTATATACGAGAAAAAAAAAACCTGGAGGGCTCGCAGCGGTGTAATTATCTTCAAACAGGCAATGCGGAAAATGATAATGCCTGTTTTGTCACCTTCGTCACGGTCCCCACCTACGTCTGATACAGTGAGACTAATTAAAACAGAGGCTGATTTACGAACTGGGACTTGTGTAGCATTTAATACGAATCTATTTACGTTATTATCACGAATGGTCCATCTGTGGAAAGACAAAGTGACTCACTGTGATCATGTGATGACAGTTCGAAAGAATGAAATGATCATATCTTGTAATTACAAGTCATCATTTCTCATTACATATCAATTTTTAATCATTATTCCATCATTCCGTTTGTTTTGTACAGGAATCGAAACAATGGATGTTGTCCAAAAGCAGCTTTAGAGATATAAATAGAACGTGACCTCATAAATATCCCTAATGGGCGACTGTAACTCCCTGAAGCTTCATGAGGAAGAAACCTTGAGAGGAACCAGACTCAAAAAGGAACCTCATCCTCAGCACCAAATGTCCAACTGCAGCCTCCAACCTTTGTCGCAGAAACCCAAAAAGAATCATAATAATATCCGATTGATTCGATTTTTAAATACTAAATGATTAATGCTGATCAGAAGTAAGTCATTTTTTTAAAAGCTTTCATTTTCCAATGAACCACTACAGGATCCTTTTTTTTTTTTTCCCTTTTATGGAAACTTCTATGTAGAAACCAATAACTTATTACATGCTCCAATAAAATGTTTTTGGGAAGCTAAGGAGACTTACATGCCCAATGGGCCCATAGGAAACCACATAAAAATTCCCCATGGATTAGAAATGAGCTCATCCATATTAGAGGTTGTAAAATTCACTGATTCGCATCGAAGCATCTGCATAAAATGTTAACGATGTGACGCATCGGTTTTAAAAAGTGTGCATCGGGTACATTTAGCATTTGTATCACGGTGCATCGTTTGTAACATTTTTACGTCAATAAGATGTGCTATACTTTTATTATTTTGAAAGCGACCAATAATTTGAGACCGATATTTGATATATAAATTGATTTCTCTTCGCTAAACTGTTTCTCGAGCGTGTTCTCTCAGCATCACTGCTGCTACATGAATATGACGTATCACAACACTACAGAGACCGAGACGTGTCCTAAGAGTCACATAGAATACAGATTAACATGGCAGAGGTAGAGCTGTGTACATTACTGCGATGGGAGTGTTCTTATTATTTTGAAATAGTGGAGGAAAAGTAGAAGGGAATAATGGTTAAGTGTAGATTATGTGTTGGTGAAAAGCTCTTGTCAACTGCAAAAAATCCAACTTAAAAAAAAAAAAAAACATCTGCATGCAAAGCACAGCACTACAGATGTGTGTGTGTGTGTGTGTGTGTGTGTGTGTGTGTGTGTGTGTGTGTGTGTGTGTGTGTATAATGTTGCATATATGGAAATGGAGACAGAAATATAGAAAACTTTTGCAGACTTTCCACCACTGCAGACGGCTCAGAATAAAAGTTTTCCGTGGGAGACACATGTACGATGCCATCGCAGCGGAGAGAGAGAGAGAGAGAGAGAGAGAGAGAGAGAAAGCAAATTCACAGCTCATTTGCTCTTTGTGGGAAGATAAACTGCCACGGTCACTGATAAAAGCGTGAACTTTGTGAAAGCGTTCAGAATGTTGAAGCTGATGATGAAGAATGATGTAGATGAGGACGAGGTCATATTTACGGAATTGCACGATGTTTTATGAGATGACAGTAAAAGGTATGTTCTCCCTCCACATCACCGGCATGCAGCCCACACCCTCAACCTTATATACACGAACGATAGTTACATTCCTGACGGCGAAGGCAGATTGAAAAGCAGTGTACAGAAGTGCGACTGGAAAGCGTTCAGCATTGTGGTCAAAAGTTAGTCGATCATCTTATTGTTCTCAGAAGTAATGAAGCATTTTAAATGTTTAAGAAATGTCTTTTGCCCTAATATAACTGATTTCTTAATGGTAATTATCTATATTACACCTGTTACACCTGTAAGGCGTGAAAGATCTACAAGTAACGCAAAAGTAACGCAAAATAGTAATATAACGCATTACTTTCCATAAAAAGTAACTAAGTAACGTAATTAGTTACTTTTTTGGGGAGTAACTCAATATTGTAATGTGTTACTTTTAAAAGTAACGTTGCCCAACACTGATTATCAGTACCATATCGAATCGCGGAGCATCAAATTTTATCCTTTGCATCATATTGCATTGAGTTGAAATGAATGGAAATCGTATCGCACTGCATCGTAATGGGGTGAATCGTATCGTATTGCACCGCTAGATGCTTAATATCTATCTTTAATGTATCGTACTGTTGCCATTGCATCGAGATGCGACTGGCATCAGCCTCCGAAATGGAGATGCACATCTTTAATGTATGCACAACATTAGAGTAAAATGGGAAACTTTCTCCATAGATTGTCACAACATTGAAGGTTCTAAATAGAACTCTTCTAGGAACCCTTAATTGTTCCGTGATATTTTAAAGAATCCCCAAAAAATGCACCAATGTTGAACAAACTCCTTTAAACTTTCTTCACTTATTCTTCTGGGGAAACTCTTCAAGGTTCTGTACAGAACCCTACAACAATGCGGTTTACATTCAGAAAGGTTTCCAATTAGATCTCTTACGAGTGCACCATAAAAAACAAGTGTAGAAAGTGGAAATATAGAACCTTTAAGGGTTCTTAGGTTGCCAAACCTTTTAATGTTCCATGTAGAAGCCACATGAGAAAGGTTTCTAATGGGACCCCATTGTGGCAGCTTTGGATCTTTAATTATCCAACAAACTTTGTATATTCTTTTCTATTACAACCTGTAAGAGTTCTTCAGTTGTTTCTCACTAGGGAAACCTTAAAGGTTTAATGCAGAACCCTAAAGCTTTCAGAAAAGTGTGCAGGCATGTTTCAAGGGTGCTCCTGATGAAGTTTCTTCGCCTCTTTGGCACAGCGATTTAAGTTTGAGTTTGAGAGCAAAGTTCGAGCAAGACTCGGAGGGAAACTTTGCCCAATGTCAAAGAAACTCTTCGTCCTTTCTTTTCTCCGACGACAACAGTCACATGCTAATGTGTACGTTTTCGTCTCCTCCGCGGCGTGTCCCTCCCCTGTGGCCAGCTCTAGGCCCTTTCCATTCCATCGTAACGTCTCGTCATGTGGTAGTCGGCATGTCTGTCTTCCTCAGGCATCAAATAATTATCCAGACCATCTGCCTGCAACTCGGATGCAGATGGAGAGACCTTGACACCCCTCCATTTTGCCCATGAGACAAAAAAAGTCTCTCTGAATCGGCAAGACGTCGATTTTCTGTCAGCGACAAAACCTGAAGAAAAGACGAAGCAAAAAGACATGAAAACGTAATACACAGAGCTGTTTTTAGTGTAAAAATGCTTCTTATGGATCACAAATGGGAAGAAACGACCAAATAATCCAAAAGTATTGGCACCCTTAATTAAAATGAATGCATTTGATAAATAAATATAAATTTAGAAGCTCATACTGCCGCTTTAACACATTCCATTTTATTTTTATTTTAAAAATATTTTTTATATATTTATATAAATGTTTTGTAAAACTTCCACTTTCGGTAATGCAAAATTATTAAAACAATACACAAAAATACATTTTATTTCTCAATATGGAAAGTTGTTTTACCAGGAATTACAATTAATTTTGTGAAATTATTGGCACCCCTTCTACAGTATATCCAATAAACAGCCTAATTGCAGTGAGGATTTTCCTGTAACGTCTAACAAGAGAGGCCACTCATTTAGCTGAAGATGTATTTAGGGGCTTGCTAACAATTACATGATTATAATGATTGTAAACAGGGACTTTCATTGTTTAAAGGTTTTGTGTGTAACATTTATTTTAGACATGACTGATTTTTCCCCACTGTCTTTAAACCTTTTGATTTATTTATCAGTTTATTTATGAGAGACAGATGTGGTTCAGATGTGTCTTAAAGTATACATTATGAAAAAAATATAAAAAAAGGACTTTAAAACATTGCATATCAATGTCCATATGCTAGCATATAGAAATATTAAATCATGAACTAAACACTATTAAAGCCTAACAATGTTAGCATTATATCAGTTAGTAAAACCATATTCAGGAGGCTAAAGTAAACCATATAAAAAACATTTGCATTATCACAAGGGCAGCTAGCAAACTGTGTCAAGCTAAATATCACTGTTTGAATGTCAAGCTAGCTAATATACAGTAGATTAGCTAGAACTATTACTAGATGCTAAAGCCTATAGCAAGCTAGCTAATGTTTTAAAATTATATCACCAAACAGAACCTGATTTTCAGTGGCATTGACATAAAATAATTGCTACAATTAGGGTTTAAATTATATCTAATCACAAAAATATATATTTTGGCAAATATATTCGACTTAGCAAACCATGCAAAACTAGCCGTCCTTCTGCAACACACTCTAAACTCTTGACTGTACAGGCAAATGTTTGTGGACACCTGAGCATATGATTCGTATGAGCTTTTCTCTTTCCACATGTAATCTCCATGTGCTGTTATAAGAACCTCCACTCTTCTGAGAAGATGTTCCACTAGATTTCTGTGGAGATTGGTGAAGATTCATTCAGCCACAGGAGGTCAGGTAGTGATGTAGGTGAGGAAGTGAGGAGGCCTGGGGTGCAGTCAGTGTTCACATTCATCATGTTCACCACCAACCCATGTAATCTTCATGGAACTGGCTTTGTGCACATCCTGGAACATGTTTGGGTCTCCTAGTTGAATTGAATCAGATCCATACACATCCCATGCAACTGTGTGCTTTTAGGTTTGTGGTAACAGTTTGGGGAAGAACATCATGCTGTTGGAAAAGTCACACTGGATGAAAATAAAAGCCTGAGATGTTGCATGAACTCCAACAACTCCTGAATTATGGTGCATTTAAACACCAAACTTGAATCAGGACCCTGGTGAAAATAGCCTGAGTGTGTTCAGCAGGTGTGAGTAATCCTTGTACCGATTGTGTCCGGACGTGAAAATGGACTATCGATGGATGAGAAGAAAAACATGAAAAGCTCTGAGGTTGTTGCTTTTGAAGCCTTAGGGCTGTGTGCGAGTCCAAAGAGGACACAAAATACACTCCGTCCTCCCCAAAAAATTCTCATTTGAAGGACTTGTAAATGTATGCAAAAACGATTCCTGGCCTCATCAGGAAGAGGAAGATTTCTTAATCATGGTAAAATCGCATGAATAATAATATGGTGAGAAGGAGAAAAGAAAAAGACGCTGCGAAATCAATTGGGTTTTCGGAGATTTGTTCGGACGGTCGATGTTCAGAAGGCCCAAATGTTCTGTTAATGTTTCATCCGATTGGACCGCCTGTGTTATTCTCAATGATTAAAAAACCCTATATAGTATTGCATAAATATTCAGATCTTTAGCATTGATATCATACACAAAATTATTATATACATTTTAAAAGTATTATACAATATACAACTATATAAAATAAGAGTTCTGTGTGGTTTAAACGTCTGGGATTTAAATGTATAAATATCAAAAATCAGGACTATTAAAACTTTTTTATCAACTTCAAAACTATATCCTTAAAATCAATGTATTTAATTAGAGATCGTAGCTTAGTGGTTAAGGAATTGAACTTTGGATACAAAAAATTGAAATTCCCAGCCACACCACACTGCAATTTCAGGGCCCCTGAGTAAGGGCCCTAACCCCATATCTGCTTAGTTGAGATAAGGGCGTTTGCAGAATGAAGTAAATGTAATAGAGTTTTAAAGTAAAACCAAATATTCAGAGCTACAACTGTGATGTGACTGTGATTTCCACTGCATTCTATCCATCTTTTTTTCTTTAATGTCGTTTAAATCTATTGCTCAGGGCTTGCTATATAAAATAACATTGGACTTTTTCCAGTAATGTACTACTTATGACTTCTTCTGATTGCTTTGTGATCTGCATGATTCTGTGCATTCAGGTACGCTGTGGAACTTTCCAGAAAAGGTGTATTTATGTTTCCCCTGACCAGTATTAAGGGCAATTTTAGGTAAGGATTAATGAGATTTCAGTTCCAGATGAAATGAAATGGAGTTGGATGTTAAAAATTTAATGATGTGCTGAACCGAACAATACCGTCACGATGTTCCAATGCTAGAATGTACAATCTGCGGAAAATGGAATAAAGAAACGGAAGATGTGATCGAGCAGAAGAAACTTTAACGCAGTTATCGTAAATGATAACCTGATTACGCCTCAGAGCGAAACTTGGAAGTGTGGGTGCTATCGATGGCTCTCTTTCCGTTCGCTTCTAGAAATTTCCCATGATTCTGAGAGAGGATCTGAAGAGGTGGACGGCAGACGGGTCTCATGACTCATATCTCATTATTCTGACTTCTGACTGATGTATTATGCACTCTATTCACAGGAGCATGCTGATAGCCGGGGAAGTTATTATCAAGAGAGAGAGAGAGAGAGAGAGAGAGAGAGAGAGAGGGGGTAATCTAGAAAACAATAACTGTAAAGTCAATAAAATTGACTGGGCAGGGACAAACAGGAAGGAAAAGCAATCTGCACCTTTCATGTTGGCTGAGAAATGTATAAGGCGTTAAGCTGACACTTAGTCGTCTTTATTGTCTCGTCACCATGTAATAGATTTATTAAGCGTTCAGTGGTTTGTACGGAGAAATCACCTCTACAGTCGTTCTCTCGCCAAAAGCTTTAGGTGCTAAAACATGAAAACTCACTTGTCTGCTTTCAGATGTGATGGATGATGTGCACGCTGCCAATCAGGAGCTTGGTTCTTTGAGAGACGCTCATAGTGATGCTTTAATGCACTGCAAAGTGTTCGGAGAGAAAAGCTGCAGCTCCTTTGAAGGAAGTTTTGCAGGATTATGTTCAATATCCGAA
>NC_139595.1:1810382-1817882 GCF_946808225.1 Silurus aristotelis | reverse complement strand
TGAAGTGTATATCTACAGCTGGGTAGTAAACAATAGGCTAACTTATTACTAACAGCTTAGGTGCAATTTTAGCACAGTTCCTTGTTTCTAAGGGTAGCTGTTGATAAAAAAAAATCATGATTTGTCAATTACGGTTTAATAAATGTTAATCTTAATCGAGCGTGAAAGCAGGTTGATATAGAAATAAGTAAAAGTTTTAATTGGATCAATCTCATTCTTCATCCATTATCACACAAAGTGACAAAAGCTGAGATGGCTTCAGCTGCTCGTATTAACCTTGTTAGCGATGATACACGGAGATCCAGGGCCATGTTACTCTCCACTGTCTAAATCTATCCATCTGGACACGGCCATTTCGAAGAATTACCTCCATCAGCGTCCACTGGCTTTGATGAAAAATAATAGTAATTATCCCAAATGTCTACTCACACAGTATAAACACGGTCGGTAATGCATTTTCCGACCCCTGGGGTCCGTGGCGGTACGGTCCAGGGCCACGCCGTCCGCCTCTCACTGCCCCTCTGCAAAATTGGAGCAGCGCATTACAATTACAAAGCATCCGTTCATCAAAGCTGCGGACACGTTAGGTGTTTGCGCCGAGACGAGAAGGTGGCAGGGGTGATTTCAACCTGATGCACCAGTCTCGAGCTGATACGATAATGGAAGTGTTGGTAACATGGGCATACGAGGAATCTGACAACTTTGTGGGGCACATTCTGTGTGGCGCATTTGCTAATGCTAGTCAGCTGGGACCAGGGTGGTGGACTGGGGCAAACACGCTGTTTAATTTGATTTAAACGATCTGAATTCTGGATTCTGATTGGTTTAGACAGCAAATCCTCACACTAAACTATAGGAGCAAGAGTATTGGGACAACTGGGTTGAATTCCCAGCTAATGTATGACTGTGTTTTATGACTTTCCCTTTGGGATGAATAAATTGCTCTATTTACCGTATCTTTTGCTGCCTCACAGTGGATGGAGGTAAAATGAGGACGATCAAAACGAACTTCCCAAACAATGAAAAGCTCCTCATTCAAACTTGCTTTCTGAAACCGTGTCCTTGTTGTGAAAATATTTATTTAATTGACATTTATTTAAAACCCACTTGTGGCTCTTTGTTTAATTTGCTGCATTTAGCAAAAAACTGTGCTTTTCTTTTTCTTTTTTTTTTTTTGTCCCTCCAAGATGCATTTAAACCATTTCTTGTATGAGCCCTGATTAGCATACATAATTAAAATTGTATTGGAATAGAATCTCGCCTGCACTTTAAAAGACATTAATTCATATTTACATAAAACATTTACGAAGGCCAAACGGATCTCGGCGCCACTTAACGCTTCGCACGCACAAACACAAAAAGTGACGGATGTTTTTGTTGTTGAACGATTTTATTATCGTTTTTTATGCGGCGTTGCGCAAAAATACCCGACTCTGCTCTCCAAAAGACAGTTCATCCCGAAGACTTTTATTCGTCTTATACTACGACGTTCCTGAGAATGTATATTTTTTATTTATCAAAGATCAACACGCCACGCTTTCCATCCATCAAACCAGTTCCTGTTCTCACCAGCTATAAAAAACCCGCAACTTACCTGCAAAATAAATACTATTGTTGACTCCATTTTAATGAAAAAGCCACTCAGGAGCAGAAGTGGCCTTCTTCTAATGATCAGACAAAGTAAAATATTATAACATATCATAACATTATGACCAAGTTGGACACCGTACCATAAGATTGGTATATTTTAACATCCTGATCCACATTTAGTCTACAGTTACTGCTACAATTACCTCCACTCTTCTGGGAAGATGTTCCACACAGATTTTGTGGAGATGTGTGTTTGTAAAGTCAGGTACTGATGTAGGTGAGGTGAAAAGGTCTGGGGTGCAGTCACACAAAGGTGATCAGTTTAGAGCTCTATATCAGGCCTATTTATCAATAGTTTTATAACACGCCAACAGATGGCAGCACAAGGCCACACACACAGTCACAGGAAGCACCGACCTTCATAAGTCAGTGTGCCAAAAGACGTCGTAATGTGTACATCGGGAGCTGTGCAACTGGCCCTATTCTCTCACCGACCTCCTCACACGTGAGTTTCTCGACACAAACAACATGATCTCACTTCCACACCCACCCTAATGGCCAGATTTGTCTCCTGCAGACTTCGCTCTCTTCCTGAAGATGAAGAATTGCATATCTTGTATGCATGTATAGCATATCTTCATGGAGATCTTCTGGCATTGTCATGCTAGAATAGGTTCGGATCTTCTAGTTCATGCGAAATGAAAATGTCATGCTCCAGCATCCAAAGACGTCCGATACAATTGTGCGTGTGAACAAATAATCGTGTATGAAAGGTTTAGAATAATATTTTCGTATTCAGCAGCAGGAACAACAACTTGAAAGAAGTGGCGTGTGAAGTGTGAAGTGTGAAGGTTGAAACCATAGATCATGCTATTATTATTTATTATGGCTACACCTGATAAGGCTTTGGAGAGCGGGTTAGAAAATGGTAATGAACCCTGCTTCAGCGGGGCTGTCGGTGTCGCCGCCCGAGTGACACCGTAATTATGCCGCTGATCCTCGTCCCTGCAGGAAATTGCATCTGAGAGCTGATTAAAGCTGCGCTCACTCAGACCATGGACTCCGCTCAGATTTAATTGTGTCCCAATTATTGCAGTTCAAACATATGGGCGTTATCTCCTGCACTTTCGACCCAGCAGCGCTGATCTGATTGGAAAGTGACAGCCGTAACTCGTCATAGCTACAATATCAATGCGGATAAACCTCGTTTAAAAAAAAGGGGGGGGGGGGTTAATACATTTATGTTTTCCTGTTGTTGTCGTTGTTGTTTTCGTTCCTAAACCCACAGGCTGTAAAGAGTGTGTGCTGGGAAAACACTCGCGTGTACAAAATTCACCAGCTCAACATATCAACCTATATAATATGCTGAAGTTTTTTTACAAGAACCAGGACACTCTTTCATTCAAGTCTGTAGTATCACCAAGCTGCCACTTTTGGGGCCCTTGAGCAAGGCCCTTAACCCTCTGTGTTCCAGAGATATGCAAAGAAAGAATTTCAAGGTCCTGTATTGGATATGTGACAAGAAAAAAAAGCCCTTTTCTTTACTTTTTTTCTTTCATCTTACTGAATAAACACAAAATTCACACAAGAAATCACATAAAAAAGCAATTTGAGTAAACGTGGAATGTGGTTCTCACGTTTTAACATTAAAGAGAAATATTTTATTTAAAATATCGAATATTGTATGTATAAGTGTGTGAGAGTTTAATGTAATGTTCACAAACTTTTTTTTTATTTCAATATCAATATTTTATTGAGTCACTGAATTAATTACTTTATTTATTTATTTATTATTTATGAGTTCATTAGGATCTATTGTGTACGTGTGTGTAATGCCTTAGACATAAAAATACACATAAATAAATAAATAAATAAATAAATAAATAAATAAGTGTGTGTGTGTGTGTGTGTGTGTGTGTGTGTGTGTGTGTGTGTGTGTGAGTGTGTGTGTGTGTGTGTGTGTGTGTGTGTGTGTGTGTGTGTGTGTGTGTGGATACGGTGCCCTTTCCCCATATCTTTCTTTCAAGTAACATTAAACAGAAAAAAGTCTTCAGTGTTTTTTCATCTGCAATAAAATCCGACTTCATTCAGTACTTTTTGAACCTCCTATTCCACATTTAGTCTCCCTTTGAACTCCCTCCACTCTTCTGGGAAGATGTTCCACTAGATTTTGAAGTGTGCTTGTGGAGATTTGTGCTCATTCAGCCACAAGGGTGTAAGTAAAGTCAGGACCTGATGCAGGTGAGAAGGTGAGGAGACCTGGGGTGAAGTCAGTGTTCACATTCATTGTTCAGTAGGGTTGGAGCTCTATAGCAGGAGATCTTCTACACACTACCAACCCATGTAAAGCAGATCTTCATGGAGCGTGCACCTTTGTGGCATCATCATGCTGAAACAGGTTTGGGTCTCCTAGCTCAAGTGAAGGGAAAATTTCAGCCTGTAGCACCCAAAGACGTTTGATACAATTGTCCTATACAAAGCTTTTTCCAGTTTGGAAAAGAAACACACATGGCTGGAAAAGTCAGGCGTCCCAAAACTTTTGTGTATATAATGTGTAATTTCTCGGATCTTTAAATAATTCTGTTTTCCATAAACCAGGCCTGTTGTTTCATCACAATTCTTGAAAACCCATACATATTTAAAACCGTCTGCGTACTGCGTACGCTAATGAATTCAGTGCGACACACAAAGTGCTTGACCACGTGCAGAGTCGTCTCGAACCCGTCCTCCTTCAGACGTCGTCGCTTTTTCATCCTATTAACACTAATTGACGCCTTCCATTTACAGGCGCTCCTAATCGGGTTTACAGAATGAAATATTCAGAAGATTTGCCTGGTTATGTTTGTGTTTAATAACTCGATTCAGCATGTCCTGGGGTTGACTCATCTGCGTTGCCAGATTCGGAGTTTATCCCTATAATGTGCATGTGAAGGAAATAAATCTCACATTTTCAAACAAAAATTTTTAATTTGTTACGGGTCTGTAATGTTACAGTTTGCAGTGTTACCATTTGCAGTGTTACTATCTGCAGTGTTACCATCTGCAGTGTTACTGTCTGCAGTGTTACCATCTGCAGTGTTACTGTCTTCAGTGTTACTGTCTGCATTGATACTGTCTGCATTGTTACAAGTGTTAGTGTCTGCATTGGTGCAGTCTGCAGTATAACAGTCTGCAGTGTTACCATCTTCAGTGTAACAGTCTGCAGTGTTACCATCTGCAGTGTTACCATCTGCAGTGTTACTGTCTCCAGTGTTACTGTCTGTAGTGTTACTGTCTGTAGTATTACTGTCTGTAGTGTTGCCATCTGCAGTGTTACTGTCTGTAGTGTTACCGTCTGTAGTGTTACCGTCTCCAGTGTTACTGTCTGTAGTGTTACTGTCTGTAGTGTTGCCATCTGCAGTGTTACTGTCTGCAGCGTTACCATCTGCAGTGTTACTGTCTGCAGGATAACAGTCTGCAGTGTTACCATCTGCAGTGTTACTGTCTGTAGTGTTGCCATCTGCAGTGTTACTGTCTGTAGTGTTACTGTCTGTAGTGTTGCCATTTGCAATGTTACTGTCTGTAGTGTTACTGTCTGTAGTGTTGCCATTTGCAATGTTACTGTCTGTAATGTTACTGTCTGCAGTATAACAGTCTGCAGTGTTACCATCTGCAGTGTTACTGTCTGCAGTATAACAGTCTGCAGTGTTACTGTCTGCAGTGTTACTGTCTGCAGTGTTACTGTCTGCAGTGTTACTATCTGCAGTGTTACTGTCTGCAGTATAACAGTCTGCAGTGTTACTGTCTGCAGTGTTACTATCTGCAGTGTTACTGTCTGCAGTATAACAGTCTGCAGTGTTACTGTCTGCAGTGTTACTATCTGCAGTGTTACCGTCTGCAGTGTTACTGTCTGCAGTGTTACCGTCTGCAGTGTTACTGTCTGCATTGTTAACATCTGCAATGTTACTGTCTGCATTGTTATTGTCTGCAGTTTATGTCATTGTTACCGTCATTGTTACCGTTTCCGTTGTGTTAATGTCTACATTCTTACAGTTTGCGGTGTTACTGTCTGCATTCTTACAGTTATGATGTTAATATTTGAAGGTGATGTTACTATCTTTACTGGTAACACAGACTAAAGAGTAATTCCACAGACAACATACCACCAGAAATGTTGCATTTTTAATAACCAGCATACATTTTACACATTTTGCTTTAGGACATTCATAATTTTATCACTAATTAGACATGGTGAGATTAACTGCAGCTAAAAAGATTTTCAAGAATTTTGGAAGTAAAAATTCTGGACAAATAAAAAATGACCCACTTACCATAGTTACTAGCATTAGATGGAGGAAATTGTCTCACCAATAGCTACACAAGAAGATGGTAGCTAAGCTATTTTGTAGCCTCCTACACACAGATTTGTCACTTTTAATAAAAATGATCATTCTCATTTTTTGATAGCTTCCACCATGCTCATTTTTAAACTAACATTCAGCTGGATATTACAGTACAGTATGATATAAAACACATTTGAGCATATTCTGATAATAATAATAAGTGAGGTAGAACATGCTGTTGAATGTTTTGCAGACTCATAGCCAGCTGAGCCACACACTGGAATTAGTCGAAAAAACTTATTTTTCTGTCCTTCTTCACCTTATGAACTTTTTTATTAAATGAAATCGTGATGCGCGTTATCTCCGCCATGTTTCATATTCCACGCGAGCCTATGATGTGAGTCAACATCTCACTTCCTGGTGGAGATAATGCATTTTAATTCCCGCCGGGTGCAAAACACACACAACTCTAATTTCCTGTAATAGTGTGAGCGTGGCTTTAATGATATGATCCGTTATCGGAGATGTTTTGATTTGGGTTAAAATGCGGTGTGAAAACGGTCAAGTGAAGATTCCATGGACAACCTCGAGTTACACACACCGCAATAAAGCGCTGGAAATGAGAGGAGTGTGTAAAATAATCAGTCGCGTGAAGCTCTGGTGATTAGTAGGAAGAGCAGGAGTTTGAATGATAAAGATAAGAAAGATAAGGATTAAAACTTTCATGACCAGGATAATGTGACACCTTTGAGGGATGACATGGATGTTATTAAGGATATTTATGATACTGAGGTGGAGGATAAATGTCAGGAAAGTAGATCAGAATAATGAGTGTGATGATGATTAGGTTGGTGATGTAGATACTGGAAAAGAAGATGAAGTTGGGGAAGATGAAAATTGATTAGAATGAGGATGAGGATGCTAAGAGTGAGGATTTTAAAGCTGTTGAGATGGTGATTAGAATAAAGACGAGGAGGAGTAGAGTGGACGATGGTGATGAAAATGATGATGATGAAGATTCGAAGATGATGGCAATGACAATGAAGACTGGAAAGATGATGAAGATAAAATCTTGTAAAGTATAAAGATTGGAGAGATGATGGGTAGAAGGAGGAAATGGATGATGAAGTTTGATGATCAGGATAAGAATAGTTAAGTATGAAAGGATGATAATGATGATGATGATGATGATGATGATGATGATGATGATGATGACGGTGGTGATGATGATGATGATCAGGATAAGAATGGTTAGGATTGAAAGAATGATGATGATGATGATGATGATGATGATGATGATGATGATGATGACACCTGGTTGCTGGTTATTGAACTGAATTCAGAAGTTCAGTCCTGATCCTAGGAGACAGCAGAATCATAACAAACACAGAACCTTCACAGCTGGCATCTGTTGTTATTTCCACCCTGTGTGTGATCACACACACACACACACACACACACACACACACACACACACACACACACACACACACACACACACACACACACACACACACACTAGAGAAGAGGATGAAGTGTGTGCCTGAGGCTGTAGTGCTAAGATACACTCAGATCTGATAACTGATAA
>NC_139595.1:1672882-1805382 GCF_946808225.1 Silurus aristotelis | reverse complement strand
CAGAGGCCACGCCCCCTACTCGCTGACACAAAGGACACACCCACTTTACTAGCATTGAAAAAAGGGCAAAGTCTGCTGTTTTTCCCAGGGACTTACAAGAACATAGGTCACTTCTATTCATTGCCGAAACTCACAGGCAAACAGGTCACACCTCAATTACCTGTTAGTGACAGCAAAAAAGGCCACACCTCCTTAACTTGGGCCTGACAGTATAATAGGCCCCACCTCCTTAACTTGGGCCTTACAGTATTACAGGCCACACCTCCTTAACTATGACCTGCCAGTATTACAGGCCACACCTCCTTAACTTGGGCCTGACAGTAAAACAGGCCACACCTCCTTAACTTGGACCTGACAGTAAAACAGGTCAGACCTTCTTAACCCGGAACTGACAATCAAAGAGGCCACACCATCTTAGATGATATTTACAAGTCCATCCAGATGCCACACACCTGTTACAAAAAATAATAATAAGTGAGCAGGGCGGGGCCAGTACATCGATGATAATAATCGAATAATAATAATTAGATCATTCGTAATAATTGTATATCGAAGCTGAATATTAATGATTTGATAATAATTCGACATGAATTCAATTAAAAATGCCCGTCTCCATAAAGAAATTCTCTCTGCACAACTTCCTAATACTTCTCTGAAGTATCTTCACATGTGTATTCCCTCTGCAGCCCTGCACCCTGGAGTGTGGAAGCAGCGTGGACCTGAGGAAACTTGGCCTCTGCCGGAACGCCCTGAACGAAGATGAGCGTTCCACAGCGGACCAGAAACCTGAGCCTGACAGCACCGAGCACCTTCTGGCCAAGAAATATGGCGGCTTTATGAAACGCTACGGCGGTTTCATGATGAAGAAGAACTCCGAAGACCTCACGAATGACGAATCTGACAAATTAAACGAGGAGGAGCTGAACATCCTGAAGGAGATCCTGAGGGCGGGCCTGAAGGCCAAAGAGCCGGCTAAGGAGCTCCAGAAGCGCTATGGAGGCTTCATGCGCAGGGTGGGCAGACCGCAGTGGCTCGACGATTCCAAACCTTACGGCCTTCACAAACGCTGGGAGGACGAGGGAGCGGAAAACGTCCTGCCGGAGACGCACAAGAGATACGGTGGCTTCATGGATTAGGAGATGGTGCCGCGATTCAAAATGGACTCTCGTCGTCGCAAAACAATCCCAAGCGTGTGCACAGCTTACGACTTCATGCTAATTTATTATCGATATACCAACCGATTCATACGTTCCGAGTCGTTTCTCTTTCTGCTTTTTTAATTTGCTTTTGCTATAGAGAAGGTCGTCAGGTGACGGATGATCCTTTAAACTGTTCCTGTAAGCAAACTGAAAGATTCGATGTTATTTTTGTGTTAATTTCTCCAAATACAAGAAAAAAAAACATATATATGATGCAGAATCAAATGAAATTAGAGCCTCGAGTGTCACTTTATCGCTAATGTGTATAAATCTTTAATTATGCTGTGTGTCTCTGTTCAGTAATTTGTGTGTGTGTGTGTGTGTGTGTGTGTGTGTGTGTGTGTGTGTGTGTGTGTGTGTGTGTATGTGAATGTCTGTCTGTACATCCCTGATTGTCCGTACAGACTGAGATCTCAAGCACGATGATCACAGCGTCAAAATCCAGCGGACATTTTTTTTAAATTCCGGGTGTGTACGCGTTCTCGTGGACGTGTCGAAGATGGTGTGTATCTCGCGTTCATCTCCTGATGTGTTCCAGTCATTTCTAATCGATTGCTTGTTCAGAGTACAATAAAATCATCAGTCTGCAGGAATTCAAGGCGCGAGCTCGCGTTTCGTCTGTGTTTTGTGTGCGTGCAATGAATCTGAATCCCTGTACACACACCGCTATAACAACTTCATCACATACATCTACGTGAACGTTAGCAAGCTACGAGCCGCTCGGAGTTTCATCACGTACGTCTACGTGAACGTTAGCAAGCTACGAGCCGCTCGGAGTTTCAGCACGTACGTCTATGTGAACATAAGCAAGCTACGAGCCAATCGGAGTTTCATCACATATGTGTACGTGAACGTTAGCAAGCTACGAGCCGCTCGGAGTTTCAGCACGTACGTCTATGTGAACATTAGCAAGCTACGAGCCAATCGGAGTTTCATCACATATGTGTACGTGAACGTTAGCAAGCTACGAGCCGCTCGGAGTTTCAGCACGTACGTCTATGTGAACATTAGCAAGCTACGAGCCAATCGGAGTTTCATCACATATGTGTACGTGAACGTTAGCAAGCAACAAGCCGCTCAGAGTTTCCGCTCTCGTTGTAACTTGTGGGCGTGGCCTGTTCAGTCATTATTACATTCTAATTGAAACCTTCTGAAGCGAATAAATTATAATAATTTTTTAGTTTGTTGTTCGATATACTTTTTTTTTTTTTTATGAGGACCACGTCATTTTCAGAGAAGAACTCCTGACTCAACA
The DNA here is from genome assembly GCF_946808225.1 of Silurus aristotelis. Taxonomy (NCBI): domain Eukaryota; kingdom Metazoa; phylum Chordata; class Actinopteri; order Siluriformes; family Siluridae; genus Silurus; species Silurus aristotelis. The sequence continues at coordinate 1,802,928 of NC_139595.1, read as the reverse complement.
CCTGTGGCCTTATTTGTGTGTGGGGTTTTTTTTGTTTTTTTTAAGTGTTTATTTAGAAGGTTTTGGACTAATGATAATCCTAATAGATTTCAATCAGTGTTCGACTCATTAATATCATTCTATAAGAGATCAGAGTGCTGGGAGTCACATTTGAGTCTTTTCATACAAATTGATTAAGAAAGCCATAATAAATAATACTTTAAATACTGACGTACATTAGAAGGCCAATACTTTTGTACTTTTATTGTTACTAAAGTAATATTTTCTTTGTATCTCTAATTTAACTTAATGGTGATTGGTGGTGATGTATGGTGTGGAGACAGTGCCCAGAAGATCAAGACAGGAGCAGGAGCTGGAGGAGTTAAAGGCAGCATTAAAGATGCTGAGATGTTCATCACGAGGAACAAGGATGGACAGGATTAGAAACAAGTTTATTAGGCGACCATGCAGGTAGGTCGTTTTTGGAGACAAGGTGAAAGAAAGCGTGATTGGGGTGGTTTGTTCATGTGCAGAGGAGAACGCTGAGGATGGAGCCACCAGGCAGGAGAAGGTTTATGGATGTGGTGAGGGAGGACATGCAGGTGGGTGGGTTGAAAGAGAGAGAAGTAGAGGACAGAGTGAAATGAGGACGGAGGAACCGCTGTGGCAGCCCCTAGCGGGAGGAGAAGAAGAAGGAGGAGGAGGAGGAGGAGGAGAAGGAGAAGATGAACAAAGAGAACAAATGAAAAGAAGTGCAGTCGAGTTAGGACGCGGCCACGTGATCCGCGGTCACGTGACTCTGGTCTGCATTTCGCAATGGTAGAGTGAGTGAACGGAATAAAAGCTCTTCAGGCTGAATTTCCACCTACAGGCAGGACAGGTAAGATCTACACACTCCTAAATCCCTCTTCATGGTGCTTAATGTTGTTGTAAAATTAGAAATTGTCTTGTTTCCTTGAAACGGATAACAGCTGTAATATCCGTTTCAATAAACGGATATTTCCTGTTTATAGATATACAATCATCCGGATTCATCCAAAGTCTTCTAAATAGACATGAACCCAAATAATTCGGGTGCGGAAACCAAAACAATGCGATTTAAATACTTTAAAGTTGCTTAATAACGCCAGAAAGACACATTTTTCTTCGTTGCATGTTACAAGGGAAGTCAAATCTCGCGATATTTGCGGTGTTCCGTTCAATTGTCTCAAATATCGCGATATTTCCACACTTTAATGTTAAATTATGACTTCTGCACAAATGTCTCAAATCAGCTCTTTTTCTGCTGTTATGCATTTTGATGGAGAAGTATAGAGAAGATCAGAAGGAGGTGCATTTTGTGTTTGTCCCTATTTACTGTTCTAATAACCTCCATACTTCTGGGATGATGTTCCTCTAGATTTTGGAGGGTGTTTGTGTGCTTGTGGTGATCAGCCACTAGAGTTTTAGTAAAGCCAGGTACTGGAGAAGGTGAGGAGACCTGGGCTGCAGTCAGCGGTCACATTCATTGTTTATTAGGTTTGGAGCTCTATAGCAGAAGATCTTTCACACCCATCCAAACCATATAAAGCAGATCTTCATGGAGCTGACTTTGTGCACAGGGACATTGTCATGGTGTAACAGGTTTTGGGTCTCCTAGATCAAGTAATGAAAAATTTTCATGCTCCTGCATCCACACAATTGTGTGCCTCCAACTTTGTGATAACTATTTGGAGAAGAACCACACATGGGTGAAAAATCGTGAAAATGAGATGATTTTCAGCTCAAAACCAGGTTTTAAACACAATTTATAGAATGTACAGCACAAGTGACAAGCGAGTGAGTAATGGATGAAAACGCGTCAGAAACTGATGAAAGCTGGATAGAAAGTCGTTGAGCTGGTTTTAGGCCACAGAACGTAGCAATCATGTTCAAGATTTGATCCTGAAGATCTTTCTGGTGTTTGGTTTTCACTCATGCTTTCTCACCTCAGCTTTTATCATCCTCCTGGGATCTCCTCCATCAGGTCACCATTCTGGTGTTCAACATGAATTTTCTCCTGGAGTCCTTGCATGTGCTGGTGATGTCTTTGTACTGTTTTCTGGAGGCCTTCGTAAAGATTCTTCTGCCGGTGGGGAAGAAGAGCATCGAAGGGGAGACGGTGCTCATCACAGGGGCGGGCAGCGGCATCGGGCGCATCCTGGCGCATCAGTTCGCCACCATGGACGTCACACTGGTGCTGTGGGACATCAACCTGGACGGGGTGACGGAGACGGCTCGGGTGGCTAAAGAGAAAGGAGCTCGGAGCGTCCACCACTATCAGGCTGACTGCAGTGACCGGGCCGAGGTGTACAGACTGGCTGAGAAGGTACCATCATCCACTGAGCACTACTCCATCATCCTGACTTTTATCCTGCTCTGAAAATGTTCCTCAGTATGATGTCATTATTAAATAACATTTAAATATTTTAACATTAATAATATAAAAACATTGAAAGCTTATTGTTGCGTAATTATGTAAAAAAGATTTACGATTAAAAAAAAACTAATAGTTGTAGTAAATAAAAAAAAATTTTTTTTAAAGGTAATAAATAATAAAATATTTTTATTATTTAAATTATTATACTTATTATATGTTTTTTTTTTTATAACATTTTTGTTAAAATATATTTTTATAAAATAAATTGAAGCATTTTACTATTAATTTTTTTATGTATTTATTTGAAAAAAAAAGTAAATAAAAAAAACAATAATTAATAAATAGTAAAAATACGTTATCACACTTAAGCTTCCTTTTGACATAATTATAACATAAACATCATTTCTTCTCACCGCCGCATTATTTTCCATAAAATCTATTTCCAGGTCAAACAGGAAGTTGGAGATGTTACAATCCTTATAAACAACGCCGGCATCGTCCATGGCAAAAAGTTCATGGATACTCCAGACCTTCTGGTGGAGAAAACACTCCACGTTAACGCGATGGCTCACTTCTGGGTATTTACCATGTTTTTCATTTATTTGTTTTTTCAATACAGTAATTTTTGATTGACATTTGGCGTCATGAAATTGAACTATAATGAAATAAATAAATAAATAAATAAATAAATAAATAAATAAATAAATAAAAACGTAACTTTGGCGTAAACGTATGTAAATGAAGTGGTGCAGAGTGAAGGCTTTCCTCTCAGTGTGTCAACAAAAAAAAATTTATATTTATTTCTTTACTGAAAGATGATCATCTTTATCCATTTCTAGTTATGCATCATGTTGTGAAATGTGTGTAAAACAGGTCTATTCTTTGTATCGCTTACATCCGTGCGACTGCACACATCATTCCTGTTTTTCAGTCATACAGGAAGTAAGAACAGGTGAAAGTTTACACACAGAAAAAATGCTGATCAAAGTAGTTTCCGTTGCAGACGTATAAAGCGTTCCTTCCATCGATGGTGAAGAAAAACCACGGCCACCTGGTCTGCATCGCCAGTTCAGCAGGACTGATCGGTGTTAATGGTCTCGCAGGTAACTTCTACACTACATGGTGCTTCAGGGCAGGTTAGAATGGTTTTTGAACGTTCAGAACATTTTTGCCCCGGAGGAGTAAAACTGACACGCAAACCTGTTTCACTGCAACCCTTCAACGATCCAGTAATTAAATACATCACACATGAAATGCAGAACTTTTTTTAAATGTTCAGTGGGCAAAAATGTAAAAAAAAAAAAAAAACTAAATACCAGGTTCAGTTTCTTGAACAGGTTTTTGCACGTACGCAGATTTTTGTGAAATTTCAAAGAAAGAAAAAAAAAGGTTCAAACAATAATTTGTCTATAAAAAATTTTTTATTCATTAATAGAGTACATTTTCAACATTTGGACTCTCTCTCTCTCTCTCTCTCTCTCTCTCTCTCTCTCTCTTTCCTTTCAGATTATTGCGCTAGCAAGTTCGCCGCTGTGGGTTTCGCCGAGTCAATGGCCCTGGAGCTCATAGCCACGGGAAGCGACGGCATCAAAACCACTATAGTGTGTCCGTATTTCGTCAACACGGGGATGTTCGACGGCTGCAGCACGAAGTGAGATATCAGGATTCAACCTCATTCACTGTTTTTCATTGACAGTACTGCAGCATTGGTGTTTCTATAGCAACAGATATATACTGTTTGACCAAAAGTTTGTGTACGGTTAGATTTGATGTGTGCTTTCTAAGCATCCTGTTCCACATTAAGTCTCTATTTGCTGTTATAATAATCTCAATTCTTCTCGAAGATGTTCCACTAGATTTTGTGGAGCTATAAGGGTGTTGGTAAAGTCAGGTAACGATCCAGGTGAGAAGGTGAGGATGACTGGGATGCAGTTCAATAGGGTTCGAAATCTCTATAGTAGGCCGTTTAAACTCCAACCTAGTAAACCATGTCTTAATGGAGGTCTTCTGTGCACAGGAGTACAGTCATGCTGGAACAGGTTTAGGTCTCCTAGAACATTTCATGCTCCAGCATCTAAAGGTGTCCAACATGATTGTGTGCCTCCATCTTCGTGGTAACAGTTTGTAGAAGAACCAAATATGGCTTGGGAAAGTCGGATGTTCCAATACCTGTCACAGTATGTTTTTTTTTTTTATAACCTTCATAATGCATGTCGAGGATCTCTGACCGAGACTCTCAACTGCAGCCAGGTTTTTTTTTTTTTCCCCTTTCCATTTTTCCGATGCTTTTTGGTCAAGCCATTTTCATTTAGTGTTCCTCAGTGAGAAGACACAGCCTCAGGATGGTTCTCTCCACCTGACACACATAATGATGTGTTTTCCTCAGATGGCCACGCTTTCTTCCCATCCTGGAACCAGAGTACGTCGCCAAGAAGATCACGAACGCCATTCTGACAGACCAGACCTACCTTTTCATGCCGAGGAGCCTCAACTTTTTAATATTCTTGAAAAGGTAAGACGTATGAGAACGCTCATCGCATGCGTTTTATTGCTCTAGAACGCCAATCACTTCAGAGATCACCTTTCATCATTCCTCCTCTTCCTCTACTTTCTCCTAGTATTTCTCCTTTACCTCCTCAAACTTCTCCTCTTCCTTTTCTTCATCCTCTTCATATACTCTTTCTCCTCCTTTCCTCCCCTACCTACCTATTTTCTCCTCTTCTTCCTCCTCCTCTACCTTATCTTCCTCCTCATACTTCTCCTTCTCTTTATCTTCCTCCTTCTCTTTCTTATCTTCCTTGCACGTTTAACAATGGACATTGTACCAAACCTCCCCCCCCCCCCCCCCCCCCGAGATAAATAAGTTATAAAATTCTAGGTTTAGTGGGGAGGTGGTATCGTAAGGCATTGCACTTGGGTCTGAATGTTATAAGTTCAAATCCCCCTGTGTAAGACCCTTAACCTAAATATCAAATCTCAAATCAAATTTAATTTGTCGCATACGCATTCATTAAGAGTACGACATGAAGTTAAAATGCTTATTGAGACTGTATAGAATAGAATATATATAAATATATACAAATATATAAAAAGCTACCAGTAAGGGTATTGTACTTTTGAATTTGAAGGTTGTAAGTTCAAATCCCAGCAACACCATGCTGCATTTCTGGGCCCCTGTGCAAGACCCTTAACACCATAGCTGTTGATTTGTTTGTATTTGTATGAGATAAATGTAAGTCGCTCTGGATAAGGGTGTCTATAAAATGCTACGAGTTGAGAGGTTCTGGTGTTTACACGTCATTTTAGAACCATGTTCATGGACATAATGCACTGGTTTCACAGGGTTGTACTCATTTCTGCCGAACTCCAATGAATTCCAGGATTCTGCAGTTTTCCCGATTTATGGAAGGAGTCTCCAGAGTTTCATGTCTTTTAGTATGGACTTATGTATGTTAGATTTCTCCAAAACAACCACAAACTATGCATTTAGATACAGATATATACAATATTTGCTCAAAATTTTTATTTGTAGAGCTTTTTACCCAATGGGCATTGTCTCAAAGCAGCTTTATAGAGAAGTTATAAAGTTTTATAAATAAATGTATACATTTAGTGCCTGTAAGTTTGATCTCCAATGAGCGAGCCAGTGATGACTGTGGTGAGGGAAGAAAACAAAAACCAAACCCTGAGAATATATGAGGAAGAAACCCTGAGAGGAACCAGTTTTAAGAGGAAACCTATCCTCAACACGCAATGTCCATTAATTGCAGTTCCATCATTGTAGTTGTTGTTATGATTCAAGACTGTTGATTATTAATTCCAGTCACAAATCTCTCCTCAAAGTTCTGGAGTTTCTCAGTAACTTTATGAATCTTTCGGCTGTTCATTTGGACCCATCTTCAGCTTCACAGAGTGTCTCGAGTTGAACAGAACCCCATCCAGAGGCAGAGCATTGGGATGAAAGTGTGTACATGAGTGATTTATTTCATATAGAACATTTTCTCTTTTCTGTTCCCGCGATGAACTTGATATATAATTATGAAAAGATTCGATCAAGGCACGCCTGATTAAACAAGGGTTAACGTTTGTGCTCATTAAAAGGCATTAAAATGTCAATTGTTCTCCTAGGGTGTTTTTTGTAAACAAGCTCTCGTCAGACTAGACTTACAGGAGCGGGATCTGTTTCTTAGCTTCCGCAGAACCTTCTTTCTCATTTTCTCACACGTCATCCAGGCCTCCTCAAGAGAAGTCTTTTGTCTGGCAGGACAAAAACAGCCGTGTAATCACAAGGTAGCGGTGACACTATTGTTCTTTGGACAGCAGGGTATCTGAACCCTGAGGCTGAGGCTTTATCCCAGTAATGTGGACGGGCAGGTGTTGGAGGAGTGGAATCCCAAGACCGTGAGCTGCTCAGATCATTAAAACGGTGGTTGCATGGAGGATTATTTAGCATGTGATCCCACTGTGTGTTTGTTAGAGGGATGTGCACAAGAAGTTGTACTAAAAGTGGGTTTTTTATATATATTCAACCCCAGTTCCCCCCAAAAAATTGGGACATACCCAAAAACATATCCATAGTTTAAACTGTAAATATAACATTTTGATGGTAAATAAGATCATTTTGAAGAATGCTGAAAAAAGTTGGGACAGGACCATGTTTACCACTGTGCAGCAGTTTTAGGAGAGGAATGTTGTTCCATATGGGTCTGATACAGAGTGCTAGCTGAATCAACAGTTCTGGGTTTTCTTTGTTGTGTTTTTCATTTCATGATGCAGCAAATGGTGAAAGGCCTAGACTGCAGGCCAGTTTATCACCTGAACACTACTACTACTGTCTTGCTCAGATATGCAAGGCCTTCGCCAGAAGCTGTTTAGCATCTCTAACTGTTTTATTTTAATTCCACTGGAACAGGTTTGAGTCTCCTACTTTAGTTAAAAGCTAAATCTCATGCTCCCACATTTAAAACGTCCTGTACTATTATGTGCCTCCGACTTTGTGGTAACAGTTTGAGGAAGAACCACATATGACTGCACTTTTTTCCAGCATTTTAAAATGTAAAAACACTTTTTCTTTCTCTTCTCCAGTTTCATGCCGTTTAAGGAAGTGGTGATCCTGGGCATGTACTTCGGAGCCTTCAACTTCATGGACGCTTTCAAAGGAAGACAAAAGAAAGCCGATTGATTTCTGAGAGCTTTTTCTATTTCTAAAAGATATTGATATATATGGATAATAATCATTAATAATTAATATATTTTTATGTGTGTATATAACATTTTATTACGGGACCAAAACCAGTCCATTGGATCATGAATGTGGTCCAGTGGTAACCTATTGAATGTAAATTTTCAATGCCGGTTGTTTTGTTTGTTTTTTAATCTGTTTACATGTCGTGTCATAGCGATGTTGAGGTGGTCCACTTGAGTGATGCGTGTTTGCATTGCTGTTCAAGTGTTCACGTTTCGGATCAAAGCCATTTTAGCATTAATACTCTGGACCCCTGTGGTGATACTCAATCCCGGTTGTTTTCAGGTTCCGCAGGGTTACGACGTCTATTTTTATTTTTTTTTAGTCACTCAGACTGCAGGGACGTCGTTTTGTGCATACACACGTCCACAATCTCGCATTCCACGTCTGGAAGTGAAACGCTGACTCTGACCAGGGTTATATGCTGTAATATGTAGGGGAGAGCGAGATCCGTCGTGACACGCTCTGTTCCTCCAATCAGCAGCCGGATCTCAGCGGGATGCATGAAAGGAAGTATTTTAAATTGTGTTAATTCTTGTATACAGATGAAACCATAATAGACTGATTTTTTTTTTTTTCCTCTTCCTGTACTTAAATATGTACTGAACAGCTGATGATGCTAAGCAGGTTAGATAGCATATCTGGTTTTGAGTGTGATGTGAGCAAAAATTCACATCACATTCCACAAGATCTCCATCCTTCTGGGAAGATGTTCCACTGGATTTTGTGGATATTTCTGGAGCTTCATTCAGCCACAGGTGTGTTCCTAAAGTCAGGTAGTGATGTAGGCAAGATGAGGCCTGGGGTGCAGACATTCATCTCAAAGGTCTCCAATGGGGTTGGAGGTTTATATCAGGAGATCTTCCATTCCAACTCATGTGAAGGCCTGGGCTGGAGACAGTGTTCTAATTCATCATGTTCAATAAGATGAAGAGGTCAGAGCTCTACAGCAGGCTACTTAAGATCTCCACACCCATGTAATGCAGACCTTCATGGTTTGAGTCTCCTAGTTTAAATGAATGGGAAGAGTGTATTTTAGAAATAAATACAAAATGGATTTGGGGTAAAAAATTGTACTTGAGGCTTTTACTTACAGCTTTTACAGCTGTGGTGAGGAGAAATGTATCGAAAAACACAAAACCACGTAAACCATTGTAGCATCTGTTTTCCATGTTGTTGACTGACAGGAATTGAATCTACTCTGGTCTTCTCAGAAATGAGAGAGCCGAGATGCTCTCTCATTTCCACTCCTATGAGATTCACACAACTGGATGTTTTCAGGATTTATTCTATTTTTCGTTGTGAGACTTCAGCAATTGACATGAATTTGATCTCTGGTTTAGGGTCTTAGGGTTCTGAGCTCTCGATCTTTATCCGCACGATCTTCTGCACTGTGCTGCTGACAGTCTCACACTGCCCTCTACTGGACTCCAGACCTAAACACCAGTTTACATTCCTCTTTTCATCCTTCTATCGTTCCACACTCATCCTGTCCACCTTTCCTGTGATGATACTGTTCTACACTGACCTGCTGGAGGGCCAAAAGTTTATTACTTGATCTTTAAAGCACAAAAAATATCTGATCAAATCTTTGGACATTTTCATAGAACTGACAAATATGAAGGATTTTCTTAAATATCGTCTGAAAACAAGGGCATTAAAGCTACATGTGCAGAACTTACTTCCTCAGATCAGGGTCCTGGAGACAGCGGTGGGGTTTTATATATGTGTCTTCTATCTATCTACAAACCCAATTCCACAAAAGTTGGGACACTGTAAAATGTAAATAAAAACAATGTCCTCTTCCAAACTCTGGGACCTTGATTTCCAAATGAAATGCTACATTTTCTTTCCTTTTATCTGAAAAGACGACTTTGGCCCACTGAGCAACAGTCCAGTCCTTTTTGTCCTTTGCCCAGGTGAGACACCTCTGACGTTGTCTCTGGTTCAGGAGCGGCTTGACACAATGAACGCGTCAGTTGTAGCTCATGGAGACGTCTGTGTGCGGTGACTCTTAAAGCACTGACTCCAGCTGCAGTCCACTCTTTGTGAATCTCCCCAAATTCTTGAATGGACTTCGTTTCACCTTTTTCTACCACATTCTTTCCTTCCATTCAACTTTCCATTAATGTGCTTGGATTCAGCAGTCTGTGAACAGCAGCTTTTTACAACCAGACAGACACCATTTAAAGGCTCAGGAAACCTTTGCAGCTGTTTTGAGTTAATGATCTGATTAGAGTTAGACATCACGAGTCTCCAATATTGAATTTTTTCACAATATTCTCATTTTTGAGACACTGAATTTTGGGTTTTCATCAGCTGTGAGCCGAAATCATCAAAATTAAAAGAAATAAACACTTGGAATATATCAGTGTGTGTGATGAATCTATATATCAGTTTTACTTTTTGTATTTAATTACTAAAATAAATAAACTTTTTAATGATATTCTAATTTATTGAGATGCACCTGTATGTGTGTATGTATATACTATGTATATAATGTGTGTGTGTGTGTGTGTGTGTGTGTGTGTGTGTATATATATACACGTCTGTCTGTGTGTAAATATTAAAGGCAATGCTTGCTGTAAAAGGGAATTTATCTTAGTTTCATTTTCACATGATAAGAAGCTACACAGAAAGACCCGACAGCAGAGATAGGTAGAGTAAAACTTATACTTTACACTTAAATAATTTTAAAATCCTTTCTTCTTCCTCTTTTTCATACTGTTATTATTAGAATTTAATCAGATCTTCTGTATTGTGTGTGTGTGTGTGTGTGTGTGTGTGTGTGTGTGTGTGTGTGTGTGTGTGTGTGTGTGTGTGAAGTTTTCCACAGTGAAAAGTGCTGAATCACAATAATGGTGAGTGTCTTTGTCTTCTTGTAGTGATTCTGGTCTTTTACTAGATGTCAATTCCAATATGGAGAAAAATTGACTTTAACTAAATGAACTGATGATTTTTTACTTTGTTAAATAAGAATTGAATGTGGATTTCATCCAAATTGTATGTAAAGATCAAACACAGCTCTGAAATGAGGAAGTTTAAAGGTACAGACTAAAGTGGTAAAACACGTATTTATTTCACGTTAACATTTTAATACATTTATATAAACTGAAGCTGAATATTTTAAAAACCTCTTTCAGAAATATATTTTTTTATTTAAACATTTATAATTCTATGATTAAACACTAAAGTAAAAGATGGAATGTTGTATGCACACAGACAGAAAGAGAGAAATGTACATGGAATGTGAAGACGAGGCAAAACCACATCCTCTCATGCATCTAAAAGTCATGTGGTGTGATATGTGCCGTGGCTTATGGGACATGTAAAGTCTCTGTCAATAATCCTTTCATTAAATACTAAAAATGAAATATAAATTTGCCTTTAATGCACATTCAAGAAAGAAGGAAAGGTTAAATTACAAATGTCACTGAAATTCACTTCTTTTTTACTGCTCTGAATTAAAAAAAGTTTTTATCATGGGTGATTTTCTAGGCACAATCAAATGAGTCCTTCACGATGGCATTGATGAACAATGAAAAACCAGTGTTCATATGTGTTAAAAGATACCATGAGGAATTCACACAAAATATAATAAATGGAGATGTCTTCATTGTGGAAGAATCAAAAAAGACCCACAAAGCTGGAGTCTACTTAAATGGACAGATCATGCAGCTGAACACGGGTGTGTAATGGATATTAATCTCGTCATATCATGAGGCAAATACAAAAAAATATTTTAAGCGAACACTGTGTGTGTGTGTGTGTGTGTTTGTGTGTGTGTGTGTGTGTGTGTGTGTGTGTGTGTGTGTGTGTGTGTGTGTGTGTGTGCGTGCTTGGTTTTGTGATAAACCAGTACAGTTCTTAAACATGTACATATTGTTGTTCTATAACTATTGTCTGTTTTTCAGTTGTATAACTGTGTTTTATGGTGTTTGAGAGACATGTGCACATTCCTTTTGTTTCCATGCAATAAACTCACTTATGTAATGATATGAAGTTTTACTTTGACCAACAAAATATGAATATAAATATCCAGATGTTCCACTTTATTTAGACAGATAAACACTCCAGACGACTGTTTGCTCTCTAAATAACACTTCAGACAGAGTTCTGACTTTCGCTTCGGCTCATCGTCTTGTACGGTGAATTCAGTTCCAATGAGCCGCAGTCCAGACGCAACTGCATGGTGATGAAGTATGGAATGGGAGACGTGTTTGTTCAGAATTACTTTCACTTTCAGGATGAAGTCTCCAAACATCCCAAAACAACCCCTGACTATTAAGTTTCCACCTCCATGTGTGAGTGTGGGGGTGAGGGAGTCTGATCACATCTTCTCTCCTGTTCTCCATCTTACACAAGTTCTTCTGGAAGAGACAAAAATGTCCCATTTGGATTCACAGAAATTTCCACTCATTCAGTGTCAAATTCTTGATTGTTTTTTGTCTTTTACCGAGTTTGTTACAGAGAAACAAAAGGAACGTACATGTGTCCATTAAATACTCTGTATTTCCAAACGTACTGTACAGATCTATAACTGTGATCTATAACTGTGGTGTGATGTTCATTTCTTATCCATCATCAGAAGTAAACATGGTAAATGTGGAAAGCTTTACTGGAGGGAGGAGATGCGCAGTTTATAGGAAGAGGGAGGGAATCCCAAGGTCATTCCAAGAAAATGTTGCTGAAGCACTGAGCAGAATTACAGAAAACAATTTTTCACAATACAACAGAGTTTGTCATGGAGCTTCTCGATGTTCATTTGGAGGTAAAATAATAAATTTCCATCAGTGAAAGCCAGATGTGAGGACACTTTGTTTTAGTTTATTTCCCCCTTTTCTGACAACATCTCATTTGATGGGTGATATATACACACACACAAACACACACACACACACACACACACACACAGTATCTCACAAAAGTGCAACCATTTTGGTTTTTTCTCAAGGGACAATACTTTTGAAATGAATATGGATATATTTTCATATTTAGAGTATTAATGTGAGTTTGTAGAGCAGTACAGATTTTCTGTCCTCTGAAAATAACAACATACAGACATTATTGTCTAAATAACTGCCAAGAGAAGTGAGTACACCCTCAGTGAGCATGTCCAAACTGTGTGCAACGTGTCAAAGTGTCAAATTGTACTTTATATAATATACACTGATCAGGCATAACTAATATATATATATAAATAAATAAAATATTTTTTTCAGCCAACTGCATCAGACTGTATGAAGATTGGCAAATGGTCTAAACCAAAGGGCTTCAGAAATGTCAAAAAATTCTCTGATGAATACCGTGGGAATTCTAGAGTAGGAGACCTGTTTCTTGTGCAAAGTGGATTTTTGGGATATGAATACTACCATGCTGGAGTGTGCTGCAGTGAAAAAGGACCAGAGATTATTCACTTCATGGGTACATTTCTAAATATCTTTAGAATGTTTCAGTAACTGTAGAGCCGTATTTATGTGAGCACAAATGATATCAAATAATATAAAAATGTATATTGTGTGATTCAGAGTTGTGCAGTGAGGATTTCATACAGAAATGACATGCCGTGTTGTACTTTTTTTTGTAACTAAACTAACAGATTTAATTTTATCAAAAGGACTGAAGCACTGCTCAGATGTTATATAAGAGTTATGTGCATCAGGCACAGCATTAAATCCAGCACTGTCTGATGATGTAATCACAATATATCATGCTGAAATTAACCTTATATTTCTCACATTTATTTTAATATTACTAGTTAATATTGGTCTTAAATGGTAAAGAATGCATTTGAATTCAATATTACATCCATAAATGACAATGTTAATCAGTAATACTGGATAATATGGATTCCCATTCATTTGTATTTCCACGCTTCACCACTAGAGGCAGCCATACAGTTTACCACGCATGTCAAGTTACCTATGACATTACAGATTAAAAATGTGACTTTAAATCATCTTAATTTAAAATTATAGTAATTTTTTTTATCCCTTGCTATTATGTCACATCATATTACAAAGATAAAAAAATAACTATTTTCTTCTTTAGTCAGCAGGTTCTACTCTGATATTTAGGGGGTTAAAGATGGTGATCTGGATGTTCATGAAAACCATAAACACTGATACTCAAAGCAAATCAGTGATCTTTAATGCTGTGTTTTTCACATGTGATTTCAATCATCTAAATTTGTGGCTTAGAAAATTCACTTCACTGCATAACCCAACTCTGAATTTCAACAAATATTATAATTCTATCATAGTGATAATTATGAAATGCACATTATGTAAGCTTACAAAATTGTATCTTTTCACTAGCGAATAGTAGTGGATCATCAAACCCCAGATCAGGGGCTTTTGTGTCCAGTTCCAGTTTCATTCCCTGTCAAGGTCTTGTGAACAAAGTGCACATTAATGGGTTCTCCTTAGGCAGCAAATATGCAATTTATAGGCTGAAGATGGGAATCTCAGACTCTTTCCAAGACAGAGTTGATGAAGCAATGAGCAAAATGAATAAATACAAGCTTTTTAGCTACAACTGTATTCATTTTGCTTTGGAACTTATTTATGGAAAAGAACTGGAGGTAATATGGTCATTTTAAAACTTTACCATAATGATTTAATACTAATTATATGCTATTAATTATATGAATAATTAATTAATATATAAATATATTGTTTGTGTGCATGTATGTCTACTTTTTACAGAAGAAAGAAATAGATGCTGAAATCTTGATTGAACAGTTTTTTGGATAAGAGCTGATTGGAATGAGTGCAGGTGTGTTTAAGCTGATTCTTCTTCTTATTTTGTTTTATCACACGCCAACGCCATAAAAGCTTCTTGACTTGACTTGATATATTATTATTATTATTAATTAGTGCTAGTTAGATTAGTGCAACATCTCCTTTCTTATTAAACAACTGAATTGTTTTCTTTTGTTTTCTTTGTTTCGTGGAGACGTTCCTGTTGGACACACTGATGAGTCGAGAGTCTGCTAAAGGAGGATTTACTTTTTATTTCAATTCAGTTCCACACAAATGATCATTAAATCCGATTTACATCCTAAAAAATCAGCTTTGCTTTTAGATTGTTAGTTTAATTTCTATAGATAAAAAAATCAGAGCTGTTTTTTTACAATTACATTTAAAATGAGTTTAATTATTGATTGTCTTCTGGTTTAATTCTAAGCATTTTAAACTGAGAAGTGGGTTTATGATGATGTTACTTTTTTTGATCATGATTTGAGTTTATTTTGAACATGTATACATTTAAGCATTTTTAAATCCTTTTACTTTTTGTTATTGAAAATCTTCTCATTTATAAATTAGTGTTTTTTTGGTCGATGACTTTTATGTTTAATTTTAACATGTCAGTGTGAAACATGAATGTGTGAAGTGCAAATATTAAAGACACGAAACGTGTCTTTCCTTCATCACAACGTGTTCATTCATGAGGTCCTTTCTTTACTCAGATATAAAAAAAAAAATACTAATAAACTTCTCCGAAAATTCATTTTTAATCAGTAATCATTAGTTTTACTGTTTGGCAAAGTCTGAAATCAGCACCAAAATCCGACATGATGCACACAATTGCCCTCTGGGGGTCGACAACCGCACCGGCGCGTTTTGTGTCATTTCTTTTCTCATAACGTCGAAACGAACTTAAATTACTGTCTTTTCTGATCGTACAAATAAGAGCAATATATTAATCAAATCTGTAAAGGGTCCACTTTTATTTGTATAAACTCATAACAACAACAAAACTAAAATAAAAAATAAAAGTAAAATAAAGAAAACAGACAGGGGGCGCTCTCTGCCGTCTCTCTCTCTATTCTTCACAGACATAAATAAAACAACCTGAATCTCAGTGAATATTTACACAGACATAATAAATGTATGATTAAAAAGCTCGAAATGTCTACTTTTAAACATAAAAAATATTTGTTGATTCTGAAATCCATATGTAAATTAGAAGGGGTAAAGTTTCACCGGTATCACCTCATTAACCGTCCGTGTGGAAACATAGCAACAGTTCCGTTTTGTGATTGCATGATTTATGTCATTTAAAACACCATCATCACTTTAAAAGAATATTCTGTCTTCATGCTCTATGTTGAGTCTGGTTTCACTAATAATAAACAAACATTTGCATAAAGCATTAATATTTCTCCCTGCCTGTGTTGATTAGAGTAATAAAAAGATGAAAAGTGTTAATTTAAGGTACATTTAGAACAGATAAATAAATATGTGATTAAATTGTGATTAATCGTGAGTCCTGCTCTGCCTCTGGATGATGTTCTCTTCGATTGGAGGCCACTCTGTGCATCTGGGGATGTTTCTCATCTATAAGTAGTAAGAACAGGAGCTTTGAGGATTTGGATTTGGACTGTAGTTAATATCAACATTCTTCTCCACTGACTCAGGACTACAGTTTGCTTCTGATCTCCATCACTGCACCTCAACATCGTTTATCTGTAATACATGGACATTCGGTGCAACCCAGATGAGGATGAGGTTCCATCTTGAGTCTGGTTCCTCTTAAGGTTTCTTCCTTATTGCCATCTCGTGTAGTTTTTCCTACTTTAAGACAATATTACAAATAAAAATGAATTGAACTCAGGACATTCGTGCGATTAATCGAGATTAAATGTTTTAATCGATTGGCAGCTCTAATATTAATATTACGTGAGGTCCAGTTACTGACACTAAAAGATGTAGTAGTAAAGGCTTCTTTTTAATTTATAGGACTGTGGTGAGACCTGAGATGTTGTATGGATTAGAGACAGTGGCATTGAGTAAAAGACAGGAGGTGGAGCTTGAGGTAGCAGAGCTGAAGATGTTGAGATGTTCATTGGGAGTGACGACAATGGACAGAATTAGAAATGAGTTTATTAGAAGGACAGCGCATGTAGGACGTTTTGGAGACAAGGTGAGGGAGGTGAGATTGAGATGGTTTGGACATGTGCAGAGGAGGGACATGGGGTATATCAGTAGGAGAATGCTGAGGATGGAGCCACCAGGAAGGAGGAAAAGAGGAAGAACAAGGAGGAGGTTTATGGATGTGGTGAGGGAAGACATGCAGGTAGTTGGTGTGAAAGAGGCAGATGTAGAGGACAGGGGGGATGGAGACGGATGATCCGCTGTGGCGCCCCCTTATGGGAGAAGCCGAAAGAAGAAGGATTAATTGCTTCTTTTTACTTAAGTACATGTCAAAGCCCAAACTTCTTTACTTTCACTTGAGTAAATAATGTATAGTCAGTACTTCATCTTTTACCCGAGAATTTTAAAACATGAGAATCTGCACTTCTACTTAAGACTGAAAATGAGGAAGACTGAGAGAAAAGGAGGATGAGAGACAGTAGATGGCGTCAAAAGACACAGTAATAAAACTCACCTAGAGTTTATAGAGTTTATACTCATTTCATCATTTGAGTTTAAATTTTAGTATTAAACGACTTTTCGTGTCTACAGAAAACTATAAATCTTATGAATAAAATAAAATAAACAGTTGATTGTCTCATGTAGAGGAAAATGTTACATCACACAACCTCTGTCTCACTCATTCTCCTCCTCCAGCCTGCCTGAGATCAATGAAGAACGCATTTAAAAGTGCAAATGCCAGAAACAGAAGTGTGTGTGTGTGTGTGTGTGTGTGTGTGTGTGTGTGTGTGTGTGTGTGTGTGTGAAGTGTAACAGCATATAAAGAAAAACACGCACAGTCCTGCAGAGGACCACAGAGTCCATGCTGATATTCCCAAGTTCAGAAATCTATTATTATTATTATTA
This sequence comes from Silurus aristotelis, assembly GCF_946808225.1. Classification (NCBI taxonomy): domain Eukaryota; kingdom Metazoa; phylum Chordata; class Actinopteri; order Siluriformes; family Siluridae; genus Silurus; species Silurus aristotelis. The sequence goes on along the minus strand of NC_139595.1, from coordinate 1,785,521 downwards.
TTATTATTATTATTATTATTATTATTATTATTATTATTATTAATATTATTTGCGTTGTTGTTAAAGTGCGCGCGAGTGTGCGCGCACCCGAGAGCGAGATAAAGACAGAGAGCGCGCGCCGCGCAGTCCGGAGTCTGACGTTCTTGAGGATTAAATCTCTATAAACCCGACACACTCACACACCGTGTGTGTGTCTGTGTGTGTGTGTGTGTGTGTGTGTGTGTGGGTGGCTATGTAGAGCTGTGAGCGCGCGCGGAGATGCCGAAACACAGCCCGGTTCCGTCCGTTTTCTGCGGTAAGATCCAGAAACATTTCTGTTTCTACTGTATCTGAGCACTGAAGTGTGTGTGTGTGCGTGTGTGTGTGTGTGTGTTGGGTAAAGTATCTGATTGATACAATTCAATATTGTGTGTGTGTGTGTGTGTGTGTGTGTGTGTGTGTGTGTGTGTGTGTTTGTGTTTTGGGTAAAGTATCTGATTGATACAATTCAATATTTTGTATGTGTGTGTGTGTGTGTGTGTGTGTGTGTGTGTGTGTGTGTGTGTGTGTGTGTGTGTGTGTTAGTTAAAGTAGCTTAATGAAGTGATGCAGTCTGTGTGTGTGTGTGTGTGTGTGTGTGTGTGTGTGTGTGTGTGTGTGTGTGTGCATGTTGGGTAAAGTAGCTTATAGATACTTTGTGGTGTGTGTGTGTGTGTGTGTGTGTGTGTGTGTGTGTGTGTGTGTGTTAGATAAAGTAACTTAGATGCAATGTTGTGTGTGTGTGTGTGTGTGTGTGTGTGTGTGTTAGGTAAAGTAGCATATAGATGCAATTCATTGTGTGTCTCATTTGTAGACACCTGAGTATGTTTGCTATGTGCTTCTTCTGAACATCTCATTCCACATTTAGTCCCCATTTACTGTTAGAATAATCTCCACTCTTCTGGGAAGATGTTCCTCTAAATATTTTGGCTAGTCAGCTACAAGGTTAGTAAAATCAGGTAGTGATGTAGGTGAGAAGGTGAGGAGGTCTGGGGTGCAGTCAGCGTTCATATTCATCTAAAAGGTGTTCAACAGGGTTGGAGCTCTATAGCAGGAGAATTTCCACACCCTTCCCACCGATGTAAAGCAGATCTTCATGGAGCTGGGTTTGTGCACAGGTGTATTGTCATGCTGGAACAGGTCTCACAGCTCAAAGTGAAGGAGAAATTTCATGCTCAGCATCCACAGACCTTCTAAAGAATTGTTGGCCTCCAACTTTTGGGGAAGAACCACATATTGCTGAAAAAGTTCGGTGTCCCAATACTTTCAGCCAGATAATCTGTAACTCTTTTTCTTCTCTCTCTCTCTCTCTCTCTCTCTCTCTCTCTCTCTCTCTCTCTCTCTCTCTCTCTCTCTCTCTCACTCTCTCTCTCTATCTCTCCCTCTCCTCTCTATCTCACCTCTTTCTCTTTTCCCCTCTCCTCTAAATCTCTTCTTTCTCTCTTATTTTTTCCCCCATCTCTCTCACTTTTTCCTTTTTCTCCTCCCCTTCTCTTTCTATCTCTCTTTCTGTCACATTATCTCACCCTCTCTCGCTCTCTTCTCTCCCTCTCCCCCACTTTCACTTGTTATACTGTAAAAGCTTCGCTCATAAAAAATAAAACTAAGTACTGTCGCTTGCTAACTGTGTGTGTGTGTGTGTGTGTGTGTGTGTGTGTGTGTGTGTGTGTGTGTGTGTTTGTGGGAGACTAAATAGTGCTGACTCATCATGCTCGTCATTGGTTCCTCTGTAAGGATGATATTTCTTCCTTTACATGAGGAATAAAGAGGACCTGCTGTTGGAGGAACACAAACGTCATATTTTTTATCCGTTTCTAGTTCCCAAGCGTCGCAAGATGTTTTTTATTCTCTTTCTTGCAGTTATTGTAATGAATACGGAATAACTCGTCTGTCCTGAAGAATTTTTGGTTGTACCTCAGACACTGAAGACTCCTTCCATTAAAAAAAATAATTTAGGTCAGTATATCCATGTAAATCTGTTGCTATAGAAACAATAACGTAGAAACCCGTGACATTTATACAACTTGAGCAGTTGAGGGTCAAGGGCCTTGCTCAAGGGCCCAGCAATGGCAGATAGGTGGCGCTGGGTTTTGAACTCACAACCTTCTTATTAGAAGTCCACCACTTTAACCACTTCCCCAACAACTCGACCAATCAGATCGTAGATTCCCAACGGTGGCGTTAAACAGGTCGCTAAGATGATTAGCAAACTTGTTGCTAGTGTGTGAATCAGCTGAGGAACAGATTAGCTTGACCCTCAGGTGTGTGTGTGTGTGTGTGAGCACCAGTTTGGCTTCTTCTTGTCCTTTTTGCCATCAGCAGGAGATCCAGAAAAGGCATGATTTTTTTCCTCTCTGTCACGTCTCGAGCGCAGCAAAGAGAAAATTGCTCGAGCCCAAAATTGCATCAATTACAGTCTATCTCTCGCCAGGGTTTTGAGACACGGGGAAAAAATAAAAAGTAAAACGCTGCCCTTGACAGGAAGGAGCAGCATTCGGATGCTAAGAATGAAAATCAGCCTCAAACAGATCAGATTCCACTTCGTTTCTCATCCATTCTTCCATATTTTATTGCTTTCCCTCCAATGTTGATGGACAGTTTCCAGCGTTGAGCAGGCAGCCATGAGGATTACAGGGCTTTTTTTATTAACTACCATCTCTGCACTTCCTGCTTCCTGTCATAGCCGCTAATGCTAACTGACAACACTGGCTTACGAACTCAGAGACAAAAGCAGAGGCTGAGAAAATAATCGTGTTCGGATCAGAACGTAAAATTTTACTGCAAGAGGAAAATAATAAACAGAGGAATAATGAAAAAGGGGGCGGAGTCACGGTTACCTAGCTGATTATTTTCCCATTACAGTCTGACACACTTTTTCAATGTATTTACATTTGATCACTTCTCTTGTCTGGTTTGTTCCCAAAGTCTGTATTTACACACACACACACACACACACACACACACACACACACACACTTGCATTATTCGGCCAAAAGTTTGTGGACACCTGAATGTTAGATTGCTATATACTTCTTATTGAACATTCACTTTTATAATGAGCTCCACTCTTCTGGGAAGATGTTCCACTAGATTTTTTGGAGATTCATTCAGCTACAAGGGTGGTAGAAAAGTCTGATGTAGGTGAGAAGGTGAGGAGGCCTGGGGTGCAGTTGGCGTTCACATTCATCCCGAAGGTGTTCAGTAGGGTTATAGCAGGAGAGCTCAAGATCTTCTACACACTTCCAACCCATGTAAAGCAGATCTTCATGGAACTGACTACACATGGGCAATTTCATGCTGAGATGAGAAGAGAGGAGACGGTAGAGAAACCTGTGAATCAAAGCGGAGACAAGCTTTAACGCTTAACAAAGAGGGGGATGAAGAAGATGAGGATGTTTGGAAGAAAGACAGGAAACGATGTACAGCACAAGACAAAAAAAAATTAAGACAATGTTAACAAACTCAGCGGTTTACTGATGGTGAGATATAAATTCTGCAGAGAGAGAAGGAGAGAGAAAGAGAGAGAAGGAGAGAGAGAAAGAGAAAGAATGAGAGAGAAAGAGAGAGAGAGAGAGAGCGAGCGAGAGAGAGAGAGAGAGAGAGAGAGAGAGAGAGAGGGAAAAAGTGTCTCGCCTGGAGGCATTAAGTATAGAGGCTTTCTAAAATGGCACGACCTTGTGTGTGTGTGTGTGTGTGTGTGTGTGTGTGTGTGTGTGTGTGTGTGTGTGTGTGTGTGTGTGTGTGTGTGTGTGTGTGTGAGAATGTGCTGCTCTAGAGTGGAATTAATAGCAAAGGGTATATTACCCGATTTAATAACACACACACACAGACACACACACACACTTCTAGACATTAAACACTGTCTGGATAAACACAGTCTAATCACACCTCCAATGCACTGACCGGCTCACACACTCGACACTTTCATCTAAAAGAAATAAACTAAGAAAAAAATAATGAACTGATTTAAGTATTAAAATTAAATAGTAAAATATATAACTCTATACTAGTAAACATTTTATTTGTAATACATTTCTATTTTAGTATTTTTTTGTGGATTATTATTGCACATTTATACAATAATAACCATAATTTAATATTAATAATTATATAATAATGCCAGACTGGCTTATATTTGCAAGCAGCGATCAGTGGGTCCAAGCACCGAGTGTGCACCATGGATTTATGAGCTTGTGTTAGCATGTGGATGGTGTTAGAACAAATAACTGACTATGTTCATGATGTATGATGAGATGCCACACTTCCTGTTTGTGTAAGCATGACCTCACTGTGCTTTACCCCTAGTTTTAAACATCAAACTGTGTTTGCTTGATGAATGTTCTGGTTTGTGCCCAAACGTTCTGTAGTGTAAAGTTAATAAACCGAATTCTGGCATGTGTTGGTACCCAACAGTGGACCAAAAAAAATGTTTGCTTGGACCCATAAGAAGAGGAAGAAATCCAAAGAAACGTTCTCCAGGCAAAAAAAACCAACAATGTACCTTTTTAAAAATTCCTCCTGCAGCTCGTTGGCCAAAGCTTTAATTTCTCCTTCACTTGACATCCTTCATCCAGCCTGTCCTACCTACTCCTAACTGCAGGTCGAACATTAAATTCACCTCGCAGCAGGAAGTCCTGCCTCAGCGACTCTGTACACTTCTGTCCATCTGCTCACATCCACCTGGTTTTAACGTCCATATGTCTTCTGAAGGACGAGACAGGGGTTTGATAGCTTGTCAGCATGTGCACCAATGAAATGGAATGAAGATCTCAGTGTCAGGGAGAAATGTGTAATTAATTGTTAGGGTAACATTAATGAAGGAGTCTCCAGTGTCAGGGATTCTGTAGCACATCCAGGAGTTTACGGTTTTCGCCTGGAAAAAAAAGAAATTATTTCATTCTGCATCTCCGTATTTATCTTAGTAACTTATAAACAGAAAACAACGTGAGGCTTTTAAAAGAACGACGGCTTTCAGCTGACAGAACTCTTCTTGTATCGCCAAAAGTATTGGGACACTTCACTTTTCCATCCATATTGTGGTTTCTCTCCAAATTGTTGGAGGAACACAATTGTATCAGACGTCTTTGGATGCTGGAGCATGACATTTTCCAATCACTTAACATATGAGACTCAAACCTGTTCCAGCATGATAATACCCCTGTTCACAAAACCAGCTTCATGAAGATTTGCCTGTCATGGATTGAAGGTGTGTTGAAGATCTTGAGGTGCCTGCAACAGAGCTTGAACCCTACTTACCATCTATGGGATTAATGTGAACACTGACTGCACCCCAGGCCTCCTCACCTCACTGTAATCAATACCTGACCTGATTGAGAAGGAGAAGGAGAACCATCCGATAAACTGGGGTGCACTTATTTTTAATCATCGTTCCAGTTTTTGGGAGAACACCTCACCATAACTTCCCTGCAGCGTTCACCTCGACTGCTTTCGCTTCTTCACACCGGGATAAATGAACCCTGTAATTGCATTCCTCTCTGTATTTTGATATCCCTCAAGATCTGGGAAAGACGTAGTGTTCTGTGTGTGTGTGTGTGTGTGTGTGTGTGTGTGTGTGTGTGTGTGTGTGTGTGTGTGTTAAAGTGGGTGTTCCATCCTAAAAAAAAAGAATTGACCCATATTAGAACATGCAGGAATAATTGCGAACAAATTACGAAGCTTTCGCGGATCCACGGAGGTGTTTAGAGAGTAAATTTCACGGAACTGTGGGGAGAAAAACAATATTAATACAACGTGATGTCAAAAGTATTGGGACAACCGAACATTTCAGCCACGCTGTTGGTGCTTCCTCCCATTTACGGTTATCTACAGCGAATTTCCGTTATTTCAGTTATACAGCTGTACGATTGAGGGTTAAGGGGCCTTGCTTGAGGGCCCAGAGGTGGCAGCTTGGTAGTGCTGGGATTTGAATTCATGACCTTCCGATCAGAAGGCCAATATCTTATTCACTATAGGACGTCTTTGGATGTGGGTTTCTGGGTTTCCGAACTTCAAAATGTTCACGGTTTGGAAAATGAATATAAAGATCAAAAGCCAAAATCTCTCAACTTGGTGCTTGGACTCATGTGACTTGTGAAGAGGGAGGAGTTTGTGATTAGAGCTCGAACGTTCAGCGATAATCGACTCACAAACGTGACGCCTTCTCGATTTTTCCCTATGAACGTCTCGTCTCTGGAGCAGAGCCAGCAGCGGACAGCCAGATGTTCTGGGTTTAAAGTGAACATTGGGAGCACAGCTGCACGTCCAGACTCTGGGCTCTTGCGGCGCGTGATGTGAAAGGAAACACTTGCTCTCGGCTTGCAGTGCAGAGTTTTGCTCGGAGACGCAGTGGCCTTGAGGATAATCAGCTGCTCTCGTCTCGCCATTCAGCGCCAGGCAGATTTTCAATGTGGCTTTTATTGTGGGTTTCTACACAAAAAAAAACACAGCAGGAGAAGTAGATCCAGGAGCATCTCCACATGCTTACCATGCTTCAGTGCTCCAGAGGGATTTGGATTTTTCCACACTGAATCCTGGAGAGGGAAAGACTTACCTTTCACTTTTCACACTTTGATTCTGAAATCCCCGATTTCCTTTTATCACTTATCCAGACAGATTCTTTCTACTCCCTCAGACCTTTTTTATTTCAGTAGTCAGGGTTGTTCAAAAGGGCAGAAAAATCTGTATTGTTAGAGGTAAAGATTCAGCGGTTTGTTGTTACATGTTCAGAGCTCTGACACTGGAGACTCCTTCCCTATTTGTTGCACATGAGCAGGTGTTGTTGTGCCTAACACTGAATATCTGATGAATTTGACAGCTTTAGTTAAATAATTATTCACTAATCCACCTTTTGCAATAAATGCTAAAGCAGTAAAAAAAAAACGTATGCTAACTGATCCAACTAGCGAAATGACAAAACTTTCCTCTTGAGCTCATCACCTTCCTCCTCCCCTTACGTTCCTCCTGCCCTCACGGTCCTCCTCCTCCCCCACTCTTCTTGCATTGGCATGTTTACTCCAACTGATGAAGCGACTGAAGCGAGACGTGTAGATAAAACGCCTCAGGAGGATTTTCATCTGCGGACGTTTCCAATCCTTTATTGTCTCAATTCTGCAATTAGTTTCTTACTGCCAACTCGCAGCTCTTCCTTAAATCACACACAATTTATCACTCTTACGCACATATACACACATTCACACACACATTCACATACTTATTCTTACACACTCTCACTCTCTCACACTCATTTATATTCACTCACTGACACATACACAATCTTACACACACTCACTCATTCACACTTTCACACACTCATACACACACACTTCACACTCACTAACAATCACACACTCATACACACACACCCACACACACTTTCACACTCACTAACACTCACACATTCGCACACATTAACACACACACATTCACATACACACTAACACTCACACACATTCACACACACTAACACACACATACACACACACAAAAGAAACCACAGAAAAAGTCTCAGCATAACGCATGGCTCAGAAGGAGCATACAGAGACGGTTTTAAAAAGTGTGTGTGTGTGTGTGTGTGTGTGTGTGTGTGTGTGTGTGTGGAGCCACAGGAAGCAGATCCGGAGGACTGATGAGCAGTGTGTGTGAAACGCCTCATTGGTTCACGCTGACGATTTGTCGAATCTTGCTCATTAGCATGCAGCAGCATCTGTTAGAGGCTCAGGCATCCTGCAGGTCCCCATAATAATCCCATAAACACACCCACACGGCACTTTAATCCTTAGGCAGGACGAGGACACGAGGCGGCACAACTCAACTCGGACTCCTCTCAGGGCTTCATGATTTTTTGGAACCTGGTTTTTGGATCAGAAATCACACCTTCATCGCCTTCATCACTCTCCATCTCACCTCCAAACCATGCAGTTATAAAAAGATGTTCAGCGTTGGTGGACTTGAGTGAAAGTACTCACTAGTGATCCATGAGAACTATACAACAGGGCCAAAAGTTGGTATGTGCTTTTTGAGCATAGATGATTCACAAAATTTTGTGGAGATTCACCCCAAAGGTGTTCGAAAGGATTTGGAGCTTTCTGTGGAAAGAAATTTTCAAATGTACACATTTTATAATCTTCTGTAGAAAAGATAAAAAGGAAGAATGCTGCTCGTCATAATCAAGATCATTCTGTAAAAACTAAAACCTCAGCTCCGCTAATCATCGATTCGGTTTTGCAAAAAAATAAATCTAGGCCCCGCCACCTTCCCCTGCTCTGATGTGCTGAGGAGAAGAAAGCAGGAGTGTGTCCTGGATTCTATTCCGTCTGATTCGTTCCTGCTGCACGGTGAGATCAGAGAACGGTGGAACATTGTGTTTTTATAGGGTGTGCACGTGCCTGTGAATGTGTATGGGAATGTGTGAGGAATGAGTAAAGGAGTGTGTGAGGGACACGGGAAATGTACAGGAGTGTGTGAGGGACATGTACGGGAGTGTGTGAGGGACGTGTACAGGACTGTGTGAGGGACACAGGTAGTGTACAGGAGTGTGTGGGGGACGTGTACAGGAGTTTGTGAGGGACACAGGAAGTGTACAGGAGTGTGTGAGGGACACATGAAGTGTACAGGAGTTTGTGAGGGACACAGAAAGTGTACAGGAGTGTGTGAGGGACGTGTACAGGAGTTTGTGAGGGACACAGGAAGTGTACAGGAGTGTGTGAGGGACGTGTACAGGACTGTGTGAGGGACACAGGAAGTTTACAGGAGTGTGTGAGGGACGTGTACAGGAGTGTGTGAGGGACACAGGAAGTGTACAGGATTGTGTGAGGGACGTGTACAGGAGTGTGTGAGGGACGTGTACAGGAGTGTGTGAGGGACATAGGAAGTGTACAGGAGTGTCTGAGGGAAGTGTACAGGAGTGTGTGAGGGACACAGGAAGTGTACAGGAGTGTGTGAGGGACGTGTACAGGAGTGTGTGAAGGGATGTGTACAGGTGTGAGTGACGTGTACAGGAGTGTGTGAGGGACACAGGAAGTGTACAGGAGTGTGTGAGGGACGTGTACAGAACTGTGTGAGGGACACAGGTAGTGTGCAGGAGTGTGTGAGGGATGTGTACAGGACTGTGTGAGGGACACAGGTAGTGTACAGGAGTGTGTGAGGGACGTGTACAGGAGTTTGTGAGGGACACAGGAAGTGTACAGGAGTGTGTGAGGGACGTGTCCAGGAGTGTGTGAGAAACGTGTACAGGAGTGTGTGAGGAACGTGTACAGGAGTTTGTGAGGGACACAGGAAGTGTACAGGAGTGTGTGAGGGACGTGTACAGGAGTGTGTGAGGGACACAGGAAGTGTACAGGATTGTGTGAGGGACGTGTACAGGAGTGTGTGAGGGACGTGTACAGGAGTGTGTGAGGGACACAGGAAGTGTACAGGAGTGTGTGAGGGACACAGGAAGTGTACAGGAGTGTGTGAGGGACGTGTACAGGAGTGTGTGAGGGATGTGTACAGGTGTGAGTGACGTGTACAGGAGTGTTTGAGGGACACAGGAAGTGTACAGGAGTGTGTGAGGGACGTGTACAGAACTGTGTGAGGGACACAGGTAGTGTGCAGGAGTGTGTGAGGGATGTGTACAGGACTGTGTGAGGGACACAGGTAGTGTACAGGAGTGTGTAAGGGACGTGTACAGGAGTTTGTGAGGGACACAGGAAGTGTACAGGAGTGTGTGAGGGACGTGTACAGGAGTGTGTGAGAAACGTGTACAGGAGTGTGTGAGGAACGTGTACAGGAGTTTGTGAGGGACACAGGAAATGTACAGGAGTGTGTGAGGGACGTGTACAGGAGTGTGTGAGGAACGTGTACAGGAGTTTGTGAGGGACACAGGAAGTGTACAGGAGTGTGTGAGGAACGTTTACAGGAGTGTGTGAGGGACACAGGAAGTGTACAGAAGCGTGTGAGGAACATGTACAGAAATGTTCAGCCGAAACCTCTTCACTCCCTGTCGCCATGGAGACGCTGATGAGGAGATGAATAATTCTCCTGTAAGAATAAAGATGTTTCCTTTTCTTCTCATCCTTGTCTTCAACTCCAGCGTTCTCGTCTTTCATTCTCTTGCTCTGTAATCTCTCGCTCCTTGGGGAATCTGACAGAGCAGATAAAAGAGATCAGTTCCACCCACCGCCGTGTCCCTCAAACCCCGAGCGCAGGATTTCCTGGGATTTCATTAACACCGTGTGATGTTACAGATGCGACTGATGCTTTTCTCCCTGCGGAAAGTAATTAAAGATGTTGACTGTGTGACCAAAGGTATTGGGACACCAGACCTTTCCAGCTGTGTGTGGTTCTTCTCCAAAATCTTACTACAAAGTTGGAGGCACACAATTGTATCGGACGCCTTTGGATGCAGGAGCATGACATTTTAAATCCTTTTAATTGAACTAGGACACCCAGACCTGTTCTAGCATGACAATGCTCCTGTGACAGATGTCCATGAAGATCTGCTTTACATGGGTTGGAAGTGTGTGAAAGATCTCCTTCTATAGAGTTCCAAACCCTATGGAGGACATTTGGGGTGAATCTCCACAAATCTCCACAAAATCTTGAGAAACATCTTCCCAGAAGAGTGAAATCTACAGAGAATGTAAGTTAAGAGCAAATTAGTGCAGTGCAACACAAGAGCCACAAGGGGGCGAGTTCATGATCGTCGTATCCTGAAGAAAAAAAACAAAACAACAGAAGTTCTAGCTAGACTAGTGAGGGATGGAGAATGTTTACTGCAACGATAAGAAAATAAAATACTTATTTACTTATTTAAATACTTACTTACCCTTAACCTTCATCTCAGAGTTGAAATATAGATTTGATTCGCAGCCTCGCTCGAGCTCTGACCTGCTCACCTTCACCACCACGCTGTGCAGTCAGGTACAGCAGTGTTTCTGCAGTCCTACACCACCATCACCCTGAACTCTATGCTCTCACTGACAGGATGCAGGAACCGCCGAGAATAAATACAGTCAGAAAAAAAAAACACGATTTATTGAGGCGTGTCTCGTCCTTCAAGCTCACTGACCTGGAAACTCAGGGAAGTTTTTACTTTGCTACATTTATCAGTGACCGACCGATCTCCTGTTTAATTATGCACCAAAAACTACTTCGTACATATATACAGTATATATATATATATATATATATATATATATATATATATATATATATATATATATATATATATATATATATATATATATATATTATATAGGCAAAGATCTGTGGCCACCAGACAATAAGACTGCTATGTGCTTCTTTTTAAACATCTCATTCTACATTTAGTCTCCATTTACTGTTATAATATGCTCCACTCTTCAGGGAAGATGTTCCACAAGATTTTTGAGTGTGTGGAGATTTGTGTTTAACAGACATGTATTTTCATTATATTCCTTTGATAAACGAATTAATTACTTTTTAATGTAGCGTGTTAAGACGCCTGCGGAGATAATAAACCCAGGTGATTATTAGAGATGGGGGAAAAGAAACATGTATGAAAAGTCTGAGCGATATGGAGATGCGTCTGAGTGATATTGAGCTGTGTAGGAGAGATATTAAGCTGTGTCTGAGAGATACAGTGAGGAAAATAAGTATTTGAACACCCTGCTATTTTGCAAGTTCTCCCACTTAGAAATCATGGAGGGGTCTGAAATTGTCATCGTAGGTGCATGTCCACTGTGAGAGACATAATCTAAAAAAAAAAATCCAAAAATCACAGTATATGATTTTTAAACTATTTATTTGTATGATACAGCTGCAAATAAGTATTTGAACACCTGTCTATCAGCTAGAATTCTGACCCTTAAAAACCTGTTAGTCCGCCTTTAAAATGTCCACCTCCACTACATTTATTATCCTAAATTAGATGCACCTGTTTGAGGTCATTAGCTGCATAAAGACACCTGTCCACCCCATACAATCAGTAAGAATCCAACTACTAACATGGCCAAGACCAAAGAGCTGTCCAAAGACACTAGAGACAAAATTGTACACCTCCACAAGGCTGGAAAGGGCTACGGGGAAATTGCCAAGCAGCTTGGTGAAAAAAGGTCCACTGTTGGATCAATCATTAGAAAATGGAAGAAGCTAAACATGACTGTTAATCTCCCTCGGACTGGGGCTCCATGCAAGATCTCACCTCGTGGGGTCTCAATGATCCTAAAGAAGGTGAGAAATCAGCCCAGAACTACACAGGAGGAGCTGGTCAATGACCTGAAAAGAGCTGGGACCACCGTTTCCAAGGTTACTGTTGGTAATACACTAAGACGTCATGGTTTGAAATCATGCATGGCACGGAAGGTTCCCCTGCTTAAACCAGCACATGTCCAGGCATGTCTTAAGTTTGCCAATGACCATTTGGATGATCCAGAGGAGTCATGGGAGAAAGTCATGTGGTCAGATGAGACCAAAATAGAACTTTTGGGTCATAATTCCACTAAACGTGTTTGGAGGAAGAAGAATGATGAGTACCATCCCAAGAGTACCATCCCTACTGTGAAGCATGGGGGTGGTAGCATCATGCTTTTGGGGTGTTTTTCTGCACATGGGACAGGGCGACTGCACTGTATTAAGGAGAGGATGACCGGGGCCATGTATTGCGAGATTTTGGGGAACAACCTCCTTCCCTCAGTTAGAGCATTGAAGATGGGTCGAGGCTGGGTCTTCCAACATGACAATGACCCGAAGCACACAGCCAGGATAACCAAGGAGTGGCTCTGTAAGAATCATATCAAGGTTCTGGCGTGGCCTAGCCAGTCTCCAGACCTAAACCTAATAGAGAATCTTTGGAGGGAGCTCAGAGTCCGTGTTTCTCAGCGACAGGCCAGAAACCTGACTGATCTAGAGAAGATCTGTGTGGAGGAGTGGGTCAAAATCCCTCCTGCAGTGTGTGCAAACCTGGTGAAAAACTACAGGAAACGTTTGACCTCTGTAATTGCAAACAAAGGCTACTGTACCAAATATTAACATTGACTTTCTCAGGTGTTCAAATACTTATTTGCAGCTGTATCATACAAATAAATAGTTACAAAATCATACATTGTGATTTCTGGATTTTTTTTTTTAGATTATGTCTCTCACAGTGGACATGCACCTACGATGACAATTTCAGACCCCTCCATGATTTCTAAGTGGGAGAACTTGCAAAATAGCAGGGTGTTCAAATACTTATTTTCCTCACTGTATGGAGCTGTGTCTGAGGTACATGGAGCTGTGTCAGAGATATAGAGCTGTGTCAGAGATATCGAGCTGTGTCTGAACGATACTAAACTGTGTCTAAGCTACATGAAGCTCTGTCTGAGCGATATTGAGCTATGTCTGAGCGATATTGAGCTGTGTCTGAGAGATATTGAGCTGTGTCTGAGAGATATGGAGCTGTGTCTGAGAGATATTGAGCTGTGTCTGAGAGATATGAAGCTATGTCTGAGAGATATTGAGGTGTTTGAGAGATATGGAGCTGTGTTTGAGAGATATGGAGCTGTGTCTGAGAGATATGGATCTGTGTCTGAGAGATATTGAGCTGTGTCTGAGAGATATGGAGCTGTGTCTGAGAGATTTGGAGCTGTGTCTGAGTGGTATTGAGCTGTGTCTGAGAGATATGGATCTATGTCAGAGATATGGAGCTGCATATGAGCGATATGAAGCGTTATTAGAGCAGGTGTAATTGCACCCTCGGATCTGCAAAGAGGTCATCCTTGGCTCGTTCGTCATGCTCTCGCCCGTGGCAGAGAGCTGCTTTGCTCTGGAGCTGAGATGTTTACAGCTTGGAAACGACACCAAATAATTAATGAGGATCTGCAGCAGAGTTCAGCTCCATGCTCCCGTCTCCCCAGCTGGAGAGGTTTTATATGTGGAGCAGAGAAAATACATCCTTGCCTGTGATTCGTTTGTGTGTGTGTGTGTGTGTGTGTGTGTGTGTGTGTGTGTGTGTGTGTGTGTGTGTGTGTGTGTTTAAGGGTGTGCAAAAAGTTTTATGCAGTTTTAATGCAATTCAACACATAAAATATTAAAAGCGCAAAATATTCTACGAGAAATAAATCTCTTTTATTTGAACTTTTAATCTCTTTTGTTAGAGTTAATAAAGACAGAAAAAAACCTGCACTTTGTCATGTTACTAAAAAACCCTCGGGGAACATAAATTTAAACTGAAGACTCCTTCCATAAATGTGAAATAAAAAATAAATAAATCACCTCACAGAAAATGTTTTCCAAAATTGAGGATTAAACACTTTACCTCTTGTACCTCATGAACAAGTGGTTGCTATAGAAACAAGAAAGCATGTAATATGAGCGCTGTATTAGTAAAATTTGTTATATTGGTTGACAGTCGCAGAAGCCACGCCTCCTCGTCTGCGAACTAACAGACAGAAACCCAATTAAAGAGAGGAGGATTCGAACTTCGTCTCTTTTCTGTGTGTTTCTGTGCTGAATTTTTGTGGAAGATATGGAGTATATATGTGTGGGTTTGTAAGCGTTCTTGCTCCTGAGCAGGATTTTATTTTGTGTAATTTCGAACCTGGACTGAATGCTGATGAGGTGAAACTGCCTCTCCGCTCACTTCCTTTCCTTCTATTATTAATACTGTGACACTGAATTACTCTAAACTGCCTTCTTTTTATTCACAGGTGAGCCACGGAGGTTCGACCCCACATTTAGGGGCCCTGTTTATAACAGGTACAGTCTTTATTATTCATTCACGATAGATAGATAGATAGATAGATAGATAGATAGATAGATAGATAGATAGATAGATAGATAGATAGATAGATAGATAGATAGATAGATAGATAGAAAATTAGACACAGACAGACAGACAGACAGACAGACAGACAGACAGACAGATAGATGGACAGATGGACAGATGGACAGATAGAAAATTATACATAGAGACAGACAGACAGATAGGCATGTGTGTGTGTGTGTGTGTGTGTGTGTGTGTGTGTGTGTGTGTGTGTGTGTGTGTGTGTGTGTGTGTGTGTGTGTGTGTGTGTGTGGATCTGTGCAGCATCTCTACTTATAATGAAGCTGTTGGAGTTCATTGCTGGTGCTGTTTTTTGTTCTATTTCTCATTTGAACAATTTATTCTCCACTTACTTAAATTTATCTCGCACCTCGAGCAGTTTATCAAAATTTAAACGGTGTGTGTGTGTGCGTGTGTGTGTGCATGTGTGTGTGCGTGCGTGCGTGCGTGTGTGTGTGTGTGTGTGTGTGTGTGTGTGTGTGTGTGTGTGTGTTTTAATGTGTTGTATTAGGGGGGAAAATGGTCTTGTAGGATTGCAAATATCTCCCAACATGTCCACCTTGAGTCAGACCTGTGTATAAGAAGAGGTAACTGTGATAACATATATAACTATGCGAGTCACACACACACACACACACACACACACACACACACACACACACACACACACACACACACAGTGATGTCGTTAAGGGATAAAAAGAAAAGTGCAAGCAGCGACAGGAAGTTCACTAACCTGTTTAGTGCAACAGGAAGGCGTTGAATAAAAAATGAGAACGCCGTTCGTCTCATGTCCCTAATTACTGCTGACGGCGCAGCACAACCCAGAGAGTGGGTTATTTTTACTCCTAACTCCTGCAGCATTAAATTAACCCTCAAACTGCTTACTAGACAGTCAGGAAGGAGGCGTGGCCTAGTGCGTAAAGGCGGAGTCACGTAAGAGGTTGGCGAGGGAACAAACAGACTGTTTATAGCCGCTATATCGCAAGCGCTAAAACTCGTTACAGCGTTAAACCAGAAAAACTTATCACCTATGTTTGAATATATTTTTGTCCATGAATATGTCTTAAATTATTCCCAATAGTCTATTTTTCTTATTTTATAGCGTTGCTCTCTGGTGCTGCTTCAAGTAGCAGCGCAACCAAGTGTAAGTTTCAGGCTAGAGTTTCTATCCAATCAGATTTCAGCCGTAGTATCACATGTTGCCAAAAATCTCTGGTAAGCCCTTCACATTTAGCACTGCAGGCTCTTACAATCCATGTTGCTTGAATGCTGTTGCTTTAACTAATCAGATTGCGAGCTGGAGGCACTGAGGCCATCTAGCAGGCGTCCAATAACGTCTGCATTTTCACATTTGCACAAGTCAGAGCTCGCAACTCGAATCTGTAACAAACTGCACAAGTGCAAATATATCCATGTGGATTTAATAGCTGTTTTTTTATTCCACAATGACAGACGAGAACAAACCAATTTGGTACACAGATACACTTACAACATTTACAAGCTGGAATTTTTTAAAGAAAAGTTGGACCTCATGAGGAAACGTCTCCCAAAACAGTTCAAAACAGTTGTTTTATGAACCGTTTTACTTTTGCGTTTTCTTTCCTGTAAAATCTGCACAAAAACACACAATTTGCCTTCATTTTTAATCACTTTCTTTCTCTTTCACTCTTCTGTTTTGAAAATAAAGGTGTACCGTTTTAATGTTACCTCAGACTGTTACTGAAGACTTCTTCTGTAAACGCATGAAAACTTGTGCTCTTTTGTCTTCAGATGAGATCTGTCTCTCAGTCCTGCACTCCATGCTAAACTCCACACTGCTAATCGTCCCTGATTAGCCTTACTGACCTGTTAAATAGCTACATGTGCATAGAAAATGGAATTGCTGATAAATCGTTCAATAACTTCTCGTTATGGAGCCATCTATTCTCCTGAAACCACCAGTCATCGTTAATTCCGACGTGTTGATGAGCTCAAACAAACGAGTGTGTGATGAGGCGTAACGATCTTCTCCTCCGAGTGCAGATTTTTGCTGCTAATCATTAAAGCCTGCGTTAGGATGCTATTACGCCCAACATAAGACCAAAGATTAGCCTTCAAACGCCATAAACAGCGTCTCCCTATGTTTTCGTGTATCTAAAGGCCGGAGTGTTTCCCCACAGCTGTTAAATTCCTCTCAAACCCGCTGGCCGTAATGAGAGCGAGACGCCTCAGATCGCTTCTCGATAGCAGGAGATGTAATTATAGATCCTCCACACGCCGTTACTCACGAGATGAAAACACAGAGGAAATCTAAAGGGGGTGAAAGAAGAAAAGAAATTTCAAGATCTTTTTGTTTTTCTTCCTGTTTTTTAAGATCGTCCTAACTGTTGGTCAAGGGGCCAAATCGCACGTCTTGCTAGCTGCTCTTCTGTTATATAAGTGGACTGTAACTGGAGACTCCTTCTATAAATGTTAATAAGCTCACCCCCCCCCCCCCCCCCCCTTACGTGTTCGAACGTAGGCGTGAATACGGATTTGTTTTTTCCCCCTCAGATGCCCCTGTGCTCTGTTGCACTGTCCCCCATGCTACTCTCCACATTTCTAATTAGCCCTGATTAGCCTAGCGTGTAGTTCCTAAATCCCTCCCCCGCCTCCTGCCTCTATTTATAGCTGGCCTCATTTAATCATCGTGTATCGTCTTCACGTGAGCCACATTGGGACGTTTACGCTCATTACACGTCCCTGGGAGCTGTGTTTCTGTGCTTCTGGTGAAAATGAAACTGGCTTGTTTAGGGGTTTCTGTTGGATGTGTAGGGAAATGAAACATGGCATTTCAGGGGGAAATCAGGACACGCTGCATTTCCTGCGCTTTTAAAACCCAAGTACTCTTTTTTTTTTTTACACTCTTCTTTTTATAAAGAAACTACAGTCACTGCCGTTCACATCACTGCTGCCTCCTCCGTGCTGCCTCACCAGATCCATCCAAGGTCACGAAAACACTTCCATTATTCATCTGAGGAGAAAATGTACAGTTCGTCTTTGACGTTTCTGCAGAACGAAGTGTTTATTAAACGCCCGGTGTTCAAATCAAAAACTTTGTAGCTCATACTGATTTCCAATCTCAGCGCTCGTGTCTTCTGAGCGGAAATTAGGAGGGAAAATGATACGTTGCAGAAACGATTATAGGTGTAACAGATGCTACGACGCTTTCACTGTGAGTGAGACTGCAAACAGATCAGAAAGACGAGGTAAAATTCTTGTGTCCCTCCACTGAACATAACAGGAGCTGTGGGTGGGATTAGAGGGCACAGGGAGAAAGAAGAGAGAGAGAGAGAGAGAGAGAGAGAGAGAGAGAGAGAGAGAGAGAGAGAGAGAGAGATCTTTACACGTTCCTGTGTTGTTCTTGTTGCTTTGGCAGTACAAACTGTATATTTGTCACGGCAATAAAGCATCTGACAATTCACTTGAATCGAAAAGAGAGAGATCACGTGAAACTTCTTAGCCATTTCCTTTTCTCCAGAAAGATCATGCAGGGTTCTGATGGGATCATGAAGGTTTTCTCTCACTGTCTATCTGTCTCAGTTTGTCTGTCTTTTTCTCTTTCCCTGTTTTAATAGACTGTCTCTGTTTGTCAGATTGTCTCGTTCATTCTCTTTTTTCTCCCTATTTCTTTTTTCTCATCTGCCGCCTCTGCATCTGTGATTTCCTCCCTGGAGTATTAAACTCTCTCTCTCTCTCTCTCCCTCTCTCTCTCTCTATCTCTCTCTCTCTCTCTCTCTCTCTCTCTCTCTCTCTCTCTCTCTCTCTCTGTCTCTCTCTCTCTCTGTCTCCCTCTCTTGCTCATTATTTCTCCTTCATACAATCTTCCTCTCTAATTCTCTCTCTCTCTCTCTCTCTCTCTCTCTCTCTCTCTCTCTCTCTCTCTCTCTCTCTCTCTCTCTCTCTCTCTCTCTCTCTCTCTCTCTCTCTCTCTCTGTATACAAGCCTTCATTAAAATTGAAATCCACTGAAACTTGCATGTCCCCCAGACTAATTGTGAGTGAGCTCAGGTCGGAGCATTAGAGAAGTTTCTCGGAGAATCTGAATCCTAAATTCACTCAGAGGGAGAAAATCACAAATTCACTTTGATTGTTCAGGAAAAAAAAGCCTGAGCGTAGACAATGTTGTTTGCAGCTGCAGGAGTTTGATTCGACTCTGTTACTCTGAAACCTGAGCGTGTTTGCATCAAAGTGAAAGCGTCACATGACTTCAGTCTTTAATACTCCACCTTCCATAGAGTCTGTTAGAGAACATGAACATCTTATAAATCCTCTATCCAGCTTTCCAGAAGACATTGAATGGAAAATTCAGACAGTTTATTGGAAGAAATTTTATTTTTATGCTATTTTATATTATTTTATAAACTTCCAGCCAACCACAATACAACATTTACACCTGAACTTCCAGCAAATCACAATCCAGCATTTACACCTGAACTTCCAGCCGATCAAAATACAACAGTTCCTGAGGGATGCGCATGATGAAGACCTATTTATAGTCTCCCTCATACCTCTGTTCTTTGTTGCAGAAGCTGCACAGATGTGATCTGCTGCGTGATCTTCATCATCGTCATCCTCGGCTACGTAGCGCTCGGTACTGTAGGTAAGTCTGCATTCCATCAGGTGTTCCACTAGGTTTTGTGGAAGTTCATTCAGCCACAAGGGTGGTAGTAAAGTCAGGTGCTGATGTAGGTGAGGTGAAGAGGCCTGGGGTGCAGTCAGCGTTTACTTTCAGCCCAAAGTTGTTTAATAGGATTTTTAGTTCTATATCAGGAGATCTTTCACAGACTTATAACCCAACGAGAGCAGATCTTTGTGGAGCTGGCTTTGCGCACAGGGGTATTGGCATGCTGGAACAGGTTTGGGTCTCTCATGCCATCGCATCTAAAGACGTCTTACACAATTGTGTTGTGTAGAAACATCTTGGAACAAAAAGAAGAACCAAAGCACACTCAAAATATCTAATGGAACATCTTTTCAGAAGAGTGGAGGTTTTTATAGCAGGAAATAGAAACTAAATGTGGAATGGGATGTTTAGAAAGCATGTACCAATCAAACTTTTTTCCATGTGATGTGACTTTATACTTTAAGGAGCAGATATGGGTGAAGAAGTTGGGTGTTTAAATACTTAAAAACAGAGCGAGAGAGAGGCTGCAGGCTCTAGGTTTTGATTCAGTTTTCCTGAATTCTTGGAGATGAAAGGAGAAGATCAGAGAGGATTGGAGAAGATTAGCAGGTTTAAAGGACACTTAAATCAACCAAGTTTTGAGCACAGATATCTTCAAAGTGTGTATAAGTTCCAACAAGGTAAGAAAATACAATGGAACCAGCATGTGTTCGAGCGAAGTTCATCAGATTCATATACTCTCACACCTGGTGGTTGAAATAAACCAAATGAAACCCTTCTGAGAAATTCTGAGCTCATGAATGACCTCCAGGATGAGACTTCTGGTTCAGGTTGTGGATGACCTTCATGAATGTCCTTCAGGACAAAGTTTCTGGATCAGAAATCTCGCAAAGATGTTGTTGGTTTGTTTTGGAATCTTCTTTGTATTTATGTTTTGACTGAAATAAGGAGCACTCAGAAGATTTTCATGTCCCGCACCTCGTCATCTGAGCTTTTCAGCACGAAAGCCTCGGATCTGAAATCTCATTCACATCACGGTGAAGCGCTCGCGTCCTGAGAAATGAGATGGTCTCCGTGACATTGCGTCGTCGAGCGTAGCCGAGTTTCCACCTGCAGCCTTTTTATAGTCCCCTTCAAAGTCAAGTGCACTTGACTTGAATCTAAAACGAGGGATTTGTGCAGCGCCCACGCAGATGGAGAGGAAACGCCATCGTGTCTCGTGCCATCCATTTCTTTATTTATTTATTTATTCATGGACAATAAATGGGACAAAAATAAATAAATAAAACAAAGAAATCATAGAAATTATACAGAAGTGTTCCTCTGCTCTAGCCAAGAATGATGTCACCATCCTGTACACACACACACACACACACACACACACACACACACACACACACACACACACACACGTAACTCACCAATTTAATGCTCTCAAAGCGATTAACTCAGCGATGACATCATCCTCCAGACGCTCCGTCTCGTCTCGTGATGCTGTTAGAACCCTGAGCAGGAAACAAAGAAAACGCCCAGTCAACGTTTTCACGTTTTTGTTCCCTCGCTACAAATAAAACACCACATTCACATATACTGCGTATTTTCATTATGAAGTAAAAGGTGGTCATTTTTTTTTCTCGAAAGAAACAATAAACACATTTAATACATGCACTACCCCATACAATGATGATGATGATGTGGATGATACAAAACATTTTTTATGTGACTCTTTAAATGTTAACTATGTGGACAAAAGTATTGACACCCCACTTTTTTCACTCATATGTGCGTCTTCTACTGTACTTTGATTGGCGGGTCGACTGGAGCTGATTTAGAAAGACACAGCTGTCTGGATACGTTCTAACATCTGAAAATGCATAATCATAATAATCATAATAATAATAATAATAATAATAATAATAATAATAAAACTATTATTATTAAAAAATCATGGTATTGTGGGTAAAAATTGCAAATTCTAAATAATAGTGTTACATTAGAATTAGATTAGGATTAGAGGTTATTTAAAATTAGATTAGGATTAGATTGGGATGAGATCAAATTTGTAATAATATTAAGATTGTATAGATTAGCCTTAGATTTGAGATTAGATAAGGATTAGATTAAGATAAATAAAATTAGATTTATGACTAGTTTTGAATTGGATTGTTTTTTAGATTAGAGTAGGATTAGATTGGGATTATTTAGATTGGATTAGCAATTCAAAAACAATTATTGTTTCATTGTTTGTAGTGATTTTAATTGTGTTGTTTTTTTCAGAAGAGAAATCAATAGATTCTAAAATATGTGTGTGTGTGTGTGTGTGTGTGTGTGTGTGTGTGTGTGTGTGTGTGTGTGTGTGTGTGTGTGTGTGTGTTCTCATTTCTCAAGCCTGGATACATGGAGACCCCAGGAAAGTCATCCATCCTACTGACAGCTCAGGAGACTTCTGTGGACAGAAAGGCACAGCCAATGCGTGAGTACCGGCAGCTCCATCAGTTAATCAGAGCATAGAGAGAGAGTGTAGGCGGAGCCCACAGAAAACAGTAAAGCACAGATAGTCCTTCCAAAACAGCATGTCCTGAAGAATCTAAAGAAAGTCTGCTCACAAGTTTTACTCACTAATACCTCATGCTGTAGGCAGTTGCGGAGGCAGGTGCAGAGGCAGGTGCAGAGGCAGGTGCAGGAGCAGAGGCAGGTGCAGAGGCAGGTGCAGGAGCAGAGGCAGGTGCAGGGGCTAGTGCAGAGGCAGGAGCAGAGGCTGGTGCAGAGGCAGGTGCAGGGGCAGGTGCAGGGGCTAGTGCAGGGGCAGGTGTAGGGGCAGGGGCAGGTGCAGAGGCAGGGGCAGGTGCAGGAGCAGAGGCAGGTGCGGAGGCAGGTGCAGGGGCAGGTTTGGGAAGCAGCGTGCTGATTTGGAGGTACGATGGGCAGGATGTGAGCTCGGGGTGAATAAGAAGCAGCTTGTTAGTGAAGCTGGGGAACGGAGATAAGAGTGATTGTTATGCGCAGTCATGGAGCGAAAGAGAGAGGCCAAGGCAGAGAGATAGAGAAAGAGATTATAAACTCACCGGAGTCTATAATTAAAGCGTTAGAGAGTAAAGAGAGAGCGAAGACTGACCTGCACTGAATTTGGACCATATTCAGCCTGTAGGACTCATTCAGCCCTTTTACATTTGACTTTTATAGACATTGGGGCAAAGTTTCATTACTGTTATGAGCCCATATTATTCATGAACATATAAAAAGGAAAGGAATTAAAGTTATATAAATGGACATAATGACAGCCATAATTATACCGATTTATGAGCGTGGGAAATTCAGAACAGAGCAACGCCTCCTCTGCTTGAATAGACTCTACCAGAAACTCGAACTGACTTAAATTTTAATAGATTTTTATTCATAAATATGTATAAAATTCCCCCAATACTCTTAACTTTTTTCTCCGGTTCATTGCTGCTGCTGCGTCACCAAGTGTAAGTTTTGGTTAGAGTTTCTATTCAATCGAATTTTAGTCTTGTAGTATTCCATAAGGTCAGCACTGAGAGGACTGCACACTTTTTTAGCATAAAGCTGATGCTTTAACCAATCAAACCAGACCCGCTAGCAGGCATCTAGTAGCGTCAGCATTTTCACTTCCTTTGATTGGATGGTCAGAGAGCGCAACCTGAGTCTGTAGCAAACTGCGCAAACTCTTAATATAGCCATGTGGATTTAATAGATTTTTTTATTCCACAACGACTGACAGAGGATAAGAAATGGATTTGGTTGCAGATACACTTACAAGGACATTTACAAGCTGGACTTCGTGAGGAAACGTCGACTAATACAGTTGTTAAACTTTTTCCTGAACCATTGATAGTTTTGTGTTTTCTTTCCTGTATAATTTGCAGAAAAACACACAATTTGTCCTCATTTCAAATCCCTGAGACATTACCTGCAAAAAGAGACATTTAATGAGGTGAATATCGATGCTTCTGTGAGAGATGATGAATGCGGGCTTTGCGGCTGCGGCTGCGGCTACAGTGAAAGGAGACATGTTGAATTGTGTTCATTGGGTTTCTTGTTTTGATGACTTTCATTCTCACTGTATGAGATTCCTGTGTGTAATGCAGCGCTCTGTTCTACTGCTCTTCTCTATAAGAGGTATTAAGAGGTGGACTAAATCAGGTTAGAACACCAGGGTGCTTAGTAATACTTATCCCCTGGCCAGTGTAAATGCTGGATTGTGATTGGCTGGAAGGAGTTGAAGTTCCAGCTAATCACAATCCAGCATTCAGACTGACCAGGAGATAAGTAGTAATAAAACTAGCTGTGTTCTCTATATAGATTTTGTGTCCAGGACCTGGTGAATAGTAATGAGTGTAGTATTAGTGCATGACTTTACTGACACCTTCTGGCAAATTGTACTCAATGCGGTTTTCTCTTTTGGAGAAACAAGCACACAAAATGATGAACAAAAAATAAACAGAAGGAAAAAACCTCAAATAAACCTCCGACCTACAACTTTATCGCCAAATGTTTGGAGCAATCACATTATTTTGCACTGTGTGTTCTCTCTCCTGTAGTGTAAAACGCCTGATTTAAACACGTTTTCTTGTTGTTGTTTTTTGTCTCTGCAGAAAGAATCCAATCCTGTTCTACTTCAACATCCTGAAATGTGCAAATCCTGCAGTTCTGGTGAACCTGCAGTGTCCCACCACTCAGGTTCCGCACTTTGCACGCAATACATCTCTTCAACTAACTCTAACCCTAACTCTAATCACCACACCGCTAGTTTCACGCTTTCTGTTGACGTTTACAGATGTGCGTGTCAACGTGCCCGGATCGCTTTGCCACCTACACCGAGGTGCAGCTCCAACACACCTTGAACAGGAGCCATTGGGATTACTACAGGCAGTTCTGCAGGCCGGGGTTCAACAATCTTAAAAAGGTGATTATTCACAAACTGAGGTACAGGTTCACAGGTTCACAGGCCACACCCACTTCACTGTAACTGACATATACATAGACCACGCCTACTTCACTGTAACTAACAGGTGTACAGACCACACCTCTTTATTTGTAGCTGACAGATACACAGGCCACACCTCTTTTATTGTAATTAACAGATACACAGGCCACGCCCTTTTTACTAACACCACATCATTAGCATTTATTACATATGCAATTAATCTCATTGGGTTTTTTCAATTAGCAAAGTAATTACTTAGCCCCTCCCGCCTTTGCCTTAAAAGGATGCTGTAATCTGAATGTAATATAAAACTACTTCTTTTGTTTTATCTGTAGCCTGTGGCTCATGTCATGCGTGATGAAGACTGTCCTTCAGTGATTGTGCCCAGCAGACCATGTAAATACACTTTTTCTAATGTGTGTGTGTGTGTGTGTGTGTGTGTGTGTGTGTGTGTGTCTAAATATTTATCAGTCCACTGCACTCTGAAAGACTCATTTACCAAAGACCGCCACAGCTATGGTTAGCCAACAGGGTCGTCGTCTTCTTCTTTCGGCTGCCTTTAGCGGTCGCCACAGCAGATCCTTCATCTCCATACTACTCTGTCCTCTACATCTGCCTCTTTCAAATTCACCACCTCATTCCACCACCACGTCTCTTTATCTTCCTTTCTATATCGAGATGTTACACCAAGTACCTGTCTAGCTTTCGCCCTTATCACTTCTGCAGTAGTTGCTCAATCATCCAGCACCTCTTCACCACCAACGAGCCCCTGTTTTTATTCTCAACGTTCGCCTTTTTTTTTTAAATTATTATTATTATTATAATTATCCCTCGTTTCTCTCTCAGTTTTCCAGAGGTGCCTTCCAGACTTCATCACGAGGAATGGCACGCTCATGGTGGCCAACAGAACGGCTTTTAAGGACGCCCTCGATGCTGCGAGGAGTGTGAGTGAACTCAGAGATGCAGCCGAGTAAGTACACACACACACACACACACACACACACACACACACACACACACACACACACACACACACACACGCTGTTATAGAAAAACTGTCAACTTTAAAATGATATCAGTAACTGATTGTTCTATTCATCTGTTCCATTTCTTATTCAGCCATACACGATATGGCCAAAAGTTTGTGGACAACTGAGCATACGATTAGCTCCACTATTCTGGGAAGATGTTCCACTAGATTTATGTGGAGATTTGTGGAGATTCATTCAGCCACATGAGTGTTAGTAATGTCAGGTACTGATGTAGGTGAAGAGGTGAGGAGGCCATTCATTTCTGTTCAATAGGGTTGGGGTCAGAGCTCTATAGCAGACCTTTCAAGATCTTTCACACACTTCCAGTTCAGTAAAGCGGATCTTCATAGAGCTGACTTTGTGCACAGGTTTGGGTCTCCTAGTTCAAGTGAAGGGAACGTTTTAAGCTCCAGAATCCAAAGACATCCTGTACAATTGTGTGCTTCCAACTTTGTGCTAACAGTTTGGGAAAGAACCACATATGGTTGTAAAAGAAAAACAGGTGTCCCATTACTTTTTGGCCATATGATATAGCATGTTAGCTGAGCGTTTTGATTGAAATTAAAATTAAAAGTTTTATATTTTTTGCTATGAGGTTTAAAATCTCTTTTTCTTTCTTTCTTTCTCTCCATCTGTCTGTGCAGTGGTATAACGGCACTGCTGGAGGCTAAGCAGCTCGGCATGAAGATCGTGGAGGACTACGCTAACTCCTGGGCCTGGATTCTAATGTAAGCAGATGTTATATACACGTGAATACACTGACTCTTTAAAGCTTGTGTTTATTTCTGTGTGTGTGTGTGTGTGTGTGTGTGTGTGTGTGTGCGCATATGTGTGTGTGTGTGTGTGTGTGTGTGTGTCAGAGTGTTAATCCTAGCTCTAGTCATCAGTCTGATCTTCATCCTGCTCCTCCGCTTCACCGCCAGCTTCCTGATCTGGTTCACCATCATCGCTGTCATTCTGCTCATAGCCTACGGTGAGAAAGAATAAGATTGCGTGTGTGTGTGTGTGTGTGTGTGTGTGTGTGTGTGTGTGTGTGTGTGTGTGTGTTTTAGTGTTACAGAGTCTTGGAGTGATGGAGTACAATAATTGCAGGTTATAATATGTTTATGTAGAGAGCGAGAGTATGTTTGTTATTCAAGAGAGAGAGGGATGGACAGAAAGACAAATAGGTAGAGAGAAATTGACAGAAAATCCAAATACACATAGAAAAACAGACAGACAGACAGACAGACAGACAGACAGACAGACAGACAGACAGACAGACAGACAGGTCATGTGACTGGGGACTTCCTGTGTTCAGGAATCTGCCGTTGTTACTGGGAGTTTGCACTTCTGAGAGAGACTCCCGAAGCAGATGTCAGCATCTCAGACATCGGCATCCATACAAACCTGCACGTCTACCTGCAGCTCAGCCAGACGTGGCTTCTCTTCTGTGAGTTCAAACAGAAACTCACTTCCTGTGAGATCAGAAGCACAAACACCACAACTCTATTGTATTTAATTTACCTATCCAAAGCCATGCCCACCGCTCATTATGTTAGCTTTGGAGATCATGTTTGTATAAAATGCCTTTACTGTGAAATGTTCTGAGCAATGTTCTAAGTGTATGCTTGAAGGAAACCTGATTAATGATCAATTATTTCAGCCAAAAGATGATTGACAAATACCTGCTAAAAATAATCTGCACTTTTAACAGCACATCTATTGTTACACTTGTTAACGTTAGCTAAACAATCTTTATAGCATGTCTGTAAAAATAGTAAAAAAAAACATTTTGAGGAGTTTAATGTGTGTTTTCTCAGTGGTGTCTCTGGTTTTAACCGAAGCGTCCATAGTATTAATGCTGGTCTTCCTGAGGAAGAGAGTGTGCATCGCCATCGCCCTGCTCCAAGAGGGCAGCAAGTACGGCTGAGGTTTTATTTTCTCCAATTTCACCAATTTAGCCCCATTAGCACTCGTTGAACTCATGTTTGTTTGTTTGAAGGGCCATAAGTTACATCACGTCTGCTTTATTCTACCCGATCATCACCTTCATGATGCTGGCTGTGTGTATCGCTTACTGGGCCGTTCTGGCTGTGTATCCTTACTGAGCACTGCAGGACGTAAAAGTAATGGTTGTAAAAGAAGGTTATGCAAGGATTGTCCATTAGGGGTGCTATCTCATTTCAGGATTTGGAGTGGACCCAAATGTGGGTAATGAATTTAGAGATCGTATTTGCAAAATGACTGCTTCTTTTATATTTTAATAACTTTCATCATATCGCAATTACAGAGTCATAAAGACATTGTCACTTTTGGTCACTTTTAACTAAATTGGAGATGAAACAGCCATCAAAACATGACACTTTCCCACCGAAAGTGTGCTAGCTTATCTGTTTATTAATGCAAGTAGATGTAACACTATTACTGAAGAATTGGCGAGCCAGGCAGGAAGGTCACAATGAGATTTACTCATATAAGAGCTTTTCTGTTAATTAAGTATTGTTTCAATTTATACACTTAACCAAAGGTAACATGCTGAATTAAATATACAAGTTTGCTATGTTATTTATCCAGGTGAATAGGTCTAAATCTAGGTGAATAGGTCTAACTGAATTCTTGGTGAGCCAGACAGGAAGGCTGGACACGATTTAATCACACATTTATGTATTAAAATTTCAGTTTTTACACTTAACCCACTGCACTGTGACTTACTCTCATGCTGAATAAAATAGACATGTTTATTATGTAATTTTCTATGTTAATAGGTTTAACACCACATTAAAATGGTTGGTGAGCCAGCCAGGAATTTCTGAAAGTTTAACCATATAAACAGCTTTTATTTATAATTATATAAAGTATAATTTCAGTTTATACAGTTATCCAGCTTAAACAAATATTTGTTATCATGTATGATTATCTGTGTGAATAACACTTGGTGAGCCAGTCAGAAGGGATAAAAATACGATGTAAAATTTTTTCTGGTAGAGTATCTGCACTAAATAATTGTTTCCGTTTACTCAGTCAATTTGCACCTTGATCAAATCCAGTTTTCTGGCATCATCCGGTGAAGCTGTGTACAAAGTGATGTCATCGCAGCCCAACTGCCAGCACGCCAACCTCACCTGCAGGCCGGAAGTGAGTCGCCTTCTCTAAATTCTCTAAAATAGATATAATGCAATTTTATTACAAATGTAATATATAAACTGTTCGTAATAGACAAGAATTCACATTGACGGATATCTCTTGCTGTCTCGTTTTGTTCATGGATAGACATTTAACAGGACAAACATCACTAAGCAGTGTCCAGGAGCTCAGTGTCTCTTTGCGTTCTATGGGGGCGAGAGCGTGTATCACCACTATATCATCATTCTGCAGCTGTGCAATCTGCTCATCTTCCTCTGGCTGGTTAATTTCACCATGGCTCTGGGGCAGTGTACGCTCGCCGGAGCCTTCGCTTCCTACTACTGGGCCAAGAGGAAACCTGAAGATATCCCATCCTGCCCTGTTTTCTCCTCTTTTTTACGAGCTATACGGTACTTTGCTAACACCGAAGGGCCCTTTTAGTTAGGTGCTCTCAAGGAGTATTTAATTTGATTTAATTTTGAAGGGCAACTCATGAACTGAATGCATTAAAATGTTCAATTAAAATATATATTTTCTCGCTAATACGAGATAAAATGAAATCTGCCTCGTGATGCTCCCGATTCCATGTGTCTGATTTGCTTGCAGGTATCACACAGGGTCTCTCGCTTTCGGCTCGCTGATCCTGGCTTGTGTTCAGTTCGTCCGGATTGTACTGGAATATCTGGACCACAAGCTTAAAGGTACGTTTACAGAACAATGCAGAATTTTCAATCAATTAACCAATCAATCAACACTCCATGTCACGCTGTTATATGTTAGTGACAGGGTGGTGTGATGAACTTGATTTGACTTGTCCAACCACTATCTCTCTCTCTCTCTCTCTCTCTCTCTCTCTCTCTCTCTCTCTCTCTCTCTCTCGCTCTCTTTCTCTGCTTCTCTCTCTCTCTCTGTCTCTCTCTCTTTTTATTTGTCTCTATTTGTACATGTTTTTTTCTCTTTATATCTCCTTCTCTCCATCTCTCCATGTGTTTTATTAGTCTTTATCTCTCTCTTTTTCTCTATTTTTTTCTCTTTCCCCTTTCTCTCTTTTTCTTTGTAACTCTATGTTTTTGTCTCTCTATCTCTTTTACTCTTTATCTCTCTCTGATATATATCTCTCTCCCCCTCTCTCTCACTGTCTTACTTTCTCGCTTTCCATATTTTTATGTCTATCTCTCTCTTTCTGTATCTCTCTATCTCTCCTTCCTTCTGTATCTTCCTTCTGTAGATACTTTTGTATCTCTCTCTCCTTCTCTCTTTCACTCTCTCCCTGTCTGAATCACTGACAATGGATTTTCCTTTCATAAATGTCAAATAAACAACAGTCCTTCCAGAAAACACCACTGTATCAACAGTTACACACGTTTTTCAATATCACATCAGACACACTGAATCCATGTAAAATATCGTACTGTGTAATTTCCATGAAAACCGGAATGTTTTAGATCGATGCCATTAATATGATCCTGCGATTCGCCGTCAGAGATGCTGCTTTAGAGAATTCATCAACACCTTCTCCTCTGACCAATCACAATCCAGAAATCAGCAGCGCTCCGGTGTAGTCTGTTTTTATTGTATCTTGTTTTGTGTGTGTGTGTGTGTGTGTGTGTGTTTGTGTGTGTGTGTGTGTGTGTTTTTAGGAGCTCATAACACTTTTGCTCGCTTCCTGCTCTGCTGTTTAAAATGCTGCTTTTGGTGCCTGGAGCGTTTTATTCGCTACATGAACCGGAACGCATACATTATGGTAATACGTCTTTTATTATTACCTCATAATCTTCACACGATGAAACACGTGTGTAACCTTTATTTTGTGTTTCCTCCAGATAGCAGTCTATGGGAAGAGTTTCTGCACGTCAGCTCGGGAAGCCTTTTTTTTATTAATGAGGAACGTCGTGAGGTAAAAACATCCTATTTAACAACATAAATGTTTGTCCGTGTGCCACGTCTCAGTCAGTCAGTCTTCATCCTCTGCCGCAGGGTCACAGTGCTGGACAGGATGACACACTTCCTGCTCTTCTTAGGGAAAATACTAATTACGGCGAGTGTCGGTAAGTCGGCTGCTGTCTCTCGCTCAGGACAAAGCTTCAGACATCTGATATAGTTTTTAATCATTTGAATAATTGTTTTGCATGTAAATTTAAAGTTTATTTATTTGTTCGTTTATTATATACTTTGCTTATTGTAGACATTTAGGAATATTTTTATGTATGTTTGTCGGTTTACTTATTATATACATTTTAAGGTTTTTCTGTACCTTTTCCTGTGGGTCAAATTTATTCATTAATTTATTTGATTGTTTGTTTGTTGGTTGATTGGTTGTTTTGTTTGTGTATATTTATCATATTCAATGTAATGACTTATTTGCAACCTGAAATAATAAAATGAAAGAGAAAAGAACAACACTGCATCATTTTATTAATAAACGAGGGCCTGGCAACCCAGCCTTCATCAGTGTCTGGATGAAGCACTTTGATGGTGTATGAGTGCACAATAAATAATATCTATTTATAATTTATTTAATACCAGCAGGGGGCAGTAAAGTGTTGTGCTCAGTCACTCATTAATATGTGTGTTGATCTTGCAGGTGCTATAGCTTTCTTCTTCTTCACACACAAGATCCCTGTGGTTCAGGATGAGGTTCCGGTCCTCAATAATTACTGGGTTCCTCTGCTGGTAAGGAAAAGATTCTGTTAGCTGCCATTTTTGTATTGTTTGTGTTGTTGCTGTTATCAGGTTAACATCTGTGTGTGTGTGTGTGTGTGTGTGTGTGTGTGTGTGTGTGTGTGTGTGTGTGTGTGTGTGTGTGTGTGTCACTGGTAGACAATCGTGTTTGGCTCATTCCTGATCGCACATGGCTTCTTCAGCGTCTATGCAATGTGTGTGGACACGTTGTTCCTGTGTTTCTGTAAGTTGATGGTAAACCAGAAAACACTACATGCAGGAAACGTTGCACACTGAAAAGCAAAACCTTCACCACATTTCTCATTAGATTTATTCGTTTGTTGAACAAAAAGTCAGAAGGTGATTTTAGCTTTGGTCAGGAGGTAATGAGGAATTCTCTCTTATCATATTCATCACTGTGTTGCAGTCGTGTTACACCTGCAATGCAATCTTCAGAAGAATGACATTCCTCATCGAGTCCCTGAGGTTTTACTAGATTTTATTAAGATTTGTGGAGATTCAGTCAACCACAGTAAAGTCAGGTAGAGATGTAGGTAAAGTGAGGAAGCCTGGGGTGCAGTCAGCGTTCACATTCACCCCAAAGGTCTTCAATGGGCTTCTGAAGCTCTATAACAGTCACCTCAATATCTTCCACACACTTCCAACCCATGTAAAGCAGATCTTCATGGTACAAATGTGTTCCTCCAACCTGCACACATTACTAGAATATGTGTCCCTTTTCTCTATATTATATATAAACATATGTATATATGCAGGTGAGGATCTGGAGAGGAACGACGGCACGCCAGCGAAGCCTTTCCTCATGTCTCCCAGTCTGCGCAGGATTCTGGGAAGCGTGGACCAGAGCCCGCGGAAATCTCGAGCAGCGGCGCATCAGTGCAGCGTCAGAAATTAGCTTTACTCCTCCTGCATGCTGTAACTCCGTCCTCCAACGCCGGCTGCTCCGCTCTGCTCCATCCCGTACTGTAACTCCACTCCGATGCACTAAGACTGAGACACACACACGGAGCATTTACTTCCACCAGAGGAGACTGAAGGTGCTAACACACACACACACACACACACACACACACACACACACACACACACACACACACACACACACACACACACACAGGTACTGTCCAACTGCCTTATTCACACATATCGAACCATTTACGGGATTTCCTGTGACATCCAGAATGATCTCAAGACATGGTCAAAGTTTGTGGACACCTGAGCGTAACACTGGTATGTGTTTTTTGAACATTCCCATTCCACATTTAGTCTCCATTTGCTGCTATAATAAAAAAAATATCAAATATATTTTGGGAAGATGCTCCACTACATTTTTCTGGAGGTTTGTGTGAGATTTCCTTCAGGTTGTAAAGTCAGATACTGATGTAGGTGAGGTGGACAGCAGGAGATCTTCCACTGCAACCCATCTAAAGCAGATCTTCATGGAGCTGGATTGTGCACAGGAGTATTGTCATGGTGAAACACGTTCGGGTCTCCTAGTTTAAAAGAAGGGAGAATTTCATCCTCCAGCATCTGGAGACGTCCTACACAATTGTGTGCGTCCAAGTTTGTGGGAACAGATTGTGAGACATTCAAAGCACACTCCAAAATCGAGTGGAACATCTTCCCAGAAGGTTATTATGACAGCAAATATGAACTAAATGTGGAATGAGATGTTAAAAAAAAGCACATAGCAATCAATCTATTGTCCATATAATGTAACTTCATACGTCTTTAGATCTGAGAGCAGATTTTACTAAGAAAATCTAAGAATGAAAACTTGATAGAATAAAAATGAAGTGTTTAAATTCAGTAGTATTTGAGGAAAATGCAGATGTTTCTGAATAGAGCTGAAGTGCAGTCATGAAGAACTATTTTCTAGCTCCGTTTAGCGCCTTACTGTCTGGATGATGTTTCAGCTGGTGGCCACCAGACGGCGCTGTGGTGTAGATTTTGTTGTTTTTACCAAATGATGCCCTGAATCATCTTTTTTTCAACTTTAATTAGATAATTTCTTTCATTGTTTCATTTCTAGTCAGTAAAACGGAACATTCGTGGACCCTGTAAAAGGTTTTTAGCCTATAATTTGAGAATGTAGTGCACTGTGAGCAATTTGAGACACAGCCCTAGAGATCACCCAATGGTCCAATCCACATGGTTTAAAACAACTCCTGAAATATGCAGGAAATAAATGGAAAATTAACAGGAAATATATGGAAGATTGGCATGAAATTAATAGTAAATAAGCGGGAAATGAATGAGAAATAAATTGTCTCTACAAGGATGTCAAAGCCATTTGGGTTCCTTTGTTTCTGGAGGTTTAGGGTTTAAGTGCAACACTTTGTAAATTATTTTTTATGTATGTATTTATTGGAACAGGAACAAGATGAATTTGTATCTGTTTTTTTACTGCAAGAAAAAATCAGGAATGTGATTTTTTCTTTCAAATAAAAAAAACATTAAAATATACATGTTCATGTCCTTGTATTATTATTATTATTTTTTTAATAAATTGTGAGAAAATTGGAGCAGCATTATAGGAGAGAGATGAGAACGTTTATGAGAAAACTGTGGGAGTTTGTGAGAGCGATGTAAAAAATGTTGTGTGTTATGAAAGTGAGAGTTTTTCAGCCAGAAAAAAAACCCATATCTGTGGACCTTTAGTGTATAAGACATTTGGTGATGCTTGTACATCATTTGCAGGAGGAGATCTAAGAAAATGTTCTCGACAGAATCCAAGATGGTGGACAGGTTTGCGTTCACATCAGTAAACTTCATATAAAAAACCTTTAAATGGCATAAGAGAAAAATGAAAGCTGTTACATGTCTTGACCACTAGGTGGTGCAGTCATAAAACATTTAGGTTACATTAGAGCTGAAGACATTTATGAAGCTTTTTAATATGTAAATGCATCACTGAGATTCCCTGAAATTCCCTGTTTTTTTTACCAGCATGTAACAGAAAAATGGTTCAGGATTGGGCGCCAAATGACGATTATTCCGATTCGGTTACTTCCACTTCACATCACGGTTTTCTGTGTTTGATATAAAATGCTCTCGTGCTTCACTCATGCACACTTTCTCCCTGTACTGTCCAGATGTTCCAGATGCTAATCAATAACTAATCAATAACAGCATTCGATTTTATCGATTAGTTTTTGCAGCCCTCGTACAGAATATAAACATTTCCCACAGGTGGACATTGTAGAAACATCTCAAGGATGATCAGTGGAAACATGATGCACCTGAACTCAATTTTGAGAGTCGTGATGAAGACTGAATATTTATTTATGTGATTCTTTTATGATTTTTTTTTATAATTCTTTATGTTGAATTGGGTTGTAACATGAAATGTGGAGAAAGTGAAGTGCTGTAGATATTTCCTGGATGCCTTGTAGACTCAGGTGAAGGTCTTGAAGATTTTTTTTGTCATTTCACTAAATGGTTGTGAAGATAAGATTGTGTGTTAAATTTACTCACCCAAAGAATTTTTGGATCTTTTATAAGACGTACTTTTGGATTGACATTTGGTGAAGATCGGACCACTTGGAGGAGGAACAGTTTTTGGCGTATATAGTATTGACCTCATGGTGTATATTGGAATCTCCTCCACTGAATAAATTGAGAGACGTCTTTTGCTACATCATCAGAACAAATTCAGTTATAAATATACTTTATAGCAGGCAGTGTTTCACTCTAACCAGAAGAAAAAGAACAACAGGGGGCTCACCTGCAGTGTTCGGCCCCTAATAATACACACTCAGAACAATAATAGGTAGTATGAGTAAATGCAGAGTTAAAAAATTTAACACACACACACACACACACACACACACACACACACACACACACACACACACACACACAGGGGGTTTAAGTGCTCTCTTGATACAAGTAAAGCACAAAGCAACAAAATATAGGTGCTTTTTTTATTTAATTAAAAGTTTTTTTCCATTTGAGTAAAATAACATATTCGAGTTAATATTCTAATAACATTCTTGCATTGAGTGAAGAAAAACATGAGGGTAAAAATTGTGCACATCTGAGCAGAAGATTGGTGGCTGCTTTTTGGACCTCCAGTCTTCTGGAAAGATGTTCTTCTAGATTTTGTGTGCATTCAGCCATTAGGGCGTAAGTAAAAGTATTGATGTAGGATCCCAAAGATCTTCAATAGGGTTGAAGATGGGAGATCTTCCACTCTAAACGAGGTGAAGCAGATCTTCATGGTGCTGGCTTTGTGTACAGGGCCATTATCATGCTGGAACAGGTTTGGGGCTCGTAGTTCAAGTGAAGGAAAACATTTATGCTGCCACATCCAGACATCTTTGCGGTACCGTTTGGAGAACAAGCACACGTTTAAAGGGAAGGAACATTTACTCAGGCAGGTTCAGAGCCAAGTTCCTGCTCACCAGGACCATGGAGAAATGAAGGAACACTCTGAGTTTGTTTGTTGCAGTGTTATTAGTGTCACAAAAATGTCTTCTAAACTCTTACCCATAGTGGTGCAAACAAAAAAAACATCCTGTAACTGGAAATACCGTAAACGTGGAAAAAAAACATCCTGGTGCTGAGAGGACTGAGGAGAACAGATGGACCAGACGGAGCAGGCGGTGAGGCCATGGAATTTCTAAAGTTTTTTAGGCATTATTTATTTTTTATTATAATTTTTATTTTCTGTAAAGCTGCTTTGGGACGTCGTCTGTTGTTGAAGGTGGTATACAGGGGCGGAGCTACAGGGGAGCCACTCTAAAGCATCGCCATCCAAACCGGTGTCCCAATGTTTACAATAGAAATGTAGAATTTATTCATAATCAGTTTTCTCGACCAAATTACAACTTTTTCATTGTGATGAGAAAAAACCAACAGCAGCATATACCCATAAATAATGGCAAGAAATCTCGTCTTTCTATTAAAGTGTAGTCCAAACAAACGACTCTTATGAACTGCTTCGTTTCAGTGAATCAAACACATTTAATTCAACCAGCCTGATCACCATCACAAACTCATTACTTTATCTGGCTCGTTTGATGAATTGAAGCATTAGTATTAGTATATTTTATATATATACACATTTGCATGTTTTAATGACTAAAAAATAGTTTAGAATTCAGCTGTTAAAGTATGTTGTTCAATAGCTCGAGTCTTCAGATCGTCAGAATTTGACAAATGACGTCATTTGGTGGTTCATGTCGCACCAAATACTGTAATACATTTTATTTTTTTGAAATTATTTGCTGGTGATTTAAATGTGTTTTCTGTGTATTTGTTGTGTTTTTAACTCAAGTAAACCAGTATTGACATATTAAAGGCTTTGTATCTATATAAAATCATGTTTACTACTGGTTTTGGTTACACTATTGCTTAGTAAATTCAATTTGGCTTAAATTTAACCTCCCTACAGGTTTGCATAAAACTTAACACGAGTAAAATATCCCCCTAAACATCTAATCTAGTTTATGTCTTTACATTTCAGATGTCCAGTTCTGGTGTGGTCAGTCTTTATTACATTTGTTTGGACCAATATAAAAATCTGCCCCAGTGTGATGCCTCCTTATATCCACAAGAACCATGCAAGGATGCTTTAGTGTTGCCACCCCTCATAATTCTCCTGCCACCTCTTTGCCACCCCATGAATCATTTTCTACATTCGCCCCTGGGGTTATAGAAATAAAGATTTAATTGAAATAATCACCATCAAAACATGGTCCATCATTAAAAAAGAGCAGAAAAGCACAACAGGTGAATCCACGAGAAGCCATGGGCTGAAACAGCAACAGTCTTGAAAAGAACACCATCAGGGTGTACAGACGCCTCCTGCAGATCATCTTTCCACACTGTATCTTTTAGACTTGATCATTCAGGTTCAGACCAAATCTATCATCAGCCTCAAACCACTAATTGGCACCTGCTAATATCTGAACAGAGGCGTGCAATTTGGTACGTGTGCTGTATAAACACTACGACTACACGATACTGCTACAAGACCAAACACGAGCTCACACACACACACACACACACACACACACACACACACACACAATCCTCACACAACTTGAATCCATGTTCACAACAGCAATTTAGTGAGGGATAAGAATTTGCTTCAGAAGATTACGATGCAACTCAGTCATTCATCCAGAGCTAATCGTTTTCAGTAGCTAAAAGTGAGCTCTTCAAAATTGCTAGCATTCGATCAGTCAATTTGACCAAGCCCCGCCCACTTCCACAGATGCTGTTTGATTGAAACGGCGATCAACGAAACGTCTGCGCAAACACACGGGTTTTTCCTGCAAACTCCAGATTTCTAAGTTCCGTGTTCTTCCCACTGATCCAAGCGCATTTTTGTTAAATGCAGATTCAGGAATCAGCTTCTGGATATATTTTGAGAATGTAGTGCATTGTGAGCAATTTGGGACACAGCCCTAGAGATTACCCACATTTCCTTTATGGTTTAATACAACTCTGAAATGGTTAGGAGAAAAATTGTCAGGACATAAAAAGTAAATAAGCAAAATAAGCGTATGTTGTATAGTCCTTTGGTCCATGTAATTGGTGTTCATTCATTTTTTTTTTTTTTTCCACTAGTCATTAAATTGCACAAAGTCATTTATAAAATCTCACAGTACCGAATCTGTTCAATGCCCTAACGTGTACAATATTTCCGATCTCACATCTAATCTGTCTTTCCTTAGGTTGAAATGTCCACTCTATAAAATGGTTCTACTGATGCTGGATCTGTGATGATCACAAATGTTGAGCTCAGTAGCTCCTAGTTTTATAACTATAAAGACTGTATAAGACTGCAGAAAGAACATCACTTATAATCTTATACTCCAGTACTCATGTTAGTTCTCACTCTCCAGTGTTCTGTATTGTTGAAATATTTATGATCAAACTCTTGATGTCACCCAAATGAGGATGGGTTCCTCTTTTGAGTCTGGTTCCTCTCAAGGTTTCTTCCTCATAACATCTAAGGGAGTTTTTCCTTGCCACTGTCACCACGGTTGCTCATCAGGGATAAACACACACCATTCACCTTGATGTTTATTTCTGTAAAGCTGCTTTGAGACAATGTCTGTTGTGAAAAGCGCTATAGAAATAAATCTGACTTCTACAATTGACAAATTTACCGTGCCAGTTTTAAACCAAACATTTCTGTAGCGTGTAATTTCCACGTCTCTATAGACATTTGAATCCTGCTTCACAAATCAGTGTTGTTTTTCTCCTTAATTAATCAAAATGGTCTTTTTCTCGATGGCAAAATACGAGACGCCACAGCAGCAAGTTTAAAAAAATTACAAAATTTAGGGAAGACGAGAACTTTTATACACGAGAGACACAAAAGGAACATGTATGGGTCTCAAAACCAACCGTTTCCACACTTTACAGGATCTGTGGGTTTCAAGGAGAAAAAAATTATTAGCTTGCTTAGGAAAGCATCCAAACGTCGCATTTTGTGTGCACAATGAATGCAGTTACTCAAATCTCCAGTAGCATTGAACATTTTATTGGCATTTTGCTAAGATTCCAAACACCAAAATTCATCCACACACCAAAAAAAAAAAAAGCAGCTGTACATCGACAAAAACCAGGAACTAAGACTTCCATCATAAATTTATTTCAAAACAAAGTGCTCAGTCACATACAACAAATAAATTAAAGGTGATTGAATTCAACCGTTATATAGATATTTATATATTAAACAAAAACAAAAAACTTCAGCTGTTCACAAAGAACATCGAAAAGCTTTGTTTTCTTGGACCATCCTTCAGTAAACGCTCATGAACAGAGTTATGGGGGTTCGTGGTGCAAGACGCGGTTCGAACAGAGTGATGATAAAGTTCCTCATGCTTTCCTCTAGATTCTGACCTGATTGGTTGAGAGAGTGAAGTGGGCGGGGTTTCTTTCAGGCATGGCTGATTGGCAGCTGTGTCATCGAGTGGGGCAAAAGAGGCTGGAACACCAGCGACGGAGACTGGACTGGAGGGAGGAAATAGAAGACATAAGCACACGTTAAAAACATCATGAAGTGGGTAAAGGAAGAACAATTATTAGATTTACAGAGAACTGACAAAAAAAAAAAAGTTTGCTACAGTTGCTTTGGAAGGTGAGAAGATGCCTGAGGAATGGAGAAGGAGTGTGCTGGTACTGATCTTTAAGAATAAGGGAGATGTGCAGACCTGCAGGAACTACAGAGGAATAAAGTTGATCAGTCACACCATGAAGCTATGGGAAAGAGTAGTGGAAGCCAGGCTGAGAGAAGAGGTGACCATCTGTGAGCAGCAGGATGGTTTCATGCCGAGGAAGAGCACCACAGACGCATTATTTGCTTTGAGAATGTTGATGGAGAAGTATAGAGTCAAGTCAAGTCAAGAAGCTTTTATTGTCATTTCAACCATATATAGCTGATGCAGTACACAGTGAAATGAAACAACGTTCCTCCTGAACCCAGGTGCTACATAGAACAACATAAAACAAACAGTACAGAACAGAAGAACACAGGGCCGAGAACTAAGATCCTTGCCACATAAAGTGCATGTGTGCAGCTGGTGCAAACGGTGCAAAAGACAACACAAGACAGTGCAAGACAACACAGGACAATACACAATACACAAAATATAAAATAAAAAATAGAAATAGCTCCGCCAGTAAAACCTGTCGTAACAGAATAAGGTGCAGTGTAAACAGAAAAATGTAAACAGAATTTGTGCAGGACAGAAGAGAAGGACAGAGAAAGAGAAGGACAGAAGAAGTTGCATTGTGTGTGGATTTGGAGAAAGCGCACGACAGGGTGGAGAGAGGAGATGTGGTATTGTATGAGGAAGTCTGGTGTGTCAGAGAAGGTGTGAGTGTGGTGCAGGACATATGAAGACAGTGTGATGGAGAAGTGTGCAGTAGGAATGACAGGCTGGTTCAAGGTGGAGGTAGGACTGTGTCAGGGATCGGCTCTGAGCCCTTTCCTGTTTGCAGTGGTGATGGACAAGTTGAAGGACGAGGTCAGACAGGAGTCTCCATGGACTAGGAGATTTGTGACTGATATTGTGATTTGTGGTGACAGTAGGGAGCAGGTTAAGAGTCTGGAGAGGTGGAGATATGCGCTGGAGAGAAGGGGAATGACAGTCAGTAGGAATAAGACAGTACATGTGTGTGAATGAGAGGGAGGGCAGTGGAGGGGTGCGGTTGCAGGGAGAAGAGGTGGAAGAGGTGGAAAAGGTGGAGGAGTTCAAGGTACCTGGGGTCAACAGTGCAAAGTAATGGAGAGTGTGTAAGAGAAGTGAAGAAAAGAGTGCAGGCAGGGTGGAGTGGGTGGAGAAGAGTGATAGCAGGAGTGATTTGTGATAGAAGAGTATCTGTGAGAGTAAAAGGGAAAGTTTATAGGACTGTGGTGAGACCTGAGATGTTGTATGGATTAGAGACAGTGGCATTGAGTAAAAGACAGGAGGTGGAGCTGGAGGTAGCAGAGCTGAAGATGTTGAGATGTTCGTTGGGAGTGACGATGATGGACAGGATTAGAAATGAGTTAATTAGAGGGACAGTGCATGTAGGACGTTTTGGAGACAAGGTGAGGGAAGTGAGATTGAGATTGTTTGAACATGTGCAGAGGAGGGACATGGGGTATATCAGTAGGAGAATGCTGAGGATGGAGCCACCAGGAAGGAGGAAAAGAGGAAGACCAAGGAGGTGGTTTATGGATGTGGTGAGGGAAGACATGCAGGTAGTTGGTTTGGAAGAGGCAGATGAAAAGGACAGGGGGAGACAGTGGCTTTGGAGCTACAATTCCCATGAACAGGTTTGCACTCTAGTGTCCATCCGTGAACCTCAACAATGATGGAGCTGTAATGACTGAACATAGGCTCAATTTTGTGACTAGTTCCTCTCAAGGTTTCTTTATGAAGTCTCAGGGAGTTTTTCCCTTTGCCACAGTCTCGCTCATTAGGGATAAACTGATTGTTGATACTGATGTGTGATGGACTGAAAACCTAATATTTATAATATAAAGCAAGATTTCAAAATGGTACCAAAAAAAAATAAAAAATCTTTTTACAAACTGAGTCACTAAATTGTTTTTACAACATTAACAAACATATTTAATGTATTATTTTATATTCTAAATACAATTTTAAAAAATCTATTTTGAAGTGCATTATTTAAATATTAATAAAAAAAAAATCACAGTAGCTATAACAATAAACCCATTTGTTTCAAGTTGGCCAGTTACATTCCCAACAAATAATTCTACAAACTTAATAATCAATACTAATGTGATTTTCACAGCATAACATGGGCAAAAGTATTGGCACACTTGACTTTTCCAGGTCATATGTGGTTCTCAAACTGCAAATTTGGAGGCACACAACTGTCCAGGGCGTCTCTGGATGCTGGAGCATGACATTTTCCCTTCGCTAGATCAAAGCTCATTCCAGCATGACATTGCTCATGTGCACAAAATCAGCTCCATGCAGATCTGCTTTACAAGGTTTGGAAGTGTGCCAGATCTCCTGTTCTAGAGCTCCAACCCTATTAAACACCTTTAGGATGAATCTCAAATCTCCACAAATTAAAAATCTAGTGGAACATCTTACTGGAAGAATGGGAGGTTATTATAAGAGCATTCTTAATGTAGAAAACATATGTTGAAGTCAGATGTCCAAAAAATCTTAGCAGTTCTAATCAAAATAAATAAAAAGAGTGAGGTCAGTGTGTGAAAGCAATAAAAGCAGCTTGATTTCAGAACATTGGACAGTAAAGGAAATTGAGAATGAATTTAAATGAGAAAACGGGGAATTTTTTTTTCCCTCCATGTTTTATACCTCATGACTACGGATGGAACGTTATAAAATTTTTTTTAAAAACCTCACACACACACACACACACCAGGGTTGAACTGACCGTCCATGTACGAGTGCAGAGTGGTGAGCATGGGCGTGTCGACCGGAGTGAACGCAGTGTACTGCAGCTCCTCCATCAGAGGTGGGGAAAGTCTGCCCGGCTGCAGGGACGACACCGGAGCCGTGGACGAGTGGTTCGGACTCACGTGCTTCTTATGACGAGCTCGGCAGTTCTGAAACCAGACCTGAGGAAACCACAAACATGCGGAGGAATGAGATGGATTGCATTATGTATTCACATTTATGTAAAATGTCGGAAATGTACAGAAACAACGTAAGCACAAGGTACGAATCAAAAGCGGACAGAATTTCCTGCTTATTGATTACTAAAGCATGGAAAACTAAATCTCCAAATATGACCTTCATACACAAACAATACACATCCATAATTATTAATTTAACCCATAGTACATATATATTACACTTGTGTATTATATTGTGTG
This sequence comes from Silurus aristotelis, assembly GCF_946808225.1. Taxonomy (NCBI): domain Eukaryota; kingdom Metazoa; phylum Chordata; class Actinopteri; order Siluriformes; family Siluridae; genus Silurus; species Silurus aristotelis. Next base: position 1,743,003 of record NC_139595.1, on the reverse strand, counting down.
TTTTTAAATATTATAAATAAACTATAAATACCAAACTTATTTAGACAAATTATTCCAATTGGTCATTAAAATGTTTTTATTTTTATGTATGTAAATTGTAGCATCAGACAAAATTACCTTTATTGATTCCAACATGAAGAAAGAAAATATTAGGAGAAACTGGCAGAAATAAACACGACTCATCATAAAATGAAGCCTTGTTAGTATTTATTTTTAACCAAAATTTTATCCGTGTACCTGAATAACTCGGCGGCTGAGGCCGGTTCTCTCAGCCAGCTTCTGCAGCGTCTGGGCGTCTGGGTTGTTGTCCTGAGCAAACTGAGCCTGCATTACCTACACACACACACACACACAGGCTTAGAACATAATGACAGAATGAATGTACGATATTTTGTTTTGCAACACTGACAAGTATTTAGAATAACAAAGGAGAAATTCAGTGCTAATAAATTATATATAAAAAACGCCAAACTCACTGAATCCTAAAACACTATTTTAAGTAATTCGAGTTTACAGAACATGAGCTCGAACCTGCAGCTGGTCGGCTGTGAAGCTCGTCCTCGCTCTCTTCGCAGGCTTGGGCTGGTTCACTTCCTGTTCTGAAGGTACAGCTCCTTCTACATTCACTCCTTTTCCTGGATGGAAGTGTGAAATCGGTGTTAAATGACTTAAGGCAACAAATAGGCTATAAAAAAAAAAAAACGAGTGATATTTGAAAAGTACATGGCAGGAAAAAAAAGTTTAGATTTCACAATATTTAAACAAACCTCGATTTACACTTATTTTAAAATTTATATATATAAAAACAAGCCATCAATTAAAAATAACTTTCAAACTTTTAAGAAAACACACGAGACTTAAATTCACATTTTCCCTTGAAATTATGATGTAGCTTCTCTATATATTTCTCCAATTCTTCTTGCTTCAGAGCACCAGAACTACAACACAACTCGCATCGGTATTTAAATGCATGTGCAAAAACAAATGTGCAAAGTATATTTCTTTTTCCATGTATTATTTATTACACTGCCACCATTTCTACACACTCTCCCTCACTAAACATGTATAAAAGATCTAAATACTGCACACCAGTATATATTTTTCTTTCGTAATTTACATATTGTACCTCAAACTCAGCTTGTGTGACCACAAATAAATATAAATTCCTTGTGTGTGCAAGAAGAAGTCGTCAGCAGACTTCTCGACTCATGCCAATTCTTTACGTCGCATTCAGAAGGTGGATTGAGTCATTACGCATCAGAGCGTCGGGGATTCATATCAAATATAACATGACTGAGAATCAGAATTTCCTGACCATCAAATGCAAACTTTCACAAACAGAAACATGCCGTTTATTACAAAAGTTCAACTAAAAGTTGTAGCACATTTTATATCACAGATCAAATCCATCTGCATGGTTCTCGAGTTTAACCCTCCACAGTAACCTTGTGGATCTCATGGTTATTTAATTCCATCACAGAAGTTTCTTAAAGAATATTTAATCTGCAAAAGGTTTGGCTGAAGTTCAGCAATTTCGAATGAACCAACATTAAGAGAGTTTATGTTCATATCAACCATAGCTTTTTGTTGAAAAATAAAACATACAAGATTTAAGAAGCCTTGGGGCAAAAACAGTTCACCACCAGGAACTCAAATTCAACAGATTTCATCTAATGTAAGAGATTCTACTCAAATTGAGAATTTGATTCTGAACTATTTATCAAACTGGAACAATCATTTCAGGTGCTTGAATTCATCCCTGGTTTCTAAGTCAATTGTTGCTTTAATATTGTAAAAATAATGTTAGGGGGAAAATGTGATTTCTGAATTTGAGGATCTGGGAAGATATGAAGTCATCAGTAATCCTGTTCCTCTGTGTTTCATAAACATCTATTCAGATCCTTTAAACCAGCCATTAAAGATGTTCCAAACCACACAGGACTTGAACATCTTGTTCTACTGGAGAAAAAGTTCAGGTCCTACAGAACTCATGACCATTGTGTGGTCTACTGGATACGATCAGATTAAATCAGCGAGTGTGAGCGAGAAGGTCTAACCGTTCTCCATGGCACGTTTTAGGTTGTCCAGCATGCGGTCGTAGTGCACACGGCAGAGCACTCTCTCGTCTACCAGAGCAAACTCCTCTCCTGTAGACAGCTGCCGCTTGCAGGAGAAGCAGGCGAAGCAGGCCAGGTGGTAGGTGTTCCCTTTGGCTCGGCGAACCCAGTCGTTGGAGTGGATGTTCCTGCCGCAGTGAGCGCAGCGGGTCCCATATTTCCTGAAGAAATACATTAAAAAAATAAAAATACTAAAAATGAAGGAGGCTGAATACAGAACACTGAAGTGAACAGATGAACGACCTCACAGTTAAATTCATTTTATTCCAACAACTAATCTGAAACACCACATTTATGTATTTACTTCATTTTTCAATGCTAGAATTTTTTTTTCCCCAGAAGAGTTACTGAAAAACAACCACACCACAATCTTATTTTAATTTAGCCAAAATCATCATCATGAGATCCACCAGCAGTAAAAACCCCATTAAATCAACAGATCAGAAATAAATCGAGGGATAAAGAAGGAACATTTAATCGCCTCATACCCAAATGAAGCTCAAGCAGCAGTAATCATTTGGAGAAACGACACATGATCTTGTTTGTGTGCCACAAAAAAAAAAAAACATTTCAGTGCATGTCGACATTTAAAAGGAATGAAGATGCAACAATGATGGAACTATAATGAGTTGAGGATGAGTTTCCCTCTGACCACCATCAATCATTAGGGATAGAAAAAAAAAATTTACCGGTCTGATTAATACATATTAAATTTCTATTTCTGTGAAGCTGCTTCAGGACAATGTCCATTGTTGAAAGTGCTAAATAAAACTTAATTAGGATGAGAACATCTGCAACAAGAACCCAGAGTTTTTATGCCTTTATATATTATAGAATATGAAATGCAATATTTAATATAATATTTTAATACAAAAAAAAGCCTTGAGCACATGAGGTAAAAGAAAACATGACATGAGAGAACATGCCTCTAAATATAAATGATGGAACCCAGAAGATGCAAATGTGAGATTTCTATAGAAAATGTTGTGATTTAAAGTCACAGATGTGGCAACCATTTTTGATTAGAATTTATGATGCACGTGGTGTTTTACAGCAGAAAAAAGCAGGAAGTGGAAATTATCAAATCAGAAACTGAGTAATAGTAAAACCTATTAATATTCATCTTTATGAACAGTGAGTTCTGAGTGAGCAGTGGTGAGAAGGTCCGTGTGTAAAAGTCATCACTGATCTGGTGATAAATCAGTACTTCATAATTACTGAGTGCTTCATAAGTATTATTTAGTCCAACTATAAAAATAAAATACTAACTTCGGAGAACAGTCCAACAACGACGAGCAACCAGGGATTTCCCTTTTCTTCTTTTTGAAATACTGACGCCAAAAAACAAAACAATAATAAAAAAAAAAATTAATACCCAATGAGCGGGATTTTAATAAATGAAACTCAGTTTTACCTGAAATAATCGAGTTTACAGAAAATCTCTTTCTCTTTGATGTAGCAGCTGATGTGGCGTCCGAGAGACGTCTGGCACACGCTGCACGACAGACAGCGCACGTGCCAGCACATGTCGTTTACCTGCAAGCACCAAAAGCCAAACAAAAAAAAAAAACCGTGAGCGAATCATTTTACATCCAAACCCTCACTCACACTCACACACACACACACACCTTTTATACTCTGTATAAAAACACACCTTTTATACTCCATAAAAACACACACTGACGCGCGCACGCACGTGCCAAACGCAATCCAAATACAGCCACGAGCCACAATTGACGAGCCGAGCTAATTAAGCTAGTGTTCATTAGCACACCAAACACCAGGGTTCTAAAGACAATAATTAATAATAATAATAATAATAATAATAATAAAACTGGACGCAAGTCTGGAGATTGTAGACTGTATATTAGAACCATTTTTGTAGAATGTAATTAATATTCATGGAGACCTGATTTAATTCTTAACGCTTTCATTTTGTGATATTTACCTTATCAATATTACATATCCATCTAAAGATTGAATACATATCTATTCTGTATCGGGGTTTTATTATTCACACGACTTGTTTTTGTCTGAGAAATATATTTATTTATTTATTTATTTATTTCTCAGACAAAAACAAGTATATATAAAGGAAAGTTTTTAACGCTTTGTTTAGATGTGAAAAACAGCCTGGTGGTAACAGCTGACCAAAATATAAATGATTGTATATAATACATTAATATATAATTTTGTATGTGTGTGTGTGTGTGTGTGTGTGTGCGCGCGCCTCCTCACCTTGAGCAGGTATTTGTCCACTATTTCCATGCCGCAGCTCGTGCAGATGGCTTTCTCAGTCATGGCATGGGGAGAAGACACGGTGGGCGACGAGACAGAAGACGACGGACACGACACTTCTTCCAAAATGTCTTGAGTTGAGCTCTGGAGAGATGAAAATATGTAGTAGAAAATTGTAAAAAAAAAAATAAAACAAAAACACAAACAAAAACAGCTGTGCGTATTTTGAAAGACACGCATAATATTTGCGACCTAAATAAATCGCTCTAAAAAAGCACAAATATTTTGTTTAGTCAGTTAATGAATTAGTTTGTTTAATTACCAGAATGTTTTCCTCCTGCAGGAGTGTGTGCGCTTCGCAGTTTTGCGGCATTACGACCAGCACAAGTGTGCAGACGCGTCAACCGGAGAGTCGCGCGCTCCGAGCCGCCGCCCTTTTAACCTCTGCGGCCGCCCCGTTAATAACCATGGCAACGGGCACGGTGCAAAAGATAATACCCCCCCCCCCCCCCATCCTACCTTCACCACCACCACCCCTGAAATTATCACCCCCCCCCCCACACACACACACACACACACACACACACACGAGGCTCTTGAATTAATAACAGCACTCTTTCTCCTCCTTTTCCACATGAACGCGCGCCAAACAGCTTTCAATTGACATTGAGAAATAAAGCCTTGTACATTTAAAAACAATAAAAAAAAAATAAAAAAAACCGAGCATGAGGAACACCAGGCTTTAGATGTTCCACTGCATGTGGAAATCAAAGCCGAGCAGACTGCAGCACAGCTGAAGGTGATGATGTCGGGAGAAGAAAACAGGCTCCAGGCGTTAATTAGTTTTCCTTCTAAAACCTGGAAAGGATTTGACCGATTTGCAGAAATGTCAAAATAATAAATACATAAATAAATAAGTGTCTTCAGGTCCTTTAGACGTGTTTGCAAACCAAAGTCTTAAATAAAGCAATCTCATTCGAGACTTTTGGTGGTGTTTATCTCCGTAAATGCTGAATGAGGAATAAGAGGTAATCCAATATTTGGGATTAAAAAACAAAACAAAAAAAAAAAGGAATGAAACTTGAAAAAAGTAAAAGCGAAACTTCTCCACAGTCACTCAGACCAGGAGAAACAGCTCAAGCATCATCCGGATTTTTCACTGCGGTTGTTCACACTTACTTTGCTCTCGGTTCCCGACTTGAAGTCCTCCACGCCGGGGCACAGCGTCTGCTCATCTTTCCAGTACATGATGAGGAAGCCTTTGCAGATTCAGGCTGCTGAAGGTCGCATTACTGCAGCTGCTCCATGAGCGCGTCTACACCACCATTTAACCGCAACTTTACTTTGGGAGGAACTTTTTTTTCCGGGGCTTTTTCCCCCCCATGGCCGCACCTCCTTTGCACATTTACACACGCCTATTATTCAGACAAGGACAAAAAAAAACAAAAAAAAAACACGAATATACAAATGAACCATCTTCAGATTCGCCAAGATTTCATTTACATCTATTTTCGGCTTTTTTTTCTCCATGCATGTGTAGGAGCTGAACATTGAACTTGAAGAAGAAAAAATAGAATTTTTGAAATAATGAATAACAAACTGAATTATTTACGACCATTAAAAAAATAAAATTTTATAGCTATTTAGTGACATTAACCCCCCAAAATAACCACATAACCCAGTACTTGGAATTGTCAGGAAAAAATAAGTAATATATATTTTTTTATGTTCATGCTGAAGAAAAAAAAGCCTCTTGTCTCCTGGCTGAAGTCTGATAGAATGAGGATCTGATTGAGTTTGGGGTCTTTACAGCTGTCGTCGTTTTCACTTCTTTAAATAAAAAAAGAAATCGGCAAATTGGATGAACGTGATGCCATGGGGTAGATTTCCTTCCTGCCCTCCAGCACCTGAGTTTGTTTAGCATTAAACACGGATTGCAAGCACGAAAAGCTTCAGTATAATCTGAAGGAGAAGAATGAAGACTTCCTTCATTAAAGACAAATCTGTTGACTTCTGTATATAAGCGCGCGCTTAAATTTTGTGTCGATTGATTTACAATTTCTTGATTTATACTTACAAATTGTATGCATTCATCATAAATTAAAATCTCGTAAAAAACCCAATCGATATCTAAAATGATCAGATTTTATATTTTGCACATCTTATTTATCGTTCCCAATAGATTTTTAGGATTTTTTTTTTCTTTATAAAAAATTGTAGGCTTTTTTTAATGTTAAATTGTAAAACATAAGGTTATTGTGAAAATAATTATTCACTTGAAATAAACGCTGTTTTTTATGTGAAGTAACAAAAAAACATTAATGTATAAACGAAAAGGAAAATCTTTATAAAAAATAAATTCATATAAAATTCTATTATGCATCTAATATTGAACTGATAACAGTATTTAAGAATATCTTATTGGTTCAGATAATTTTTTATACATATACATTTTACTGTTAATTTTATATAATCATTTATTAAAAATGAATTTAAAATATAACTATATATATATATTATACACGAATAAAAGTATGGGTTTGCTACTTTTTATGTTGGGAAAATTATACTTTCAGATAAATTAAAAAAGGTACATTATATTTATTTATTTGTTTTAGTTTTTTTTTTTAGATTTTTGAAGTCAAAGGGCAAAATCTATTCCATAACATAAGTGTGTCGTCAGAGAAAAACAAGACCTCACTATATAAAAATATATTTTTTTTTAATTTCAAGAAAAAAATTTACATTTAATTTGTTTTGATTTTTTTATAAAAAAAAAAAAAAAAAAGTCAATGCTTTGGAATTATTATTATTATTTTTTTTTTTTTACTTTTTTTTAGGGCTGCTTTTTCCTGTGTGATATAGATGCAGTCTTGACTGGAACCAATTTATAATAGCTCTCTTCTTTTCCTACTTTAGAAACCCACAGGCCAGTGTGGATGATGTGCATCAATATTGCATTTCACTGAAGAAAAAACACACGTCCTGAAGTATATACGTCAATAAAGGGGAATGGGGAAGTTATGTGAGGTACACGGGCACATAAACAAGAGCAGTATTGTCTGAAACTGGGGAAAAGTCAAGCATATGTCACTAGAGTCGTTGTTCAGCAGCCTGGACTCTACAGGTTCTTGTACGGTGTCCTCAGATTTCATGCTGAAGTGTTGTGTGTTTTATCTGCCGAGATGCTAAAAGATAAACTACAGCCGGTGATGACGGCGTTTCCAAAGATGGTGACATCACGTCATGAGTTTAATAGTGAAATACTGGGCCAGGACATTGTGGTCACATCACGGCCTGTAACATCTTGTTTCACATTGTCGACAAATGGACAATTTTTATCAAATCCCATACAACACACATTTACTATTTGGGCAAAAGTACTGGGACGCCTCACTTTTCCAGCCTTAATGGTTCTTTGATTAAGAACCACATTATGTATGTTAATGAAACTCCCACAAAGTCAAAACACACATTTGTATAGGAGGTATTTGGATGCTGGAGCATGAAATTATTAGTTCACTTGCAATAGGAAACCCGAACCTGTTCCAGCATGACAATACCCCTGTGCACAAAGCCAGCTTTATGAAGGTCTGCTCTATATGGGATGGAAGATCTTGAGTGGCCTACTATAGAGCTCTGACCTCAACAAGGCCAATAATAAATACATGTAAAAATAGATAGATAGATAGATAGATAGATAGATAGATAGATAGATAGATAGATAGATAGATAGATAGATAGATAGATAGATAGATAGATAGATAGATAGATAGATAGATAGATAGATAGATAGATAGATAGATTAATGATAAAACAATAATTCCAGATAAAGCCCCTGTGAAAAGCAGTGGGAAAAGCTCAGCCACTCTGGTTTTTTCTTTCCCAGATGTTCATCGTTCATTCATAAGGTTTTTGGAAAGCTAGAAGTGGGGGAGTGGTTGTAGTCATGTAACTCAACACTGAGGGTCTGGGAGGTGAGGGGTCTCAGAGCTCCAGAGCTCCAGCAAATGCGCTGTGACAGGTCGATGTGGGGAACGCTGTGCTTATGTTTCCTGAAACCTGCACTGAAGCTGGATGCCAGAGGAAAAGGAACAAAAAAAACTCAAAAACAAACGCAAACTACATTCTCCTCACACAACTATGCCACGTCAAAGCTGGAACACAGTCGCCAATCATCTACAGTCACGAATTTTCACTTCATCATTATTCAGGAAATAGGTCTCAAAATATCTGATGCTCTTGACCTTTTTTGATAATCATTTATAATTTGAACCTACCTGAGTTCAGGTTAACAATAATTTGTTAAATTATCATATGAAGTAGATTCTAAATGTGTATTAAATCATAATCTGAATAAATCAGATTAAAAACAAATAAAAATGTTTTCTTTTTTTATTTATAATCTGAAATTAGGTCATTTTCAGATTGTATTCCTCCATCTGATTATTCCTCATATCAATTCCATTTGCTTGAGTTTTCTTGAACAACAAATGTGGTAAATCTTGAAACTAATTAATCATAATCTGAGGTGGATGAGGTAGATTATTAAGGTAAACTCAGAAGAGGCGGATTTGAATGTTGTAATCTGAGGTAGATTATGCACTTGTTTTATTCAGAGTGTAAATTGATATGTTTGTTATACTCTGAGGTACATTTCTTTATTCAGCTTGTGAGGTAGATTTTTGATAAGAAAAAGAAAGGTAGATTATTTAATCTAAGGTAGATTATTGATAAAGTCTACCTCAGATTAAACAAATCTCTCAAAATCTTCTTTATAATAATCTGAGGTAAATTATGTCTCGGTTTAAAATTATCATTTGAAGTACATTTTTGAAGGATTTTGAAAACTGAGGTAAATCTCACACGTGAGGTAAATTTACAAAATCTCTAAACTAAGTTAGATGACCAGGTAAATGAAGATTATTTTGAAATGATTTGAAGTAGATTAAGATTTTCACATGAGGTAGATTATCGTTTGGTGAAACTAGAACATAATGTAGATTATCTTTTTAAAACATCATAATCTGAGGTAGTTTACAGAATCCAATTAACATATTTTTTATATTTTACAGAATCATAACCTGAGGTAGATTAAGGTTAATTAAATTTTTTCTGTGTGGTAAAGTATGGATTTTATTTTCAAATAATCATTTAAGGTGATGATTTTTTTTTTATTATTATTGTAAAAACTCTTAAAAGATTTCATGCAGAACCCTACATGTGGAGTATTTCTCTCATGAAGATGAGTGTTTAAGATGTCAAGAGCCCTCAAACCTTCAAGGGACCTCTGGAGAACCCTTTTATATAAAAGATTATCATGTGTTTATTAAATAAAATTGGTTTTGGGGATCAGATTTACAGATCTGAAGCATCGCGTTCGTCCACCTGAAGAAAGATGAGGACTTCATTTGGGTGCTTTTGCGTGTCAAGAGGCCACCAGCGTTAGATCCCATCAACATCCTTGTGGAAAAGGAAATGGAGCCGATGACAGCTTTTCATAGAGCGGCAGCCACCGAGCCGCTGCTATCATGCTAGTGACAGGAAACAGATTATTCTGACATGGAAGTTGTAGCAAAAACACACCCACATCAGCCTGGAAGCTCACCAAGTCTCAATGCTAACGCGGCCTTTTGTTTCGGCGCCGCCGAGAAGTTTACCTAACAGTGACGACTCCTCACTTCCGGACGTTTCCTCAGATGACGTCGCTAGCTTGCACTGCTTCCACCACCTTTATCCGTAAAGCAGATTATTAATTCAACAATCTGAAGAAAAGTTCACACAGAGCTCTGAGAAGACTTTGCGTCCTTTTGGGAATCTCTTTGACCAGAGGATGCCGTCTAGACGTGGGGCTTTGAATATCACTTTAGTTATCGTCTAACTTAACCCTTAATGATTCTCGCTCTGATCTTTGACCCTTTCCTGCACAGAGCTAGCTCGCTCTGCTTGCTTTTCTCTCTCTCTCTTGGGACTCAGTGGTGCAAAGCCCTGAGGGAAGGAAACGTCCTGGATGTGAGTGGCAACCTCCAGATCCTTTCATCTGTCCAGTCTTGAGTCATTAGAGTCAGGGAATAATAATCTCAGTATTTGATTCTTTGAACAAGCAACACTGATTGTTCTATCACACTGAGGGAACTTGGCAGCCAGCTAACATGAGCTAATCTGGCAGGATTTTTTTTTTATTTCTTTTTGCATATGTTGAATGTTTATAGCAGGATGTTTGGGTTTTAGTAAAGGTTATACTCCTAAATGTTTCTTCCTTTCACTGATAATTTGGAGCTAGCTGTTAGCTTACCTGAGTCAAATTCATAAATGTCTGTCAGGTATAAAGATAATAATAGTTAATATACTATGAATATAAGCTAGTTGGCTATGTCCATAATCTTCAGTGATAATGTTAGCTAGCTGGCTAATATAAGCTAACATTACAGAATTACTATAAAAATTTTTAGGCTATATTCATAAATATTATCTGTGCTAGCTAACTTGCTTATAGCTAAGGTTAGATCAGTTTAGTTAAGGTTCACATGATTACTGTAAGGCTTTTTTAGTTAATATCCGATGCTAATGTTGCAGGCTGAAAAATATCATCTTATTTAAAGCCTTCTCAAAGTATAACCTCAAGTTATGAACCTGAAACGAGTTTTTCATGGAGGATTGGTGTGATCTTGAGCACCAGCAGTATTTTTCCCCTAAAAGTGTAGCACATGCCTTTGTTTTGGTGAACTACATTACATAACGTTTCCATACAGGCTCTCTAAAGCAGGGGTTGCCAACCTATTGTTCACCATGGACAAGTTCGGATTGAAAATATTCTCTCCAACTGGCTGGTGGGATGTGTGTGTTCTACAATGGTTTTTCCATTGGAAATAATTCAACAGTTTCAGACTCCTGAAACTTCAGTCTGCCAGGTGCTTATTTGTACAATGTTAGGGGTTTTATTGACTTCTTAGCTGATGTATCTCCACAAATTACACACATGGAACTTAAAGCATGTGACCTGCCTGTAGAGACGATACCATATGTTAGATACAAGTCGTATTTGTGTTGGATGTGTGTTCAGCGGTGGACAGTAATGAATTTAATGTAATTTATTATTGTACTTAAGTAGATTTTTAGCGTGTCTGTATTTAACTGAAGTATTTCCATTTGGGAGACTTTAACTTTAATTTCACTAGTCAAATATTTGACTTTTCACTCAACTACATTTTGTAAAATCAGTCGATCCTTTTTAAATTTATGAGGATAAAAACGTAACTGGATCAATCAGGATCGAGCGCACGCTCTGTTTTACACATCGGCGCATGGTGCATCTACTGATCACCAACATACAGTTCAGCATCAGTTCAACAAGCAGAACATTCAGAGAGGAATAAACGACGAAGAATCTCCAGACTCGAACTCACCACAACACACGTGACCTCGTTTACGTGATTTTTTTTAAGTAGTTAAAAAGAAGGTTTTGTGCTTATGATAATTTGAATTGATATCAATCAGTGTTTGACTCGTTAAAGGCTCATTAACTCATTAGAGTCTTTTCACATAAACTGAGTTCATTAAGTAAAGAGTCTTGTGATAAAAATGATAATAGGAACATTATAGCCTAATAAATAATAGAACTTTGGATACTTAAGTACATTTGAAAGCAAAAACTTGGAAATGGTGTTTTCTGAAATGGCCTTGTGTGTACATTTGGATAGTGACTCTCAATAAGCAACATATACAACAAATAATACAGTGTAATATATATTGATATTATCCTCAAAACATATTTTTGACCCGGTAGCAACTCTACCACGGCCCGCTTCTGGGTCATGACTTGGTGATTGGGGACCTCTGTACTAAAGTCTCCATATATCTGTGAACAATATCAGTTTTCTAAACTACAAATAAATGAGCTGAAATCCCCCCCCCCACCAAAAAAAAACGTCTTCAGGCCTCTGCACTACCTCACTGAGAATACTTTTCACATCGCTCTCATGCAAAAGCGAATACTCAGACTACTCCGGATTTGCCACAAAAACGTTGCAACATGCCAAAGCAAACATTCATAGTCATAATGGGAGTCTGGCTGTACACTGTGTGTATGTGTTTGTGTGTGTGTGTGTGTGTGTAAATTGGAACGAAATCATGTAGATAAGTGAAGTTTACACATACTTGTTCGCCTCTCCATTCCCCGGTTTTGAAAGGTGCGAACACGTCACGAGCCAAAAGACCTGAAAAGGCGCCTTTTTACGCCAAGGCAGGCGTGAAGCGGCCGTGTTGACAGTCATCCTCTCGAAATTGTTCCAGCTGGTGCAATGTGGGAGAGGAAAACTAAAGTTTCTACACCTGTCCCAGAATCCTGTTCACCTCAGTGCTGCTGTATGGAACTGCCGAGCACATGACATCACCTTGCATGGAAACACACACCTGCCAACACACACGAGAGACTTCTGGGAGAGTCCCAAACTTTCCTCAAAATCAACTACTCATTTCTTTTTTAAATCTAGACAAATACCTAATTAACGTCTAGACGTAAGAGAGTTTTTATTAAGGTAATTGTTGTTTTTTTGGCTTGCAGGACAACCAATCCACGCCCATTCAACTGCATTCTTACGGTTCATTACAGTACATTATTTTATCTCTAAGACAGCACTGGAATTCTTAAATCTTTTTGGTTTAAAGGTGTTGATCAACTGACCTTAACATCAGCTCGGACAGTAGTGCAGCTGGAGAGGTTTTTATATATATATATATATATATAAATATATATATATATATAATTCCCCTTTTTCTAATATGCTATGGTTTCCATAGTAACAGCTCTTTCATAAATGAACAATCATTTTATTTAACGAAGCAAGTCATTGATTATAATGAAGGTTTTTTTTTTTGTATTAACATCCAATAGTAGAATTTCATCTATTCTATCTTTTGGAACCTCCATCCTGTGGATTTTTAAAACAGACCATTTCATGGCCAACAGACTGTGAGTATCCTTTAATCATCACTCTATATGAGTCACAATTCTTGCTCTGGTGTGTAAATAAAATCAGTAGAGTTTCATCATATCACTGTCAGGTCGTGCATTTCACTCCGAGGCCTTCAGTGGTGCCCTTCATGAACCGATCCACCTCTTAATACCATCATTATGACGCCACGTCTATAGAAACAATATTATATTAATATTATAGAGAAGAGCAGTAGAACAGAGAGCTGCATCACACACAGGAATCTCATACAGCGAGAATGAATGTCATCACTAAAGCAAGAAACCCAATGAACACAATTCAACACGTCTCCTTTCACTGTAGCCGCAACTGCACCTCCCAAATACATCATCTCCAGCAGAAGCATCGATATTCACCTCATCAAATGAGCCTATGTTTGCCGTGCATTTTCTTTCTGCATTTTCATGCAATTTTTCAGGGCGTTGTGGTTTTCCTGAAATGTTTAAATGAATGTTCAAATTCTAAAGGAAAGAAAACACAAAAGTATAAATGTTCTTGAAGCATCTGTTTTGAACTGTTTTAGTCGACGTTTCCTCATGATGTCCAACTTTTATTGAAAAGTCCATCTTGTAAACGTCCTTGTAAGTGTATCTGCGACCAAATAAATTTTTTATTCTCTGCCATTTAATGTGGATTGAATTATTTTACATGAATAAATTTGAGCTTGTGCAGTTTGCTACAGATGCGGTTTGTGAGCTTTGACTAGTGCACTCTCTGACCAGCCAATCAAAGAACCTATAGAGTTTAGGCCAGCTGAGAAGGCCTTGCTGACCCTGATGGCCTACCATTATGTTATAAGTAAAACGTAAAACGTTACAGCTTGCAGAATAGTAGACGCATGAAGTGAATGTGAGAGAACATATAGAAGGGTAAGTGGTAGCTTAGTGGTTAGGGTATTGGACTTCGAATCCAAGATCCATTAGTTTTAATTGCTGCAACTCTTGGGCCCCGGAGCAAGGCCCCTAACCTCATAGCTGCTCAGTCGTATGAATATGAAGAAATGTCTGTTTTTTATTACATAAGGCTGCGAGCTTTAGCTCAAAATAAGTAATTAGTAAAATAAGTAAACTTCTCTTTAAAGGATTTACTTTGCTCTTAAAAACAACGAGAGCTACAAAATGACCAGCAGTAGCAAAATCTAAAATGTGCAACGGAACGTCATGACAAAGGCTGATTTAACCGTGAAACTGCTTTATACTGGGCTTGATTGACCTTTCGACTTTTGTACACACCTTATCTTAGGTTTTAATAAGCATCTGGTATAATGGCACGTTATTTATTCCAAACAAATCGCTGCAAATCTAAAAAAAAAAACAACTCAGTCATCTAACGACAGCAGTGACGACTCGCTCTCGTAAACCCTTCAGAGAATCCCTGTGCGGTCTCAGCGAATGAATAGGGTTAATTTTTATAAATTCCCATCACCCCGTGATAGGCATAAAAGCCTCTTCAAATGAAGGAAACCAATCTTCTAGTGATCGGAGTAGCCCGAGCAAGGGAGCGTATGCACGAGACTTCCCCCATCTCCCAGCCTCGCCGCCTGATGCTCGCTCTTCATGCTGGGCCTCTAATTATTTCATCGTGTAGCAGGAAATCCTACCAGACCTACATAAACAGTGCTGGGAGGGGGGGTTCGGGGGGTTATACCTCTACAACACAGCGCTGGTGACATCTGACATGCGAGAGCCCCCTCCCCTTCCATCTGCTAAACTACTGCCCCAGACACACCCCAAAAGCCCAGAACACGGGCCCTCTGCCATATTTCCTTTCAGAGGTTAAGATACTCGAATCTTTAAGTGGCTCAGGTTTGAGAGGTCGAGGCTTTTGTGATGTCGAGCTCTGAAGTGCCAGACTGTTTTAATGTCGGCCAGACGGACGCGAAAGACGCAATTTACCCTAATTTTTAGAGCTTCACTGCTCTTTATGTTCTTTTGACTGCGAAATGCAAATGATGTCAAAATAGATATCACGCTAACTAGCGAGTCTCTGCTTTGTTAGCAGGGACGCGTCACCGTAACGGTGTAAATTCCTAAGAAAACAAACGCTTTGTCCTGCGGCATCGCAAGACGAAGCGAAATTCGTTTACACTTTCTTAAATCACTTTTTCATGTTTTTTAACGCTGGCGAAAGTTTTTATGTATTTTTTTTACTAATAGTTTAATATGCAAATTAGTGATCAAAGACTATAAATGCTGATGAGAGAACCAATGTATATTTCTAGCTGCTAACAAAATGTAAACTATTTTCATGGATGTTTAACAACAGCAACCGGATGACTTACTATTAATCCCTGATTGGTTGGTTTTAGAGCAATCATTGTGCTGCTATCAGAAAACATCAGATTTAGAATAGAAGCCATGCTTGATCACACCACCCTCAAATTAATGATTCTTTTAAAAATAAAACGTAATATGGGGCGTTTTACAGTAGTCCTTAAATAAAGCAAAGCTCACAGGTTTCAAGGCATTCATTAATGTATGTATAAAATGTTTTGTGTTTCTACACAAGTTCTACAAATGTTCTAGCGGCAGCATCATGGACAGAGAAATAAACACAGAACACGGGTATAGAAAAATTAAGTACTCACCACGAGGAAACAATGTTTGTTATGTCGAGATCACGAGAAAAACAAAAAAAGAAAAAGACATTGTAATGTTTGCCAACTTAGAACTTTTGTAGTGTTTCACTGTTTGTAAAAGAAATGTAATTGATGCTAAGAACTTACAGCCGACAGTCCATTTATAACCAAACTTCTGATATATAGGATCAGTTATTACAGTTTCAGAATAAATTGGTTTGAATTTTGTTTTGATGGAATCAAAGTAGTGCAGATGTTTGGAGATGAAGGTGAAGGTTTAAGATTCACTCGCGGCACTTGAACTTAAAACCAGGATTCAGCAATCTTACTGTACATACTCGTGTTTTCGACAGTCTTTGATTCCTCATTGACACCAGCTAAAGAGACATGCAACGTCTCAGACCAAATGGAGTATATGTACAGTACACACACACACACACACGCACACACACACACACACACACACAGACCTGGCACAAGGACAAAGTTGAGCAGACAATTTTTTTTGTTGCAAGAACGTCTCTGCGATGTGCCAGAATTCAAAGCTCTTCTAGACGTAGACGGTGGAGAAGTTTTGATTGACAGCCACTTCAAACGTCTTCAGCTTTAGATTCACACATCACTCAGTGAGGATCCTCTGAAGATCAGCAACTGCAGACATCACTGAAAGCAATCTGCAGCATTGTTTCTTTTCATGAACTACCAGATATGAGAGCAAATCAGCTTTTAATACACACACACACACACACACACACACACACACACACACACACACACACACACACACACACACACACACCTAATAATGGGTTCTCTAAATTCTTCTAACCTGTAATAATGGATTCTCCGTTTTCTTTGGTTTCATCAGAGCTGTAATAATGTGTTCTCTGGGTTTCTTCAACATGTAATAATGTGTTCTCTGGGTTTCTCCAACATGTAATAATGTGTTCTTTTGATTCTTTGGGGTCATCTAACCTGTATTAATGGGTTCTCTGGGTTCCTTGGGTTTCTCAGACCTGTAATAATGGGTACTCTCGGTTCTTCTAACCTGTTATAATTTTCCATTCTCTTGGGGTTCTTTAGACCTGTAATTATGGGTTCTCTGAGTTCCTTGAACGTGTATTAATGGATTTTCTGGGTTCTTTGGGATCCAGAAAGCAATGGGTTTTCTGGATTTCTCAGACCTAAAATAATGGGTCCTCTTGCTTCTTTGGGTTTCTATAACCTGTAATAATGGGTTTTTTAAACATGTAATAATGGATTTTCTGGGTTTCTCAAACTTGCAGCAACTAGTTCTCAGTGTTCATGGGTTCTGGAATGAAAACCAAAACAAAATATTGCAGAAACATTGTAAGATTTACACGAATTATCTAAAAAATAAGGAATGAAAATAAATGCTGCATTAAATTCATGTTCCTGTCCAAAAGAGGAGAAACCCAATGTGATCTCCTGCTGATGAAACTCATGCACCTCAAAGCACTTTGGAATTCTGGCCCTTGGGATTGTACGCGTGTGTGGGATTTGAGGAGGCACGACCGGCTTTTCCTTTAAAGTAGGGTTTATTGCGATGACTCTATGATGACTCCCGTGTCAGAGTACGAATTTAAATCTCACGTGTATGAACAGACACGCAGACAGACGTCCTACACGGACACGGCTTTGCCTATACAGGCCGCGTCGAGACGTAACAACGGTGAGCTCTTTTCCTCCGGTTCCACAAACACAGCAAGCGTCTATGAACTATGAGGAAATATTTACCTCGTTTATCACCAACCGCCATCTGTCAAAATAGTTTTGGGAGTCGACGACATGCCTCGGCCTGAGTCCCGAGCAGCAGCTCCTGATCCCGCTGCTGCCTTTTTTTTTCATTCATTCTTTCTTTTTTTTTTTTTTGGCATGCCATAAAAGTAATTGTTTCTCTCCAACATTTCAACACTTTCTCCTTCACTCTTCAGACACACCAAGGGCATCGATGAAATTTATTTCAACACACCTATTCATGGAATTATACATTTTCTGATATTTCACACAATCAACACAAAAACAAACACTTGAGGCTCCGCCTCCTCATTTGAATAGTAATGAATATAAATAGATTTTTCAACAATAAAAAATAACAATATTAAAGGACCCACAAACAGCCACATGAGAGAAGTGTTCTGTATTCTGTGCAGATTTTAGATTAAACACACACACACACACACACACACACACACACACACACACACACACACACGGCCCATATTTACAGACGGAGCACAGATAGAGCTGCTGAGTCAGGGATTCATCTTGTGTCTGTACCTGCATGTGCAGCTCGTGCTGACAGACACGCCGATAACGGCCTCGTTTCTTCTCCTGGGGTCCGACGTATTTAAAGTTGCAACATTGTGAGATTAAAATGGCGTCTTTTTACACTCCACTGAGCTCCACACACTGGCTCTCTACTGTCAATAAACATCTCCAATCCTTCTATACGGCACTACGGAACCCACATTTCACTTTTTAGTATCTGTTGGAGAAAAATTTAAACTCCATATATGCAATAAAATAAAATGTACTCAACCTCATGTCTTTAATAAGTTGCTGTCGCTAACAGGTAGAATATCTTATAGCTGCACCATGAGGACAAAAGCCTGTGAACACCTGACCCTAATAAGGTCCTCCATTCTTATAGGAAGATTCTGGGAAGGGTCAGAGTTCTACAGAAGGGGATTTTACATACACTTCTATCTCCTGTAAAGCAGAACTTCATGAAGCTGGTTTTGTGCACAGGGGCATTGTCATGCTGGAACATGTTTGGGTCTCCAAGTTCAAGTGGAGGGAAAAACAGCATCCAAAGACGTTCTGTACAACTGTGTGCCTCCAACTTTGTGGAACAGTTTGTAAAAAACCTCACATGGCTGTAAAAGTCAGGTGTCCATTCCTTTAAAAAAAAACAACGCCCCTTTACCTGATCATGATGTTGTTAATCAAAAAATGCTGCTGTTCTTGGAAATGAATCAACACCATGTGACCAATCAGAATGCAGGATTTGACAGCATTGTGGTGTGAAGAGTTTGAAATGATGAAAGTTTAGAAATTTGACAGGCATGTCAGACACTGTGTGTGTGTGTGTGTGTGTGTGTGTGTGTGTGTGTGTGTGTGTGTGTGTGTGTGTGTGTGTGTGTGTGTGTGTGTGTGTGTGTGTGTGTGTGTGTTTGTGTGCACTTAGCTTAGAGGGCTTAGAGATGAAGTCAAGTGTGCCAGTGAAGACAAGATAAACACACACACACACACACACACACACACACACACACACACACACACACACACATGCACACACACAGAGGAGATACCAAATACAGTATTTCAATGCTTCATAACACTTCACACACATCAGTAGAGTCAGTCAAGTGTGCTGTATATACACACACACACACACACACACACACACACACTCACACAATTTCATGGCAAGCTAAATTAGCATTTAATCAACCAGTGATGATCAGCACCACGATCCCAAAGCGTGTTATAGGCAGGCTTATATAGGACATCTATGGACACAGTAGCATGAAATTTTGCCTTCGCTTGATCTAGAAGACCCAAATCTGTTCCAGCATGACAATGCCCCTGTGCACAAAGCCAGCTCCATGAAGATCTGCTTTCCATAGGTTGGACGTGTGTGGGAGTGTGTGGGATCTTCTGCTATAGAGCTCTGACCCTCAATTCCATTGAACAACTTTGGGATGAATGTGAACACTGACTGCACTTCAGGCCTCCTCACCTTCTCACCTACATCAGTACCTGACTTTACTCACACCCCTTGTAGTCGAACCTCCACAAATCTCCACAAATCTCCACAAAATGTAGTAGAACATCTTCCAAGAAGAATGTAGACAATGGAGACTGAGAATAAATATATATGCATAGTCAGCAATACGATACATTAAAGATACATATGTAGCAGCTGTGCGATTCGATTTTGAATCGATTCAATGGAAAAAACATGATTCTCTGCAATTCAATACAGTGCTGATAGTTCACTTTTATATGTTTGGTTCAGACAGACAGCAAATCATCAATTTACTTTAAGTGCCTTCTGAATTCTAACGCATGGCCTTTGTTTAAATGAATATAAAACCAGATGTTATTTTCCTGTTGTGTGTACAGGAAGTTACAGCTCTACCTCTGCCATGTTAATCTGTATTCTATGTGACTCTCAGGACACGCCTCGGTCTCCGTAGTGTTGTGATGCGTCGTATTCACGTAGCAGCAGCGGTGCTGAGAGAACGCGCTCGAGAAACAGTCATCAATCAACATATTAAATATTGGTCACAAATAAATAACATGAATCACTTTCTATATAATAAAAATATCGCACAGCTACTAATACGGATATATAATATTATTTTTAACCAATGCAAACATGTTAAAACGGATGCACAATTTTATAAAATCGAGGCATCACATCATCAATTTCTTTAAGGAAAGAAGAAGACGAGGAGCCGTGCTCATGCGCGAGTGGGTTTTATTTGAAACAAAAATGCCACTTTGCTCTGAAATGTGCTGCAGAAATGCCTGTAAACAATTCCACTCGACATCACATTCCTGTAATTTATGCAGGTTAAAAGTGCGCTCGGGGGGTTATTTAGAGCTGAATTACATGCTAACTCACTGTTACGCTACTCCTCAACCAAAGTAGCATTTTATAGGCGTTTAGGGCTAGCATGCTAAATCACCATAAATACAATAGCCGTCCTATAGATTCAGGCTCATTCTATATCCCGATGGACAGAGAGAGAGAGAGAGCTGTATAATAAACCCCTGTCCCAGAGCGAAGGAAAGAGTGAGCACAGAGCAGGTTAACATTCACAGCGTGACTCGAGGGAACAAGATTCACGCGTTCGGCGGCTCTAAATTGGGCCTCGTTGTCATTGCGGGAATTGGGCGAGGGTCCGGCCGCTCCTCGCTCAGCATGGGGTCCGTTAGTCTCCCAGTCGCCCCAATCATACAGACGGCTCTTTCACCGGGGTGGCCCCTGCCATCCGGCCCTTTGATTGTCCTGGAACGAAGAGTCATGTCAGGGGGCCTCATCAAACAAATAATAGCTTTAAATTGACAATCAGCGCACGCTTCTCGCAGGTGATTAGGGAGGGGAGAGTGAGACTCGCCTTTCACATCGATCCTCCGCGACCGCACTCGCATTCTGACACCGATGAGGAAAAACCCTGCACGACTTTCACACCACATCAGAATTCAACTTTTTATTTATTTATTTTTTTTTTTTTTGGTTATCCTTATCAACTTTAGCAGACTGGAAGAATGATTGTGTTTTCTTTCTGGTCATGTGACTGTATTTTGGGTCTTGTTTTGCCTCTAAGGAAACCTTTATAACCTTCTCAGGCCTGGAAAAAGCCAGGAAAGTGAAAAACAACAAGAAGAAGAACAGTAACCACCCATCCTTGTTTTTTCCCTCGTTCATCAAACTCATTTCTCGTTTTGGATTATACGCCACTTGCCTCACTTGACTGTTACAGTACAAAGCGCTGGCACTGGAGACCCCTACAATGTGACATAAACATCTCTTCATCCATACCGAAAGCTTCACCACCGTTTTTTTTTTTACCGAACGAGCTGTTACTATGGAAACCATAACGTGTCAGAGCGGGCATGTGAATATAAACCCGCCAGAGCCTTAGTTTTTCCTCATTTTTCAATTCCAGATAAAAATGCACCTTGTCACAATGGCACCTGTTTACAAATTTTTACACAGCAAAATGGCCGATAGCAGAATATTTACTTCTGAACACAATAAAATGGATTTAGGATTTCATGAGTAAAGTAACAATACGGTCGGGGTTTTTTTTCTATCTGACCTTTGCTTAAGGAAATTTTTGCCTCTTTTTTTCCCTTCCTGCAGTCTGAATGCCTGAGCGTTATAGAGGCAGCCATCTTGCTCTCCTCTAATACGTCTATGTTCATTTGTTGTTTTATTCGCAATTAAAAAACTGAATGTGAATTACGGCGCCTTTGTTCCTTTTTTAATTGTATTCGAATTGAGCGGGAAAACAAGAGAAAATGAATCATAATTGTTTTAAAGAGAAAATGATTTATTTATTTATTTATTTTCTTTTTGTTTAATCAAAAAAATTCTGGTCCTCATTAAACTTTTACAATAACAACCAAAGCTGATCAACAAGCACCATATTTCAAATCTAACATCCAATCTAACATCCAATCCAAACCTTGAAGTCGAAGGGAATTTCGTTGACGCTCTTTCGTCAGAATGAGTTCCACTGTGGAACCTTTTACACAATTGATAAATACTATGATACAAATTAGAACAACATATTCAGAGATCGCAGACAATCAAGTAGAACATGGTGCAGGACGGGGCGGGGCAGGATGGGGCATGTGGGAATCCAAAGGTTTCGAAGTTCAAATTCCAGCCACACTAAGCTGCCACTCTTGGGCCCCTGAGCAAGGCCCTTAACCCTAAAGCTGCTCAGTTGTATGAATGAATGAGAGAAATGTAAGTTGCTGTGGATAACGGCGTCTGCCAAATGTCATAAATGTAAAGGTAGTGATCTATATGAACTTGTCAGAGTGAAGCCAGAATGTTGGATGAAGCCATGATGGATTCTGTTCTGATGGCTTTTTAAGATATAAGTCAAAGTCACAAAATTAGAGAAAGGAACTATTAACGAGGCACATTTCTTTTACATTTTGAGCCCCAAAAAAGTTTTTAAAACAAAGTTATATCATTTATTTCACTTTTAAAAGAAAAAACCTACATGGAACCAACCAGAATCACTTTTTCTTTTTCAAGTGCAAAAACATTACAACAGGAAACAAAGTTCATCTTGAGGCATCTAATTTCCTCTTATACCACAATTGAAAGAGTGAGCTGCACTTTTAACCCACGTGCTCTAGTTTGCACTTATGCTATAGCAGCTATAGAAAATCAATTCAATTTTATTTGTATAGCATGTAAAGAATGTACAACTTGTTCCTAATAATTGTACATTTGTCCCTAATGAAAAAGCCAATGGCGATTGTGACAAAGAAAATCTCCCTGAGATCATTTCCTCACAGACCTCTCTCTCTTTTTTCTTATAGAGAAACGTAACCGAAAGCGTAAACTCCACCCACTTGAAGATCTCGACAAACGTAGACGAAGGTACCTCTGACTACACTGGAGACTCCTTCTATTATTGAATCAATTAATGAATCGATAAACATCTGTATGAAAAGAAATGTATCACATTACGCTGATTAAACCCTTTTTTTTTTTTATTATAAGTTTAGCGTCTGACTGCTGTTACTATGGAAACCATTGGACGTGAAAAAAAATAATAAAAAGTTTTTTTTTTTTACATAAAAAATGTGCACTTTTAATAATTTTTGTGATTGGCAAAAAAATTTCGCAAAAATACTTTTTTATTTATTAAATTTTTTTTATAAAATATGCGAAACACAACATTTTAATTCCACTTATTTTATTTATTTTTTATTTTATTTATATTTTATAGAAATGTGCAACTTAAAGCTTCTGTCATCAAATCAAATTCCTTGTAAGTAAAAACATACTTTAACAATAAAGATCTTTCTGATTCTTCTATAAGAACAAGATACAAATATAATCCTGGTAAACTGTTCTTATAGAAAACTAATCAATACTTTCTGACCAATCACCAGTCAGCACTGTGGTATGAATGCAAAAAAAAAAATCTGGAATAAAGAAAGCTGCATTAATTACTGACTCGGCAGCACAAATGCCTGACTACAACCAACACTTCCCAAGCTTTGATATCAAGCCCTCCATCATCCCTCGGTCCTTTCATCCCTTTACAACCCCCCTACTAACTAAGCCCTTTGTCTTTTGTGTCCAAGTGAAATGTGTGAGGACCCCGGGAAGCTAGTTCTATTATTTTGGTTTGTTTAGGCCATTTAGCATCCTAAAAATAGGTCGTCACTCAGCGCCCGTTATTGACCCATTTCCGCCAATTGCGTGCCTCGAAGGCGTGACCCAACAGCACAAACCGGCCCGTATGTATAACAGGATTAAAAAAAAAAACACACAAAAACAATTAGTTTTTTTGCAGAAACAACTGACCGACCGAAGAGGCGTTAAAAGTGCAGCTGGAGGTTGTGATCTTCACTTCAAAGGCCTGAGTTCCTCTCCGAGTCTGGAGCTGGAAGGAAAACAGTTACAGTCACGCTACTGTATAAAAAAACAAAACAAAAAAAACCCGACTGAGGTGAAGACAGTGACGAATATCGCAAAGCACTTTTCTTCGCCTTTAATGTGTTTGCCTGTCTTTGTCTGTCCTGTCCTGAAATAACAGAACGCGCTTTGAAATCCCAAAAGCCATCATCACCCTTCAGCAGGAGCAGCGCTGGCGAAAACAGAGCCACGTATCAAAAATGTCAGAGTTTTCTTTTTCTTTTTTAGTTACTTCTTTCTGTCTGTATATTTATTTATTTTTCCTGAAGTAAAAAAAGCTACTTGATGGACACTACTGTTTCACATCTGCAGGATATCCATTAACGTTTATTTGTGGCATTTAGCAGACACTCTTATTCAGAGTGACTTAGGGGCCTTGCTCAAGAGCCCAACAGTGGCGGCTTGGTGGTGCTGGGATTTAAACCCTTTCGATCGCAAATATCGTTTCCCACAGGGAAATTGTTGTCATTTCTTCGCATGTCCCAGAGATGTTAAGAAGCTGAGGTCAGAGCGCAGGATCAGCCATGTTACAACACCTCTGGAGGGTTAAGGGCCTTGCACAGGGGCCCCAAGAGTAGCAGCTTAGCAATACCAGGGCTTAAACCCCCGACCTTCTGGTCGCCTTAATAATGATAAGTATTTAATAACAATAGCATACAAACAGATGATGAAATTACAGTGCACTACAATGGAAGGCTATTGCACTAAAGGTTGTGGGACAACGATGTTGTTTTGGAGCCTTTACAGTATTTAGGGTTTTTATAACAAACCCCTAGAGGTAAAAAAAAAAATGTAGGTGTTGGAAATATTTAGATATTTTCTGAATCTTTATCCTTGGCAACACCACGTTTCAGAGATTTCTTTGAGTTTATGATGTAAAAAATACTGAACATTCTGAGCGGTGAAGTGAAGAACACTGATTATCTTCATCATGGCACCTGTTAGTGGGAGGATTTATTAATCAGGCAGCAGGTGAACATTTTCTCCTCAAAGTTGTGGTTAGAAGCAGGAGAAATGGCGAGCGTAAGGATTTGAGCGAGTTTCACAAACTGAGACGTCTAGACTGCTGGATCAGAGCGTCTCCAAAACTGCAGCTCTTGTGGGATGTTCCTGGTCTGCAGTGGTCAGTGTCTATTAAAAGGAACAGTGGTGAACTGGCGACAGGGTCGTGGGCGGTCGAGGATCATTGATGCACGTGAGGAGCGAAGGCTGGTCCGTGTGGTTCCGATCCAACAGACGGGTTCACGACTGTTTTAGCAGCAAAAGTGGACACAATATTAAGCAGGTGGTCACAATGTTATGGCTGATCAGTATATTCATCATAATTATAATAATCTACCAGAACTGCACACTCCTGTACTATAAAGTCAAACCAGCAAGTCGTTTGAAAGAAACATGTGAACGTTCAGCACACAACCATTATTCCCTTATAAGGGAATGTTAGAACAGTCCTACTGTATATTCTGCTATAATAAATACTCTACTGAATCACACTAACTCCATGCATTTTCTTCCAAACCCACACACATACACTCACCCACAACTTTTGCACACTGCTGACTACACACACACACACACACACACACACACACACACACAGCACCGGAGTGGAGCAGGGTGGTGTAATATGTGAGCTGAGGGCTGTTTTGAAAGGCCTGCAGCGACATGAAGGATTTTTCCACGGCGTTTAGTCTCGCTGCATTTTAAAAAGAGGCCTAGCGTGCCTAGATCTCGCCGAGGCTCGTTCCACCCAATGAAGATGAATGGCCTTTATCGACAGCCCCATCTGAAAACATGGCACTACGCACCGGGACCTTTGATGCAGCTCCTGTGTTGATGCAGTGCCACCGAAAGGTCCAACAACAAGAGAACTGGCCCTTGGTGCAACAACACGGCCACTGTAGCAATGTTTTCACTCTGTATTTATAGGGGCAGACGTGCGGGTAGAAGGTAGGAGGTAGAAGGTAGGATCAGACCCACAGCAGCTGGAGGAACCATCTAGAAATGCCACTTTAAAATAGGACTGTGTTTGTACATTTCTATTCAAAGTGTGTGCTTTGACATATTCATTATTTAATTATTATAAATATTATTGTAGTTTATATAAGCACTCGACCACAAGGTTGGTATGGGCTTCTTTTAGAACGTCCAATTGCACATTGAGTCTCCATCTGCTGTTATAATAAGATCCACTCTTTGGGGGGGGGGGGGGGTTCATCCCTAAGGGTTTAGGGGCAGAGCTCTAAAGCAGGAGATCTTCCACATACTCCACATATCCGAACCATGTAAAGCAGATCTACATGGAGTTTGCTTTGTGCACAGTTTGGGTCTCCTAATTCAATTAAAGGGAAAATGCAATCCGCCAGCATCCAAAGACGTCTACAACAATTGTGTGCCTCCAAATTTGTGGTAATAATTTAATGAAGAAGATCATGCGACTAGAAAAATCAGGTGTCCCAATACTTTTGGCCGAATAGTGTATTTTGCCTGATGCGTCAACACACACATCTCCCCCAAAGGAATACTACAAAGCATTGGGAGGAAAAAAAGCCTTGAAATTATAAAGTTTATTTCATATTTTTGGGTTTGAACTTGTACCTGTGATATTTTAGAGCTTTCAGTAATTCTGAAACTAATCAGTATGTTTTTTTCCTCCTCAGATTTCTCTATGATAGACAGATCTGAACTAATCAGTGTTTTTTTTTCCCACAATGCACAACGAAATCAGATCGCTTATGATGAATACATTAAAAGTACATTAGCAATTTATGAGCTGTGGAAGGCGGCGGTTGTTTGTGCGTACAGTACGGCTCCCTGGAAAGATCTCGCGCCCTGCTCTAATTACACCTGATTGGTTCATGATGCTTTTGTTTCACTGAACGCTATGAGATCGTATAAAAAAGAAAGTGGGTTTTTTTTTCTCTCAAACAAGTACATAGTGCAGAAATGAAGATTAAATAAATTAAAGCTGAGCGAAACTGAGTGAAGCTGAGCGAAACTGAGAGAAGCTGAGAGAAGCTGAGAGAAGCTGAGCGAAGCTGAGCGAAGCTGAGCGAAGCTGAGAGAAACTGAGCGAAGCTGAGAGAAGCTGAGCGAAGCTGAGAGAAGCTGAGAGAAACTGAGTGAAGCTGAGAGAAGCTGAGAGAAGCTGAGAGAAGCTGAGTGAAGCTGAGAGAAGCTGAGTGAAGCTGAGAGAAGCTGAGAGAAGCTGAGAGAAGCTGAGAGAAGCTGAGATAAGCTGGGAGAAGCTGAGAGAAGTTGAGTGAAGCTGAGAGAAGCTGAGTGAAGCTGAGTGAAGCTGGGAGAAGTTGAGTGAAGCTGGGTGAAGCTGAGAATAGCTGAGAGAAGCTGAGAGAAGCTGAGATAAGCTGGGAGAAGCTGAGAGAAGCTGAGTGAAGCTGAGAGAAGCTGAGTGAAGCTGAGTGAAGCTGGGAGAAGTTGAGTGAAGCTGGGTGAAGCTGAGAGAAGCTGAGAGAAGCTGAGTGAAGCTGAGAGAAGCTGAGAGAAGTTAAGTGAAGCTGAGAGAAGCTGAGTGAAGCTGGGAGAAGCTGAGAAAAGTTGAGTGAAGCTGAGAGAAGCTGAGTGAAGCTGAGAGAAGTTGAGTGAAGCTGAGAGAAGCTGAGTGAAGCTGGGAGAAGCTGAGAGAAGCTGAGTGAAGCTGAGAGAAGCTGAGAGAAGCTGAGATAAGCTGGGAGAAGCTGAGAGAAGTTGAGTGAAGCTGAGAGAAGCTGAGTGAAGCTGAGTGAAGCTGGGAGAAGTTGAGTGAAGCTGGGTAAAGCTGAGAGAAGCTGAGAGAAGCTGAGAGAAGCTGAGTGAAGCTGAGAGAAGCTGAGAGAAGTTGAGTGAAGCTGAGAGAAGCTGAGTGAAGCTGAGTGAAGCTGGGAGAAGCTGAGAGAAGTTGAGTGAAGCTGAGAGAAGCTGAGTGAAGCTGAGAGAAGTTGAGTGAAGCTGAGAGAAGCTGAGTGAAGCTGAGTGAAGCTGGGAGAAGCTGAGAGAAGCTGAGTGAAGCTGAGAGAAGCTGAGATAAGCTGGGAGAAGTTGAGTGAAGCTGAGAGAAGCTGAGTGAAGCTGAGTGAAGCTGGGAGAAGTTGAGTGAAGCTGGGTGAAGCTGAGAGAAACTGAGAGAAGCTGAGAGAATTCACTACATGTATATATTTCACTAACGATCACCAGACACCCAAGATACCCCCTCCTAACCATCCCACCAACACCCGCCTTTGCTCCTGACCTCTTCAGGATGCTTTTTCATAATTCCTTTCTCTCTCGAAAGTCTGTCAGGTCAGGTCAGGAGACGAACCTCTACACCCCCCCCCCCCCTTCAACCCCACCACTTTTTTCCCCGTTTAATTCTGCCCTCTTTACTTCCTATGTAATTATTTCCTTTCGGGGGGCCGGTACATGAAGTCGAGTGAGGGCAAACAGGGAAGGGTCATTCAGCCTCTCGCTCCCTCCTTCCACCCCTCGACCACTTCAGAGGGCAAAAGGAAATTACAGGGGATCGGGGCAAATTAGAGCAGCGTGCCAGCCGTCAGCAGGGCCGAGCCGGGGCGTGACCCCGGGTGACCCCCACAGGTACACAACAACGGAGAAAACAGGATCGGCACGAGGGAGGGGTTTACTGCAGACTCGGATATCAATCACATCGAGTTCAACTGGGACAGGCTGAAATTGGACAAGACAAGTCAAGAGCGTGAGGAGGAAATATTCTGATCTACTGAGATCCTTCATGGATGTGTAGGACCAGGATGACCACATTTCAGACGTTCCTCGTGTTACCACGGAACGCTCGATGCCATGATCCAGTTTCAGGGTCTTTAACTTTATACAGAATCCATGTACAGGTTAAATACAAGTGGGTCTGATTTCCTTTGATGTAGATTTTAATGTATGTGCAAAAGTTTGTGCACCCTTAAGACAAAATAATGATTGAATTTCACCATCACGTTGATTTTACATTAACGGCGTTTAGCAGACGTGCGTTTACAGAGCAACGAACAAAAGTAATGTGTTGTCATGTGTTGTTTGTTGTTTAGTTAGTTTGTTGGTTGTTTGGGTGTTGTTTGTTTATTTGCTTGGTTGTTTGTTTGATTCTTTGGTTAGTTAGTTGTTGGTTCATATTTTTTTACCAAGACATTTATGCTCCTATGTGACAAATTAATTCAAACATTAACATAATTTTAGCATTAAAAAAAAAGCTTTGCTTTATTTTGAATAAAATAAACATCCAAAGCAACATAAAAAAAAACTGCTTTGAGTCTCTATCAATAAATAAATCAACATTGATTCACTAAGTTCACCTCAGCCTAAAACTCATGGGGGAGGAATTAAAACATTTTTTCTTTTACATAAAGGCATAAAACAATAAAAGAACAAAACGATGTGTACCTTCCTCTTCCCCTGAGAGAAGGTGGGACCAGTCGAGCAGTGCTAGAAGATCTGAGAGTGGGTGGTGCAGTGTGAGGAGTGATGAGAGATTGAGAGGGTCCGATTTGCTCGTTCTGCTTGATCGTATTTGTGAAACCAAACACTGTAAATAAAATTCACTTTTTGCACTGAAGGGTGCACAAACTTTTTTAAATTGAAAAGTCAGATCCTTTTTTTTCCACCTGTGCATGAAGGTCAAATATTATGAATGACCCCAAAATTCCAACATGGCGTCATGTACAGAAAAAACCACCTGTCGTCAAAATGATGGAAAACATGCTGAAACTTGAGACTCCTTTCATAAATGTTAAAGCAGTACGAAATTGCAGCATTTCAACAGTTGCATGTTTTAAACTCGTTCATCCACTGTGAACGAGTTGTTACCATGGAAACTATAACGTATTAGAACGAAGGTACGGCTATAAACCAGAGAAAACGAATCACGGCTTTCTGACCAATCACGCTCCAGAATTCAAAACGTGCTAATATGACAGAAAATAAACGTCACTTGATAACTTTCTATCGTGTCGACCTTCTAATCTCACGACGTCAAAGTCTGAACCCTCAAGATTTTTGGAAGCTAAAACATCCCCAGAGACGCCTCGTATTTAAACTCCATGCTCAGCTGGAGTGTAAATGATCTGAGAGCCTAAACTTCGATGAGATGCTTTGTTTAAACAGTAGAAAACCTGCACTCATCCCAGCTCTGGGCCTTCAAGTGTATCTGTCGCTGGACCTAATAAACCGCATCCATCACCGGGCGGATTGATTAACACGCTCCAGATGTTCCAGGCTTCACGTTTCAGGAGCTCTCGCGTTCCGAAACCTTTGTTGTGATAATGACACAGTACCCAGAACGCAACTGTTTATTTTTGCTTCCCGTCCAAAAGTACAGTCACGCGCGCTCGGGGATCCCGTGCAGTCGAGGTTCCTCCGAATGAGTAATCGAGCGCTACAGAAAGGAAGTCAAATTAATCTTTCTGCTCTGTTCGTTCGACTTCAGCCTCCTCCACAAGCCGCTAATTATAAACTGCTGTGTGCCTGGTGTGTATACTGTACACCCAGACCCGGACCTCGACCCAGACTAGACCACCAGCGACCACTCAGGCAGGGTCTTTCTGAACGTCACAGCCGTCAGGTAGGAACGAGGAACACACATCCTGCTGGAGATCAGACACAGTGCTTCCTGTCTAAACATCAAAAAAGCAGAGGTGAAGAATAAAAGCCACCAGCACTGAGATCTACGTCATGTTCTCAATAGATCGGATCAGAGATTTCAGATTTTGGGGATGTAGTTAAAAAAAAAAAAGGAGTGGTAATAATGCGGCTGGGGGCGTAGCCATTCTTGTTTTGTTTTTGCTTTTTTTTTTTTATGATTAATAAGTTTTTTTTGTTTTTTTTTAACCTAGAAATTAATATTCTTCTATAAGTTACATAAATTAAACAATAATTTTTTTTTTTACATTTTTATAAAAAAAATCGATTATTTATTTATGTATTTTTTTTTTATTGAAAATAACATTTATATTAAATAAATACATTTTAATAACCAAAAGAAAAACATGAATGATAATTGAAAGGATCCTTAAAATAATGAGGAGGGGGTTTTTTTTGTTTGTTTCTCTGTGCAGTTTGTTTGTTTTTATTTTGTTGGTTGGTTGTTTGCTGACTTGATTGTTTCTTTGGTTGGTTGGCTGGATGTTGAGTTGTTTATTGTTTTGTTGTTTGTATGGTTGGTTATTTTGTTTGCTTCCTGTTTTTTTTTTTTATTATACATCACACTTTAGCTTTTTATTTTATTTTATTTTTACAAATAAATTGTTTCTATTTGACAAATTAAACACTAACATTATATTTGCAATTAAAGAAACATTTGTTTGTTTGTTTGTTTTAATTGAAATAAAACAGGTGGTAGATTAGTGGTTAAGGCATTTGACTTCAGCTCTGAAGGTCGTAAGTTCAAATCCCAGCCACACACAGTTGCCACTTCTGGGCCCCTGAGCATGGCCCTTAACCCCATATCTGCTCACTTGTAAGAATGTGATAATCGTGAGTCGCTCTGGATAAGGGCATCCGCCAAATGGCGTAGATTTAAATAAATGACCTTTAATATCCAAGAGAAAGTTAAATAAAGGGATCCTTTAAAATAATGAGGAGTTTTATGGGCTGTTTTGGTTTGTTTGTCTGATTAACATAATCAATATCTTCTAGCTTCTATACTCTTAGTGATACACAGAGAATAATCATGGCCTGTTTCTCTTTAATAAAATTATTGTAATATTGATCATGGTGTGGTAATGGCAACCCAACGATGGTGTCCCTGTTGTTGATTGGTTCCCTACACCTGGGCCACACACGCAGCGTTTTATTCTTTACTTCCATCGTTATTGTCGTGTTGTGGGTATTTTCACACTTAGTCTCATTATGAGGAAACGATTTCTGCGCCACAGAAACAGAATCAGTTGCCACCCCGTGACTAACAACCCGCACATCTCCTGAATCAGCTGAACCAATTTCAGTTTGACCCCTTTGACCTTTCCGGCTGACCTTTCAGTTAACTGTTATTAGCCGCAGCCGCTGTCGGGCAGCAGAGTCGCTACAGCTAGCAATTAAAGCTATTAGCTGAACCGCTTCCCATGCGCGAGTGGGGTCCTTTTATAAAAAAAAAAGCGGCATGTGTTTAATTAACATCGCTAAAAATGAAGCATCCAACAGGTCTGAAGAAGGTTTTTAAAATAATGTTCCTACAACGTACTGAAAAAACACACACACAAACACACACCTGCTAGTTTAACGAGATTATGTGTGATTTTCTTATAATTGTGCTTCTTTCATTTGATTTTGCTTCGGCATGTGTGTGTGTGTGTGTGTGTGTGTGTGTGTGTGTGTGTGTGCGCGCGCGTGTGTGTGCTCGCGTGTGCGTGTCCCCATGTGTGTTTCTTCCCCGAACTGTTAGCACAAAGTCAGAGGCACACAATTGTGTAGGTCGTCTTTGGATGCTGGAGCAGGAAATGTTCTCTTCACTTGAACTAGGAGACTCAAAACCTGTTCCAGCATGATAATACCCCTGTTCACAAAACCAGGTTCATGAAGATCTGCTATCCATTTGTTGGAGGTGTGGTAGATATCTTCTGCTATAGAGTTCCATCCCTATTGAACATGAATGAATATGAATGCTGACTGCACCCCAGGAACCTCCTCACCTACATCACTACCTGACTTTACTAAAACTCATGTGGCTGAATGAATCTCCACAGAATCTAGTGGAACATCTTCTCAGAGAAGTGGAGCTCAGTCTAACAGCAACTGGGCACTAAATGTGGAATAGAATGTTCATAAGCACCTAACAAACGTATAGTCAGGTCAGAGGAGGGGTTAGGGTTAAGGTTAAGGTTAGAGTTAGGGTTAAGGTTAGAGTTAGGGTTGAGGTTAAGGTTAGGTTTAGGATTAAGGTTAAGGTTAAGATTAAGGTTAAGGTTAGAGTTAGGGTTAAGTTTGGGCTTAAGGTTAGCAGTTAGGGTTAAGGTTAGAGTTAGGATTAGAGTTAGGGTTAAGGTTAGGGTTGAGGTTAAGTATGAGGATAAGGTTAGGGTTAGGGTTAGAGTTAGGATTAGAGTTAGGGTTGAGGTTAGGGTTGAGGTTAAGTATGAGGATAAGGTTATGGTTAGGGTTAGAGTTAGAGTTAGGGTTAAGTTTGGGGTTAAGGTTAGCGGTTAGGGTTTAGGGTTAGGGTTAAAGTCAGGGTTAGGGCAAAATAACTAATCCTGGTGCATAGAAAATGACATGGTCCTCCTACTTGGGTTAGGGTTAGGGTTAAGGTTAGGGTTAGGGCCTCCTACTTATGTATGTCCTGAACGAGCAAAGTCTCTGTCTCAGATATAAAATGCCTCAGTAAGCACGCATTTGACGAACAAGTCCTAGCTTTAAAACAAATGCGATTGAATGAAGAATATTGTTAATGCAAATATAAAAGTTTGACCAGTAAACCCAAGCGAATACTTTCCCACCCCAAACTACCCCTTTGACTCCGCCCATAATTGTTGCATGCTCCCTTAATTCAACGTGCATCATCCTATTTCAAGAATGCACCCAAAACCCGAACAAGAACTTTCTCACCGAGTTGGTAACTACAAACGGACAAAAACAAAACATCCCTACATTAGTATTGGTGTTTTTTTCCCTAAACGCTGACTCATTCATTGCACTCAATATTGCATTAATGGAAATAAAAACGAGAGCTACTCCAAATTCTCATCAGCATTACAACCACAAGGTGACCTTCTTCAGGAGGTTTTTCTTTAACAGCGCTGGGGGGGGGGGAGTTTAGTGTTTCTTTCGGAGCAGGGAAGGGGAGGGGAGGGGACAGAAATCAGCCGGGTTGGAGTGACAGTAAGAGGGCGGCTGATTGCACTGAGCATGGAGGACGAAGAGGCCGCAAAGAAGGAAAAAAAAAAAGCTTCAGCTTCCAGTGGGGGGAAAAGACTCCTAATCAGAGTGCAGAAATGGCCCACTTGACAATCACATGCACCGCAAAAAAAAACCTCCCAATTCAGTGCTGATTGCAGCCATTTCCCTCCTCCTCCTCCTCCTCCTCCATCTCCTCACTTCTATTAAAGCTCCTTCAGCTCCTTCAGCCTGCCAATCAGCAGCCCTTCCTCACCCTCTTCACCTTCTTAATACACAATAATAATTCCACCACCTTTCTAATCACTCCTCACTCCATCAGGTGGCTAATTGCTGTTGTTTTAAGATGATCATCAGAGCCATGGTTACACCCCCCCCCCCTTCTTTTTTTTTTTTGTCTCAAATGCTCAGAAAATAAAATAGAAATTGCCCTCAGAGGACCTTGTGTTAACTTTCATCAAAGTCCAATTGGAGTTTTACAACATGATGTTCGACAATAAGAATAAAATAAAATTTAACAGATTTTGACTGTTTTTTGGACAATCGGCTAAGCAGATTCCTCATTTTCATAGATGTGATTTCTACATGATTCACAGTCTATTGTACAGTGCAGTCAGAAGGAATTCAGACCCCCGACTGTTTATGTTGCAGCCTGATACTACAATTAATCTTCACTCAGTCCCCCATAATAAAAAAGTGAAAAACAGAATCCTAGAAATGTCAAAAAAAAAAAAAAAATTTATACGTATATCTCACGTACATAAATATTCAGACCCTTTACGACGACAAATTTCATTCAGGTGTCTCCCAATTCTCTTGATCATTTCTGAGATGTTTCTACACCGTGACTGAAGTCTACCTGTGGAAAAATGTAATTGATTAGACATTCTTTGGAAAGGTGCACCACCTCAGCCTACAATGAAAATCAAAGCAAAAAACAAGCCATGAGGTGAAAGGAACCGCCTGCAGAGCTCAGAGACGGGATTGTTACAAGGCACAGATTTTGGAAAAGCTACAGAAAAATTGCTGCTACATAAAGATTCCCAAGTACAAGGTGTCCTCCATCATTCTCGAAATTCCTAAAGCTGGTCCCCCAAAGCAATCAGGGGAGAAGCATTTAAGTAAGAGAGGTGACCAAGAAACGGATGGTCACTCTGATTGAGCTCTGGAGATCCTGTGTGGAGATGGGACGAAGTTTCAGAAGGACAACCATCACTGCCGCCTTCCACCGATCTGGGCTTTTTTGGCCACCTCTGTGCAAAATCTATAGAAGTCTGGTTGGAGTTTGCAATTAAAGCACCTGAAGGATTCTTAGACTGTGTGGAACATGATTCTCTGGTCTGATGAAACAAAGATTGAACTGTTTGACCTTAATTTTAAACGTTATGTTTGGAGGAAACCAGGCACCATCTTAACAGTGAAGCACGATGGTGGAGGCATGATGCGTTAAGGAGGGGGCAGGGCGGGGTTGCCGGCATCTCTGGAGAGACTGAAAATGGCTCCTCATCCAACCTGACCAAGTTTGAGAGGATTTGCCATGAAGAATGGCAGAAAAAAAAACAATCCAGGTGTGCAGAGTTGCTGAGTACTGAGTCTGTATACTTATGCACAACATAGTACTTCAAATAATTCTGTTGGTTTTTTTTTTTATTATTGTAATAAATGTACAGACATTTCTAGAATTCTATAATTTCAAGACATCTAAACTTTGAAAGAACACCTATGGAATTATGTAGTAAACAAAAAAACTGTGAAATATCCCAGAGTAGAAAGCATTTAATTTTTTTTCTCATGATGTAGTCACAGAATAGTATTCTTTATTATCAGGAGTTCCCAGAGGTGCTGAGTGCTTGTTGGCTTCTTTTCCTTTACTCTCCAATCCAAGTCATCCCAAACCATCAAAACTGAATTTAGATGAAGTGATTGTGGAGCCCAGGTCATCTGATGCAGCACCCCATCACTCTCCATCTAGAACAAATTATTTTACCACATACAGTGGGTACGAAAAGTATTCAGACCCCCTTTCACACAAGATTTTTCACTCTTTGTTATATTGCAGCCATTTGCTAAAATCATTTAGGTTCATTCTTCTTCCTCATGAATGTACACACAGCACCCCATACTGACAGAAAAACACAGAATTGTTGACATTGTTGCAGATTTATTAAAAAAGAAAAACTGAAATATCACATGGTCCTAAGTATTCAGACCCTTTGCTCAGTATTTAGTAGAAGCCCCCTTTTGATCTAATACAGCCAGGAGTCTTTTTGGGAAAGATGCAACAAGTCTTTTACACCTGGATTTGGGGATCCTCTGCCATTCCTCCTTGCAGATCCTCTCCAGTTCTGTCAGGTTGGATGGTAAACGTTGGTGGACAGCCATTTTTAGGTCTCTCCAGAGATGCTCAATTGGGTTTAAGTCAGGGCTCTGGCTGGGCCATTCAAGAACAGTCACGGAGTTGTTGTGAAGCCACTCCTTCGTTATTTTAGCTGTGTGCTTAGGGTCATTGTCTTGTTGGAAGGTAAACCTTCAGCCCAGTCTGAGGTCCAGAGCACTCTGGAGAAAGTTTTTGTCCAGGATATCCCTGTACTTGGCCGCATTCATCTTTCCCTCGATTGCAACCAGTCGTCCTGTCCCTGCAGCTGAAATACACCCCCACAGCATGATGCTGCCACCACCATGCTTCACTGTTGGGACTGTATTGGACAGGTGATGAGCAGTGCCTGGTTTTCTCCACACATACCGCTTAGAATTAAGGCCAAAAAGTTTTATTTTGGTCTCATCAGACCAGAGAATCTTATTTCTCACCATCTTGGAGTCCTTCAGGTGTTTTTTAGCAAACTCCATGCGGGCTTTCATGTGTCTTACACTGAGGAGAGGCTTCCGTCGGGCCACTCTGCCATAAAGCCCCGACTGGTGGAGGGCTGCAGTGATGGTTGACTTTCTACAACTTTCTCCCATCTCCTGACTGCATCTCTGGAGCTCAGCCACAGTGATCTTTGGGTTCTTCTTTACCTCTCTCACCAAGGCTCTTCTCCCCCGATAGCTCAGTTTGGCCGGACGGCCAGCTCTAGGAAGGGTTCTGGTCATCCCAAACGTCTTCCATTTGAGGATTATGGAGGCCACTGTGCTCTTAGGAACCTTAAGTGCAGCAGAAATCTTTTTGTAACCGTGGCCAGATCTGTGCCTTGCCACAATTCTGTCTCTGAGCTCTTCAGGCAGTTCCTTTGACCTCATGATTCTCATTTGCTCTGACATGCATTGTGATCTGTAAGGTCTTATATAAACAGGTGTGTGGCTTTCCTAATCAAGTCCAATCAGTATAATCAAACACAGCTGAACTCAAATGAAGGTGTAGAACCATCTCAAGGATGATCAGAAGAAATGGAAAGCACCTGAGTTAAATATATGAGTGTCACAGCAAAGGGTCTGAATACTTAGGACCATGTGATATTTCAGTTTTTCTTTTTTAATAAATCTGCAACAATGTCAACAATTCTGTGTTTTTCTGTCAGTATGGGGAGCTGTGTGTACATTCATGAGGAAGAAGAATCAACTTAAATGATTTTAGCAAATGGCTGCAATATAACAAAGAGTGAAAAATTTAAGGGGGTCTGAATACTTTCCGTACCCACTGTATATATATATATTAGAGTGAGTGGAGGGTGAAGCATAAACTGCTACATTTGCCTGTCATCAAAACGTTAAATATTTTCAGAATTTTGTCATTTTGCTATCGTCATGGTAAGCTTGAAAAGTTGTAGCTCCGGGACGATCTGTACGTGATTCTGACGAAGGATTTTTTTCTACAGGATTCATTTGCCATTTTTTATGTAAAACTGAACTAATAAGTTGAGAAATAAAACTAAAACTTTCTTCTTGAAATTAAAAAAGGACTTAACATTAACCAGGTCTCAAATGTAGCATATGGCTATAGTTAGTAAGGCTAACGTAGCTAGCTTAAAGGACAAAAGGAAAGCTTATAGCTACTAGTTGTGAATTGTTTGGGGTAATACTGTGCATTATTCACCACTATTATTTTCACAACAGGTTTATAGTTTGTCGATTTCCAGGGAATTCTGCCAAGTACGAATGATCAAACGCAGGCAAAACTGAAGCTCCAGCGCTGAACAAAATCCACTGCAGAATGAGGAGGAGGATGATCATCATCATCATCAACAACATTAACACACTTTAGGAAATCATCTGCAGCATAGTTCATAAACTTTCTCCTTAAAACCTTCAGGCTTTAGAGTCAGATTAGTGTGCAGTGAAAGTGCATGAACGCCCTCTACTGGCGAACTACTGAACTCAATTCAATACCACTTTCACTTCGAATCAATTTTATTTGATTTATTTGGTGATGAACAGTAATGAAATAAATGTTAATCATTACTGTACTTGAGTAGCTTTTTCGTGTATTTGTATTTTAATTAATTTAAATTTGGGGAGACTTTTACTTCAACTTTATTACATTTCAAAGTCAAATATTTGACTTTTTACTCAACTACATTTTGTGAATTCAGTCGTTTCTTTTTATTTGTGAGGATTAAAAACTTGTGAAACACGCAGCGAGCGACCAATCAGGATCGAGCGCACGCTCTGTTTTACACGTGTACTGATTGGTGGTTGGTGTATCTACTGATCACCAACATACAGGTTAGCATCTGTTCAACATCTAGCAAAACATTTAGAAATTAATAAATGATGATGAAACTCCAGACTTGAATTCACCACAACACACGAGACCTCATTTGCATAAATAATTGTTTAAATCGTTAAAAAAAAAAAGGTTTTGTGTTCATGATAATTGTAATAGAAATCAGTGTTTGAGTCTTTAATATGATTTTATTAATAGATCAGTGTAGGTACGGCTCCTGACCCAGACATGAGGAGAAAAATAGTTTATTCCATGTGTTCTGTCCTGATTACAAACGGAAGCTTCTGGACTAGCCTTTGATCCAGTCTAATATAATATACGCGGTGGTATCAAAAGGTTTGGAGACTAGCTTCGTATCACGCCAACAGGTGGCAGCACAAGGCTGCACGCACAGTCACAGGGAGCACCTTCATAAGGCCAAATGACATCGTCCAGTGTACACCCACCCTACTCGCCAGATATGGCTTTGCGGATTTCGTTCTCATCCTGAAGATGAAGATCCAGCTCAAAGGCCCCGTTTTGAGGCAGTTGCAGAGATCCAGCATGAATCGCATAAGGTGCTTGACACGCTTCGAAAAGAAGACTTCCAGGATACATTCCTGAAGTGGCAGGAACGCTGGGAACGCTGGATTGCTGTGCAATCTGACTATTTTGAAGGTTTTTCTCACTGGGTTTCTTAATGGATAGTCCAGGTTATGATTAATGCTTTAGACTTCCAGTGAGAAGGTTACGAGTTTGAATCCCAGAACTGCCAAGCTGACGCAAATTCTTCTCAAGTGTCTTTGGATAAATGAATGATGTTTTACAATGTCATTGAACTGTACTTCTGGTCTGTCAAGTATGGTCAGATAATCCTGTTCCACCACATCCCACCACACCACAGCACGCATGGATCACCAGCTGCTCCTGATCAAATCCACGAACACACCTGCGTATACTTCTAAAACACAATTCAGCACTAACCTCATGTGGAACTGCGAAGGACTCGCTAATGAGCCGAATCCTCCTAATGAGGCATCTCAGGTCCGAGGCTGGAAGAGTAATGATCTCGAATCTGGAGGAAATGGGTTTCCAGACCACAGCCCAGCTTCAGGAGCGAACGACATGGCCTGCTCACTTTCCACATCTTCTAAAGCTTCCGTCTTGCATCTTCGCCTTTCAGAGTCGTGTTCACTTCTGAAGAAACATCATGATTTGAAACAGATTTAAACGTGCAGTTTACACACGAGAGAGAAGAAAAAGTGTGTTTAATTATAGGAACTCGTTTTAATCAGTACAGATGAAAGCCTCAATGTTTATGCCATGCAACGAGATAAAAGGTAGACGTTAATGTTGCGTCAATTTTAGTTGATTTTGAAGACTAAAAAAAAGCAGATACGGCTCTGAATTAAACACGTCCACGCCGAGCTGCGGTTTCATCACCAAGCTACCACATCCCCAAACAGTAGGCCAGAGATAATCCACACCATATCACATGGATTTGTGGAAATCCGTGGAATTTTTTTTAGCAATGACATTTCTGTTGTGCCACAAAATCAGTCATGCTCGGGGGGGTTTTTTGTCCATTTTTGGGTGCATTTAAAGTTGAGGAGCAAGCTCTCGCTTACCTCAGGAATCACATAAGTAATCACACATGGTGTGCTCCTGCTTTAAGTCTGACTGCTACAAAACGCCGACACTGGAGACTCCTTATTGAATACGTAATGAGTTGTTGAGAAATTAAATCGACAAATTCTGACCAATCAGAATGCAGAATGTGATTAGATACCGTTTGTGTTGTTTATGTTTGAAACTCCAATGTTACATGGACTGTATGGTCAAACGTTTGTGGACACCTGAGCATAAGATTGTTATGTGCTCTATGAACATCACATTTAGTGTCTATTTGCTGTTCTAATGAGCTCCACTCTTTTGGGAAGGTGTTCCACTGGATTTTGTGGAGATTTGTGTGAGATATCATTCAGCTACAAGGGTGTTAGTAAAGTCAAGTACTGATGTAGCTGAGAAAATGAGGAGGCCTGTGGAGCAGTCGGCGTTCACATTCGTCCCAAAGGTGTTCAGTAAGGTCAAGGACAGTGCTCTATAGCAGTCCACTCATTTGTGACATCTAGCTGATGCCCTTATCAACTGAGAAGTTGAAGGTTAAGAGCCTTGCTCAAGGGCCCAGCAGGGGCCTCCTCAAATCTTCCGTGTGACACCGCAATTTCATGGATCTCCAGGCTGTAAATGTGAAACCATCCCCAGCTGTACTGAGTGGCCTCCAATCGAAGAGAACCACATCCAGAGGCAGGTCGGGACGGAGCGGGCAGATCCGAGGAGAGGAGAGGGGCAGGAACAGTGATCACTGGCACCTCAGGAACATGTTTAACTCAACCGAATACCTCCAATGCCTTAACCATTCAATTCAGCACCTCAACAACATTTCAGCTCAAGGCTACTCAAGGTCTTCCAAACCTCCAAACTGAAGCAGATCTTCAGGAAACTGGCATTGTGCACAGGAGCATTGTCATGCTGGAACAGGTTTGGATCTCCTGGTTCAAGTAAAGGAAAAATTTCATGCTCCAGCATCCAAAGACCTCTGATACAATTGTGTGATGAATTTATGGTAAAGGTTTTGGGGCACTATTAGTTGGAAAAGTCGAGTGTCCCAATACTTTTGGTGGGAGTGTGGATAGATAGAAAGGACAGAAAGGAAAACCACAAGCACAGGTTTTATTCTTCTATATTTTACACACTAAACACCTGCATCGTAACGATTCCGTATAAAATGTGAAAAGATTTACAATAAAATAATAATAATCTTAATAAAACGGCTGCTGAAGTGTTTTTACAGACATGCAGCACCGTGTGACGCCGTAACGCCGCTAAGAGAATACAGTGAGTTCACACTCGAGCTCGTCGCTGTGTTCGCCCTCACTCTGCTGTCTGATGTTACAGTCTGATCCTTCACCGTCCCCGTCCCGCTCTCTCCTCCTTCTCCGTCTGTACACAGCCTTCTCATCCGCGACCTTCACACGCCTCGTATCCTCCTGGGGCTCCAGAGCAGATCTCAGACACCCGTAAAACCTGAGACAGACGGATCTTTATTACACGACTGATCCGATCCAATCCAATCCAATCTAATCTACACAAACGAGGGATTAGTCAACTTCCTTTACTTCCTGAAACACGAAGCAGGAAAAATGCAGACAGCTCACAAATATCAAAGGGCTTAATATCAAGATCAAAGTAAAAAAAGAAGATTTTTTTTTAAAGAAGAATTTTGAGTCTTGTATTTATATTTTTATTTTAATGTGCCGTCCACCCGACCCTTCCACCGATTCTTCCATTCTGATTGGTCAGAAAGTGCAATCAGGTAATTGTATACAATTTTAATGTAACTATTTTTACGGGGGGTTTTTTTTCGACTTTTTTTTTTTTTTAACATACTTAAATGTATTTATTTTTTCAAATCATTGTTTTGATAATTTTTTTTTTTTTTTTTTTTTTATTTTATGTAAGGTGTCCTTAAATCTCATGCTGTACTTTATAGTTTATACTTTTAATACCGTAGAATATTTTAGATTTTTTTTTTTATTTACATGCACATTCTTTGGTATTGGACAGTCGTAAAAAGCATTTCACTACAAGTCGTACTCCGTATGAATGTAAAATTTGATTCAAATATAAAACCTATCGATCCTCTTGAGATTTTCGTCCATTTTGTTATTTGCAACTCCGACGAGGAAATCGATATATTCTTCAGAAACCAGGACTTTCCCCTGACGGCCGAGAGGAACCTCGAGACAGTGGGTACTGCGTACAGCCTGCGTTAAAAAAAAAGCACAAAATTTGTGATAAAACAAATATCTTCAGAACCAGAAAGCAGCATTTAATTATTTTTTTTTTTAAA
Organism: Silurus aristotelis; assembly: GCF_946808225.1. Taxonomy (NCBI): domain Eukaryota; kingdom Metazoa; phylum Chordata; class Actinopteri; order Siluriformes; family Siluridae; genus Silurus; species Silurus aristotelis. Next base: position 1,700,488 of record NC_139595.1, on the reverse strand, counting down.
TACGCTTCGCCTCTGAATGTGAATGAAAAGTTGATCATTAAAGAGGTGGCCATCTTGGAAAATCATCATCCTAAGCGCTAACCCTAACCCTAAACCCCGCCCACCAAAGCCCCGCCCCTCACAGTTTAAACATGGAGTTCATTATTTTGATTGAAATGATACTCAACAGGAAATTACACGCGTTTAAATATAATTAATTTATGTATAAAAAAAACGTATGACGAAAAAGTTCACCATGATGATTTTGCCTTTCTTTCCGACCGTCACTCCAGAGTTCCTGAACCCGGAGTTTATCGCCACAGAGTGCTTTGGGGAAGAAAAAAATTAACAAAAATAATAATAAATTCAACCAAAAGAAAAAAAATGTTAACACTTAACAAACGTGTTTTTCCTGTTACCAGGAGCTGTGCGTCCTCCAGTTGTTTGCATTGCACATGAAGAACACAAGGTTCGAACTTAAATACTGCGTCTCCTGAGGATTTCTCCAAACCAGCCATCTGATCACGTAAAAAAAATTATAATAATAAATTATTAAAAAGAAAGAAAAAATGTTTATAGGAAACCACAATACATACAGATCTTTTCACCAGGTCAAATACAGTATAATGTAAAGTATAATGTAAAGTATAATGTCTTTCATGTGGTATTTTTGGAGGAAATGTCCAGAATCAGTTCTGCGTAACAGTCAGAGATAAAGATCTAGAACTTGGAAAAAAACACTGAATCTGATCTTCTGTGATCGTCTGATCTAATAACAGACACAAAAACAAAATGGTATTCTATTTCTAAATAGAATAAAGTATCATCTCTATGCTCTGGAAAGAGGACATGTTTAATGAGCATCTCTGGAAGGAGTCTCCAGTACCAGTTCTGCGTATCAGCTCGGGAAAAGAGTTAAAACATGCAAACACCAAAAAAAAACAATAATCGTAAAATCAATCTTCAGTCAAAATTAAATGAAATACCACTTCGTCTTTCGTACACTTCTTATGCGTGACAAAGAGCCAGGAACAATTCTGCTTTTGCACTTCAGCACAATCCGACACCTGCCACAAACAACATACAGTCAATGTCTTAATTGATTAATTGTTTAATGAACTCATTAAAGCTGTGAAAGCCTAAACCCTGATACATCTGCTCCTGCAGTGTAGGAACACTTTACCCCATCTATCAGGATGATTCTTCCAGAACACGAGCTTGTGGTGAAATACTGATCAGAGAGGTTTAGGAAGGAGACCACAGTGTTAATGTCCTCATCTACACTACCCTTCTTACTCAGGTCCAGTTTGTTCAGCCCCTGCTGTTTCCACTGGAGAAACATCTTCTCTCCTTCCATCTCGGTTTAGTAACATCTAACACTAATTATTCCAATCCTTCACTTCTCCTTCACTTCTCTATTGGAGCGATTTCTGATTTCACCGTTTGATACAAATGAGCTGCAAAACGCACGTTGTTTTATCCGGCGGCTCCTGCGAACCGACTCAGAGCCGAGACTAAAAATGGAATCGATTCTTCGCCAAGCGAGTAATTAAGAAATAGGAGTCGATTCCAAATTATTACGAAAATCCTTTTTTTACATCCTTCTGTTTTAAATCAAGGAAATATTTTGCAAATTGTTAGACCCTCATGATGCAAAACAAAAAGGTTTTAACACCTCCTTGGTGTTTCGTCACTGGAAACGCGTAACCAAATCCAAATCGACTCATAGAGTCGATTCAGTACTCGTTCTAGACCCCTTGTCCAATCAGATTGCGAGCGCTATCCAATCGTCAAAAGGTACGGTACGGTAGCCGCGTGGTATCACGTGACATAACACGCGGAAGAATTTACGACATCGAGAAACTCATGTGTCAAAGTCTGATATAATTGCCCCAGTTTGTGTTTTGCAGCTGGGTGAGTTCCTGGACACACTTCAGACATGTTTCATTTATATTTAAAGTTTTATTTATTATTATTAATATTAATGACATATTATACATTTGTATTTATATCAAAGTTGCCAAAATATTTAAAACAATGACGTCAAGAGGGTCATTTCAATGTTAAAAACAAATCTGTGGCCAAAGAACATTGACAAACTAATATGCATGATCAATGAGAACTGTCTGTCCCACAAACCTCCAAAAACTTTTCCTTCTCTCATAAGTACCGTTATGTGATGGGAAATGGACACAAGTGCTTAAACAGGGTACCAGGTTCTGGATTCCCATCAGGATGATGTTTAACATATAAAACAAATCCCCAAAGTGTAAAAAGTGTGCTGACGAGTGATCCTTTAACAGGTTGGTGAGATGGCATCGAAACTAATGAAAGCCATCCGTGTGTCCGAGTTTGGAGCTCCTTCGGTTCTAAAGTTCTGCTCGGATTTCCCGGTTCCTGCTCCAGGAGCCAAACAGGTACTGGTACTTTACATACACTGATCAGGGAAACATTATGACCACCTGCCTAATATTGTGTTGGCCCCCTTTTCGCTGCCAAAACACTCCAGACCTTCAACAGCATGAACTTCTTCAGAAGTTCGTCTGTTGGATCGGAACCACACGGGCCAGCCTTCGCTCCTCACGTGCATCAACGAGCCTCGTCCCCCACGACCCTGTCACTGGTTCACCACTGTTCCACTTTTGATAGATTCTGAACACTGCAGACCAGAAACATCTCACAAGAGCTGCAGTTTTGGAGACGCTCTGACCCAGACGTCTAGACGTCTCAATTTGTCAAACTCGCTCAAATCCTTACACTCGTCCATTTCTCCTGCTTCTAACATCAACTTTGAGGACAAAATGGTCACCTGCTGCCTGATCAATAAATCCACCCACTAACAGGTGTCATGATGATCATCAGTGTTCCTCACTTCACCAGTCAGAATGTTATAATGGTATAATGTTCTACCTGATTGGTGTCCAGATGTGTTAAACATGCTGCAAACTTTAGATACGTTTGTAATGCAGGTGCTGATTCGAGTGCACGCGTGTGGCGTGAACCCGGTGGAGACGTACATCCGAGCCGGTGTCTACGCCCGCAAACCCGACCTCCCCTACACTCCTGGATCTGATGTCGCCGGGGTGGTGGAAGCTGTCGGAGATGGAGTCTGCTTTCTGAAGGTTCCATCACCTCGATTTTCAAAGATTATATAGATTTTTTGAAAGACATTTCAATACTTGTGAGTTTGAATTTCATAGGCCAAAAAGTTTGTGCACCCCTGAATCACACCCATGTGATTCTTCCCCTCAAACCTCAATGAAGACAATTGTATAGAATGTTCTCAATGTCTGAACGTAGTGATGTAAAAAAGATTAAATACAACTTGATGTTTTTTTTCCTGTTGTGTGTGCAGGAAGTTACAGCTCTACCTCTGCCATGTTAATCTGTATTCTATGTGACTCTCAGGACACATTTGAACTTCTCGAGAAACATTTAAGCGACGAGAAATCGATCTGAATATCAAATACTGTTTACAAATGATTGCATCACATTGTTAACTTTTAAAAGTGCTCCAGTGAATGAAAGTAATAATCCCTCGTTTATCGCGGTGATTACGTTCCAAAACCGCCTGCGATAAATCAAAAAAACGCGATAAACGGATGCCAACCCAAAAAGGTTATTTTATGTATGCAGTACTGTATTAACATTCGACTTCATTTTATAATTAATAATTATATTTGTATTAATAAATTTCATTATTTCAACATAAAACTCCATAAAAACAATTCCCTGTAAGTGTTTTGGTCTACGCTGCTCTCAGCGAGACACCGGGACAAACTCATTCGTTATGTGGCAATAAGCCATGGCGTGGGATTCGATCCGCAGTAAAGCGGGGGATTTCTGTCTGAAACTAAACCGTGGTCTCGTTCCAGGCAGGAGATCGAGTTTTCACCACCGGCACGGAGACAGGAGGATACGCTGAATACAGCGTCGCTTCAGAGGAGACAGTTCACAAACTGCCAGATTGTCTACATTATAAACAAGGAGCCGCTGTGGGAATCCCGTATTTCACTGCGTACAGGGCGATTTTTCACAAGTAAGAAGGGAAAGAATCTTCCTTTTTTCCTTTTTTCCCCTTATATGTGTTTGTTGAAGCGTTTATATTTTGTCTTTAAAAGGGCGCATGCTAAAGCAGGGGAGATCGTCCTGATTCACGGAGCCAGCGGAGGGGTGAGAGCGATACTTCAATATTAAAAATCATTTATTATTACTAATTCGATCAATTTCTAGTGATCAGAGAAACTTGCGGTGGACAACAAAGTCTCATATTCAATAAATATCAAAGGATAGGAATCATTTTAAGATTTTGTTTTATGTACAATAAGCTGGCTTTAAAAACCAATAATAATAATAATAATAATAATAATAATAATAATAATAATAATGTTCTTTTTTTAATCATTATTATTTTTTTATTTTTTTTTATGCTAAGTGAAGATGAGGTTTTTCATGATCTTTTACACATTTGGGATAAATAAATATATCGTAAATAATAATAAATAGAATAAATATATAAATAACTGACATTTAGGAAAGAATATGGTATTAATTGTGTTAATAAATAACAGTAAATATATTAAAATACAAATAAAACTATGCTTATGTTTTTTTTTTACGGATTACATGATCAGATGTTTGAACCTTTTTTATTTTATGTAATGTTTTACGATGTTTTGATAATGTTAATAAATATAATAATAAATAATAATAATAATAATAATAAATTATAATGATAAAAAAAATACATAGCAGTATTATTATATAATAGTATCACTTAAACAATAAAAAAAAATGTGTGTGTGTGTGTGTGTGTGTGTGTGTGTGTGTGTGTGTGTGTGTGTGTGTGTGGTTTTAGGTTGGAGTTGCAGCATGCCAGCTAGCCCGAGCGTACGGGTTTAGGGTTCTGGGTACAGCTGGTACGGCGGAGGGAATGAAGCTCGTGCTCAGTAACGGAGCCCACATGGTTTTTAACCACAGAGAAAAGGACTACATGGATAAAATCCAGGTTTGTTCTGTTTCTGCTGTAAATTTCCTGCGTGGGGGGAACAGTCAACACATCAGCATCTGTGTGTGTGTGTTTGTGTGTGTGTGTGTGTGTGTGTGTGTGTGTGTGTGTGTGTGTGTGTGTGTGTGTGTGTGTCTGTGTGTGTGTGTGTGTGTGTGTGTGTGTTTTAGGACGCGACTGAAGGCCGTGGTGTAAACGTGATCGTGGAGATGCTCTCCAATGTGAACCTGAGTAATGACCTGAAACTGCTGGCGCCCGGCGGCAGGGTGATGGTGAGCGGCTCGTATTTCTCCACGCACGTCTTTTATACGTGTCTCTGTTCTGCACCTCCTTCCTTACTGACGTCACTGAGATGTGCTTTCAGATTGTCGGATGTAGAGATTCTGTCGAGATTAACCCGAGAGACACGATGGCGAAAGAGACAAGTATCATCGGCGTGTCTCTGTTCAGTGCCACAAAGGTCAATTTTTTCCTATTTCTACTGTTTCTACGTTTACTTTATAAAGCCACGCCCCCTTTATTTAGATTGATGAATACATAAGCCATGCCCACTTCACTGAGACTGAGAGCTGCATAAGCCACGCCTCATTCACTGAGACTGACAGATACCTAAGCCACACCCCCTTCTTTGAGTGACGGATGCATAAGCCACACCTTCATTTGCAACAGACAGATACATAAGCCCCACCCACTTTACTGAGACTGACAGGTGTATATATGCCACGCCTACCAATTTAAGTGGCAGATAAACAGGCCACACCTCCTTCTGTGAAACTGGCATTCACATAAACCAAGCCTACTTCTGTGGGACTGACATACATAAGCCACGCCTCCTTTACTAAGACTGTCAGATGAATAAATTAATAAGACAGACAGATAAATAAACAAGCCACGCCTCCTTCAGCTAGACTGGCATTTACATAAGTCACGCCTACTTCCGTGAGACTGATAGACAAATAAGCCATGCCTTCTTCACTGAGACTGAAAGATAAATAAGACACACACCCTTCATTTAGGCTGACGGATAAATAATCCACACTTCCTTCACTGATACTGAGATACATAAGCCACGCCTTCTTTGCTTAGACTGACATATACATAAGCCATGCCCACTTCACTAAAACACATAAATAAGACATGCCCCATTCACTGACACATGGATACGTAAGCCACGCCAACTTCCAGACTTCAAGGATTATGGTTGATATGCTCACAGACACTTACAATATTGTTTGCTCTGTGTGTGTGTGTGTGTGTGTGTGTGTGTGTGTGTGTGTGTGTGTGTGTGTGTGTGTGTGTGTGTGTGTGTGTGTGTAGAAGGAGACAGCAGAGACAGCCGCAGCACTGTTTGCTGGAATGGAGGCCGGGTGGCTCAGACCCATCATCGGTTCTGAGTACTCCCTCGATAAAGCTGCTCAAGCCCATGAGGAGATCATCAACAGCTCTGGGGCTTCAGGGAAAATGATCCTGATCATGTAAACCATAATAAAAACCTACCACTGATTTTAGATGTTTCTTTTCTTTACTGCTATAATAATCATCAGATGTTGTTTTGGTGGCTTTAATTCTATTAGTTAGCCTTTGGAGTGTAGGACAGCTGGAGGATCAGGTGGCACTCAGGTAAAAAGCTGTAACACTACACTGCAAGTTTGTATTCAACACTGGGTTAAGTGCTACCTCCTACCTCCTACCTGCTACCTGCTACCTGTACACCTTCAGTTTTACCAGAACACACGGATCATCCACCGAACGCAGACTGGGAACCATCAGGATTATGAGAAGCAGGTTGATTCATGGTTTCTTGTCAGGTGAGAAGATTTCGCTGGATGGTGATGAATTGGTAAGACGACCGCTGTAAAGAAAGAAAGAGGAGTTTATGGACGTGTAGGCAGAAGAAAAATTCAGCTCATATTGTGGGAATTTGGATTGGAAGATTTCATTTCAAGTGTCTGATCAAATAATCTGAAAATTATATCTGAATAACATCATTTAAAAAATATTGTGATTTCCACCATCAACATACGTCGAAAGAGGGTTTGAGAATCATCTACGGCTTTAGACTATTAATAATGCGTGAATAATAATATTAGGGAATAGAAATAATAGTAATTATAATAATACAATTAATTAAACAATAAATGAGCACAAATAGTCCTGGTTCGGGAGAATTTGGTGTTATTGTGTGTTTTGAACTCGGCTATAGACCTATTGATTCAGATGGTCTGACTTTTGTAATTTTGTAAAATTTAAATTTGACCTGTTAATGATGCACGAGCATTAAGAGAACATGGTCAAAATTTTATCAGAAGGTTCCTCTGATGCTCCTCAATCAGGGTACCAAATTTCACAGCTTTTTACCAGCTATTGTTGTTATTTGCAGTCATAGACCCCCAAGCCAGAAGGAGAAGAAAGTGTGGAATAACGATGAGATGCCTACGTACCGGTGTTGCTTTGAGAAATTTTGCTGATGTCAGCTTTATTTAGTAATAATACAGCTTAGGCCAATATCATCTAGAAGTATTTACTATATGTTTAATCAGCAACATTTCTATAATCTAGATTGAAAAGATTCCTTTATTTGAAGTTTGAGTTTTAATAATAGACCAATGACTCAGTCACACCCTTGGATACGTTACTGAGGAGAACAGGTGGAGCATCATGCATGTTTTATCACCACTACTTTGTAACAGGAGCACAGAAGGATATGAAGTGCTACAAAACAGCGTGAAACCTAAAAGATCTAATGAATGTTTTAAACTGGTGAAGTAGCCAATTAGCTTGATTTTAAATCTTGGTTGGGACTTTCAGAAGAAGGTCCAAGATCTTGGGGATGTGAGAGCTGCAACACTGTGTGACCCAGTCAACTAAATGAGAAAACCATGAGAAGTAAGTACGAATAATTAACACTGTAGGTTCTGAATGATGTTTTCCACATCTGTAGCTTTCTAGCAGCTTCCTGTAGACCCTAAACTGATATTTAGTGCTCGTCAGTTCATACAGTTCATTTCAAGGACAATGTCAGCCTGTGTTAAGTGTAATTAATCCAAGCTAACAAATGCTGATGCTCCTCAGGTGTCCTCCTGCTACTGATGGTGTCAGTAACACAAGTCCAGCTTTCCTCTCATTCGCTCTGCCCGGATTCCTGCATTGTGTGTTCGAATGACGCCATCATCTGCAGTAAGATCTCCATGATCATAGGTGACCAAGCTTCTCAATCATTCATTCATGTTCTGTTCATCATGTCAGGCCTTAATATAGCACCAATATGGTAATTTTGAACAAAGAAATATATTAGTTTACATTCCAGACTTGGGCACTGACCTGTTTGCTTCTAGATTAGATACAGTTCAGATACGTGGCAAATGAAATGTTTTAGTCAAAATGAAAGTATGGAGAACAGCAATGAGAGTAAATGTTGAGAAAACTGGAGATTGATGTGATATTTGGGGATCTCAGCTGGTATTAAACAGCGAGACAAGAAATTGGTGGGGGTTTCAGGTGAACACTTTAATTTTCTTTTATCTCCAGAGGCTCCGGATTCAACCAAAGCCTTGATGCTCACCGACGGATCCATCGACACTGTGGATCACATCGCGATCTCTGATTTATCCAACATGAGTGTTTTGGTACTCAGCAACAACATCATCTCGACCATCGTAGGGAACGCTTTTCAAAACCTAACTGTCCTCAGAACCCTATCTTTGGACCACAACCTTCTCTCCAGCCCCTCCCTCGATAGATTGACCTTCTCCTGGCTTCGTAAACTAGAGACCCTTCATTTGGGTCATAATTCTATAAAGGAAATCTGTGGATCCTGGTTTCAAAACACCAATTCTCTGAAAACTCTGCTGCTGGAGGGGAACCTTCTGAGCTTTCTTAACTCCAGTACGTTTGCTTCATCTGATCTGAGAAGCTTGGAGACCTTAGATTTGTCGGACAACCTCATCTCCTTTGTGGGTCGAGACAGTTTCCGCAACCTGCCGCGTCTCGGGAGTCTGGATATCTCACGAAACAGGCTTCAAAATGTGCCTGATGCTTTCTCGTATCTCCTAAGACTCTCGATGCTAAACTTGGACCTGAATCACTGGAACTGTAGCTGTGAGCTGAGGGAGTTAGCCCGTTTTCTCAACAGCTACATTCAGTCTCCAGACAAAGTTTTGCACAACGGGAAGAGGATGGCGTGTGCTGGTTCAGACAACCCCAAAGTTCAGACAGTGCTGGAGATAAACGAGGCTAACTGTATGCCAGCTAACGGAAACATGATGGCGGACATCAATGCTACGAGTTCGATCACATCTCAGCGCTACACCAGAGACATTGCCATTGCTGTTGTATGTTCATGCCTGGGTGAGTATTAACATTTTATGAACATCTCCATTCATAATCAGTAATAAGACAAAATATTTGATCTGTGATGGTTTTGAGTTCAAATCCCAGGCCAAAGTGTTTTCCAAACAAAGAAATCTTGAATTTCTCTGGAATTTTCTGACACCAGAACTTTTGAATTTCAGGTGGTGTTGTGATTACGCTTGCAATACTTGCACTTCTACACAGGAAGTTGGGGAGAAGGTTTCACCCAACGCAGAAGACAAAAGGAGCCGAGGAACCGTCCAGCCAGACGTGGGACTTCTCTGAAGGCAAAGTGGCTCTCTCGATGTCTTATGCTCTCCAAAACAGCAACAACCGTGATCATCCACAATGGGACAAAGAGGACACTTCATCTGAGAGCAGACCCGACACAATGAGAAACCATTTCATTTGCCAAAACTGTGGTTTGACATCCAGGAGAAAAGCTTTCCATCAAAGAACTAACAGAGGAATTCGACCGAATGTGGAAGAAGAATGGTCAACCTATTTAGACAGATGGAAAGACACCGATTTCTGTCCAAAAATCAAAGATGAAGGTATTAAAATATGTATTATTCTGAGAATATTTTCTTCTTCAGATCACACATAAACCGTATTCTTGTTTAAATCCCAGATGGAAGCCTTCAAAGACATAAGGTAAAAAGTGCCAGTGGGTTGAACACTGATCATCCCAGACAACGATCTCCAAGGGAAGACACATCGACACTGAGAATGCAGCAGATAGCTCTGAGAAGACACATGTTAATTGCCCAAAGACAAACATTCACCCCAGAAGAGGAACCAAATGCCAAAATCTTAACTCACAAGAATCATTCCTTCTTCAAGCGCCAACATCGAGGAGGATATGGTGTTCTACCAGTTCAGCACCATCCTCAGACTTACATGGATGACATCCAGGACAATATGCCTAAAAATCAAGAGGAGCATATGCTCCCAAGAAGCTCTAAGGTCATTCTGTACAAAGATACATTAAATTACAACCAGTCCAACATGGAGCACCAGGATGGAACCCAAGCTAGAATCCAAAGAAGCGTAACCTTTGATTTGTCCATGGAACGTGCCTTGTATGTATCTAGAAAGGAAGGTCCATACAAAATCAGCAGGACAAAAATGTCTGAAGCACTGCAGCCAAAAAGCAAATCAAGTCCAGGCAAAGAATCTAAACAAAGAAAAGGCAACGCACAATCGAGGAATTCAAAAACTCTTAAACCTAGATCTCAAAGACATAGTAAGCTGAAGGTCAAATTAAATCTGAACCCTCTCAAAAAAAGTCAGGTTTCTCCAAAGTCTGGTTCTGACGCTGAGGCTAAAGATGTGAAAAGAACACCAAAAAAGATCAAGAAAGACAAATCTCAGAAGAGTGAGATGAAAAAGCAGAGTGAAGGACAAAAGACTGAAGAAAAATACACGAATTCTGAGAAATCGCAATGTGAGGAAAGTTCAATGGATCCCTTAGAAACACAGAGTTCTGAAAAGAATCCAGAGGAATCCAGTCCACCCGTGCAGACTTCCAATCTTTCAGCTGAAACCACGGAACCACTTGGTACAAAAAACACTATAGACCACAGTCAAATCCCATCCCTGGACCTAAGCCTGGCACTGGGTGCACCAGAAGATGGTAAAGAAAGTCTTCAGAAAGAGTTTCAAACACCACAAGATGGAGAAGTACTTCCTGATGACTCTATGACCCCAGGGTCCTCAACGGTCTCTGTTGTCCAGGAGTACCTGTCCTCGGGTGATGGCTCACCGAAGAGGAAAATTCGACTGATTGTACCTGAGAAAAGCTCCAACAGGCCGAAGACTGCACTGGAGAAGAAGATCAGATAAATGTCCACCATGTCTTGTGAGATATTTGTCTGAAGTGCCATTTTTTTCATGCTGCTCCTTCACTGAAAATGTTAATACCATCTTCAAGGACCAAGAGTCATTTTTATAAGTCAGATAACAGCCGAACAAAGTTCTGTCTCTCCAGAATCATTTTTCTTTATGATCCGTTGATAAGATAAAACTTGAAACGCCTGAACTGCAGAACAGCAGAACTCAGGAGACGGAACTACAAGGATGGACGAGAGAAGGAAGAATGGTAACGAAAGACGACAAGATGAGATAGAAGATGAAGAAAAGATACCGAAGACCATACTGGGGATTTGTACCAGACAGCAGTTCAATATGTTGTGTGTGGCTGTTGGGCTCATTGTGCTGCTGATCATCATAACAGTAATTTCCGTGGTCCTCACCATAAACTCGGGTTCAGGTAAATGTATTATTGTTTAAAATATTACAAACCCTGTGGTGTCGAACTTTTGCTTGAATTATTTTAATTTTTTTGCCAAAAATCTGCATCCAGATTGCTGTAAAGCTGCGTTCTTTCAAAGATCTTAAAAAGACCATAGACCACTAATTTATTACTTTTATAAGTTTTATTATAAGTAGCTACTATAAGATTAGACATACGAACCATATGTGCTTTTTGAACATCCCATTCCACATTTATTATTAAAATAAGCTCCTCTCTTCTCTTGGAAGATGTTCTACTAGATTTTGTGGAGATTTGTGTGAGCTTCATTTAGTTACATAAATGTTAGTAAAATGATGGAAATGATGGTAAATTTCATGTGTCAGGGTCCAAAAGACACTTGATACAATTGTGTGCCTCCATGTTTGTGCTAACAATGTGGTGAAGAACCACATATGGCTGGGAAAAGTCGTACATTGCGAGCTGCTAAGATTCCATAACCGATATAATTTTTGTTCTCTTTTTTTTGTTTGGAAATCGTTAAGACGTAGTTAATAGAACAATTGTTTTAGTTTCTGGAAATAGCTAGCGAGCTAGTTAGCGCTAGTGATCACGTGCTAATCAAGAGAACTTATTTTGATATATAACATGTATATATCTACAATATAACTATAATTAAATGGATCAGGCAAGAACCATGATAAATACGGCCGTGTATGTTGATCTTGTTTCCATCACTGGAAAGAGCTTTAGCATAAATGCTGTTATTCTCCAGACTGGGTTAACGCTGAGGCTGTAGACGAAATATTAAACTCTTCTAGACAAAATTAGTTTGAGTAAAAAATGTTAAAGCTACATACAGTATTTTCTCCTTATTTACAGACAGTAATAAAGTTAATGTAATTCGTTACTGAATTTGAGTCGCTTTTTCACATATCTGTAATTTACAATCTGTATTTCCATTTGGGGAGACGTTTATTTGAACTTCACTACAGTTTAACATCAAACATCTCCCATTTTACTCAACTAGATTTTGCGAAATCAGTCGTTCCTTTTAATTTATGAGTGAACAAATTATGAGTGAACAAATTTGCCGCTTGGATCACGAACATACAGTTCAGCGTCAGTTCAACGGCAAGCAGAACATTTAGAAACATCCATGAAACTCAACTCAAAACAACACACGTGACCTCATTTACACAATTTTCTTTTTAAAAAGTTGTTGAAAATACGTTTTGTGTTCATGATGATTGTAACAGAAATCAATCAGTGTTTGAGTCATTAATATCATTCTATTAATAGATCAGTGTGCTGAGAGTCACATTCGAGTCTTTACCCTAAACTGAGGTGATGAAGTAAAGAATCTTGTGATAAAAATGATAATAGGAACATTAGAGTTATAATAAATAGTACTTTGGATACTTAAGTACATTTGAAGGCAAAATATTTTGTACTTTTACTCAAGTGAAAGTTTAAAGGGACACTTTTACTGTTACTGAGTGTCTCTATTTTAACTTGTGTACTTCATCCACCACTGATTATATAAATACACTTGTGTTGTGTTTCTTCAGGACCATTAGAGACCATGGTCCCATCCCCTACAGATGGAGACATGCTGGAATTTCTTCTTCAAAATGAGGAGATTGAAGAGAAAGACGGACTTTACGCTACTTGGTATCACGCTGCCAACAGCAAAGCCGAAACCAAAAAAGCCCTGGAGAGTAAATACGAAATCCTTTCCTCATGAGTTGTATTATTTTCTGGCCGAAGTTTCACGATTATGTAACGAGTGATGAATCTAGATTGATAACTGTACGAGATAACAAGCACTGTGACGATCCGTTCCTCAGGTGACGTTATGATTCTGGAGGCTGATGTCAATGTTCAAGGTCATAACACGGTCAACGAGACCAACATTCCCATCATGGCCCATCCGCCAGATGTCTACAGTGATAACACTTTGGAAGAGTGGCTCGATGCGGTTATTAAATCTAAGAAAGGTGAAGAATCAGTAATGGAAGAAGATTGGAGAACTTTGCATTAGATGTATTTCTTCTAAAATGCGTGTTTTTCCCCTTTAATTAGGAATAAAACTGGATTTTAAAAGTCTTCAAGCGGTGGAGCATTCACTTGATCTTCTCAGGCTCAAGAATCAAACAGGAATCAATCGCCCCGTATGGTTGAACGCCGATATCTTTCACGGTCCAAACGTTCCAACTTTCTGGCCCGTGGTCAATGGTACTCGGTGAGAATAGAACGTTTCAGTAGGAAAAATACTTCTTGTAGGAAAATATTCCACTTGGGTGTCTTTTGTCATGCTCCTTACTCCAAATGTGTAGAGAAATTCTTCTACAGCTTGTGGAACAGCCTTGGTTTAACATCTCACTATATTTTTAAACCTACCAGATTCTTAGAACTTATCCAGACAAAGTTCCCAGATGTAACCATCTCACCAGGCTGGAAGGTTCTTTACCTGCCCATCTTCCCCAATGTCACGTACACGCAGTCTATGGTGACGAAGATGTACGACTCCGTCAAACACCTTCCACAAAGAATCACGTTTCCTGTTCTGGCAGTTATGGTGAAGAATGGATGGCCTCACCTCAGCTGGCTTCTCAGCCAGTCCTCCAGGTATTTTACCCAAAACAAAAGAGTCAAGCCTGGTCCATCTCCTCTGATTTTAGCACAGGATGGTGTCAGACCTGAGCCAGTTCCTCTTATTTGATCAGAGGATGAAGTCATACCTGATCCATCTTCTCTTATTTGACCAGAGGATGGAGTCAGACCTGATCCATCTTCTCTTATTTGACCAGAGGATGGAGTCAGACCTGATCCATCTTCTCTTATTTGACCAGAGGATGGAGTCAGACCTGATCCATCTTCTCTTATTTGACCAGAGGATGGAGTCAGACCTGATTCAGTTCCTCTTACTATCCCCTTTTACCAACCGAGTAGCAGGATCTGCATCATGTACCATCACAAAGATGAAGCTTTTCATTTTAAAAACACACCTACTCTCTGTATGATCCAGGTTCAGTTTGACCTTGTGGCAAGGTGAGGAGAACCCCACCGTCAATGACCTGCTCTTCGTTAGAGACAACAGCAACCCTCAGCGCATCTACTACGACATCTACGAACCTGTGCTGTCCCAGTTTAAAGAAGCTGCAAGTGGGTTCCTCGCCTCTTTAGAACATTTCTATAATTATATTTAATATTTATATTTGACATTTCTGTATCTTTGTGTATTAGAGCAGAGGAACAGACCAAGAAGGTTCTACACAGGTGGAAACATAGTGGATTATTTCAAGCCTGCAAACGGTGAAGGACTTAACATCCTGTGGGAGGAGGTGCATGACCGTGCCTCTCTTCTAGCTTTACTCAAAGGTATGGCAAGAAATAATGTGATGGTGAGGTGTCTACAAACCTTTAGCTCTTCAGTGTAACTGAGGTGGTACCATCACACTACCCAATGATTTGTTGTGTTTCCAGAAAACCCAAGTGGAATGCTGGTGATTCCTGTAACATCTGGAACAGGAGATTTGATAACTCCAGTGGTTGAAGGCTCACTGCCAGAGCTGCCTCTTCAGGATTGTCTAGATTTAATCCTCACTTCAAAGAACCCATGGGGCATCTACATCAGGGTGAAGTCTCAGATGCATCTAGCTACGTCACTTCATCTGCTTCGACAGGTGTACGCTGGAGACCTTCTCCACCATCCAGTCTGGATCAACATGGACGTCGCACATGGAGTTTTCAACGTCGAGGGCTACATCTCAGGCCTGGAGTACGTGAGGACCATTAACGAGATTTTTCCATACGTCACCATGGCTCCTAGCTGGCCTCGGGAGGTTCTGGATCAGGGTTACACACCGCACATGGTCGAGGACATGATGGATCTCTTTCAAGAGGTTTGGCAGGATGTCTCCTTGCAGCTGTTGGATATCTACCTGGAGAGATCGGAGGCTGGAATTAGGATTCTTCGACAAAACCAGGCACGGTTTTCTCTCACGGTGGAAGACAGGACCAGAAATGGAGGACTCGCGATGGGGAGGTCGATGTTTTACCTTGTAACAGGACCTTTTACAATCGTCCCATTGAATTTACAGAGGTTTAAATCCAAGCATGTAAAATAAAGACGTTTTCTGTAATTAAACAATTGGACGCAAATTCACTTCAACCGCATCCTTTATCTTTATTATCATGATGTTCTTAGATGTTAATTCACATATACACCAAAACTACTGACCAGCATCTAACAGGACTACAAAAACATCTGATCCATCTTAGTACAATATAGAACATTATCCTGAGGGAGAAGTTCCAACCAATCAGATGCTAGAGTTTTTTCTGGCCATTATAATCAACAAATCACAGCTTCATAAGAAATCGTATTTTAGTATTTTGTGCTTGTATATATTTCCACCTCATGATTAAAGGTTTGTGGATACCTGGCCATACAGTGTTAAAAATTCCATTCCACATTTAGTCTCCATTTGCTGTTATTATAAACTCCACCCTTCTAGGAAGATGTTCCACTAGATTTTATGGGGATTGTGTGAGATTTCATTCCAGCCACAAGGGTGTGAGTAAAGTCAGGTTCCTGATGTAGGTGAGAAGGTGAGGACGCCTGAGGTGCAGTCAGCGTTCACATTCATCCCAAAGATGTTCAATGAGGCTTGAGCTCTTTAGCGACCATGAGAAATCTTCCAACCCATGTAAAGATCGATTTTAGCCTACCGTATCCGAAGACGTCCTTGACACACAATAAGATCCTATCCTGAAGCACATATGGCTGGAAAATCAGATGTCTATATACTACATTATAGCCAAATGCCATGTGTAAAACCGAATCCATAACAATGCACATGTTACAACCTGATACATCGTTTAATAACTGATTAAAAAAATATCGAACTGCTCCATCATAATCGTCCAAACTGCAATGACCATAAAACTACAGAATTAAAACTAAAATAACAAACTTAGAACTAGTGGTTTCAGTGTAGACGTTAGAGACTGGTTTAGAACGACTGAGCAGCCGATAACAGGGGGCGCTAGAGAGGTGTGGTCGAGATGGCATCAGGTTCGACTTGTCCGTTGTCCATCAGGTACTGTCTGCAGGAGATGAACACAGAACAGAAGCTGGACGACAGTCCGGCGATGTCCATGGAGATGTACGGCAGCACGCCCGGATTGGTCTGGTTGTAGTAGCACATCTGAGGAGAAAAAAAACGAGGCAATATATATATATTTACACATGTCCATAAAACCAACTGTGATGAAGTTGTTTTTTGACTTGAACATGAGCGCTCACCTTTGATACGTTTTCCGACACAGGGTAGATGATGAACCCTGCACAAAGCATCTCCCCCCTGTTCATGTCCTCCGTTGGAGGGTGTGTGGGAAGACTCACGGAACGTATTGCAATAATATATGGATCTCTGCATGTATATAAAATACACCGGTTTCAATAAAAGAATGAAGGACGCTTCATGTTTATGCTACAGCGATCTTCTGAAGGCAGTGAGAAGTCTGGGGTTAACAGCGTTACAGGTTTTCCTTCAGCACCTCACTCACCCGGTATCGCACGGCAGCCTCCTGGAGGCCAGAAGGATGAAATCCTGGTTTTTGCCTCCTTCGGTCACGGATGGAGCGAGGACGTGGTAGATTATGTCATCGGCATCGACCGGGACGATGGGATTGCACTGTCTGTACACAACAGAAGTTGGGGGTTATACAGTGCAGATGTTCAGTAGACGAATCGAGCTTTGTTTTTAGCGTCTCCTGGCGTCGTTTAAATATTAATTCATATTCATTTTATATATATATAGTGATGAGATGATGTTCTTACATCAAGTGCTGTTTTATAAGCTGCAGTATAGTGTGTGTGTGTGGAGGCCAATTTTGTAAATGTTATAACTACTTGGATCCTCACCATTTAGATGTTTAACTCTTTTTTTTTTAATTATTATTATTTTTCTTTTCCAACAGCCAATCACTGAGCTCCTTCTCGGTTCTGATGTAAAACACGGGCAACAATGACCTACTTGTAGTGCTTATCCCATTTGGGCCTGTGGCTGAGGTCCGAGAGCAGGGCGTAAGCTCTCTCTGCCGAAACGTTCATCTCCGATTCAACCCTCACACAAAGGCTCTGATTCACCTCCTGAGTGAACAGGAACACCTGCAAAAACCCAGACGACACCGCTCTTAATAGCACAGCGCAGGTTCAACGCTCCGGGGGACTTTTAAAAAGACAAGCGTACTCACGTTCTTCTTCTTAGCGGTAAGAACCCAGCCTTTCCTAGCCGCTAACATCTTCAGAGCAAACACATTGTTGTAGCTCAGATACACCTGCGGGGGTTTGAGGGAACCGATAAGATGTCGTTATGCGAGATTGTGGTCTTTTAATTGTCCCTGCATCGTATCTTTTATCGTTTTTTTTTTTTTATCTCTGGTTATAATGTGGAAGTGGATACCTGGTTGCTGGGGTCCCAGGGGACGGACAAGGGCACTTCAGTATGCTTACAGGAGATGATGTACTTTCTGGATTGGATAAAGAAATCGTTATTATCTTTTACGCAAAAACAGGACGTGATTTAAAAAATAAATAAATAATAATTCCCATTTCAAACCAGAGCCGAATCTCACCTCAGCATTACCTTCACCTGACTTTATAACCAGTGCACAGTCGAATTCTGATTGGTCAGAAGAGCTGACTCATTTTCTAAAGCACTCTAGCTTTTATTCCAGGTACAACTTTTAATGGATTTTTCTCCTTCTGCAACCATCAATTTGTCTGTGCATCGGCTGTGCAGCAAAACTTATTTATATCTAATTATTAGTAGATGCGCTATGTTTTTATTATTCAGAAAGTGACCAATCATTTACATTTATGCCAGATGCCCTTATACAGAGCAACTTACACCTGAGCAGGGGAGGGTTGGGGGCCTTGCTCAAGGGCCCAGTAGTGGCAGCTTAGTGGTGCTGGGATTTAAACCTATGACCTTCCAATCCAAAGTCCAATGCCTTCACCACTGAGCTCCCACCTCATTTATGACCAATATTTAATCTGTAGTTTGATTTCTCGAAGTGCGTTCTCTGAGCACCGCTGCTGCTACGTAAACATGATGACTCACGACACTACTATCACATCTGTGTGCTATTCGTTGAGGAGAGATGTTTCTCCAGAGGAAGATACACCGACGCACCGGTAATTCAACCAGTGATGCTACAACATTATTCTCGGTTTTTTTTTTACGTGTCGCTAAAACGCCATCGTTGTGGTACTTCATCCTGGTTTGAACTGATACTCATTTTCCTAACAGATGTTTTGGAGTTCAGTACCTGTCGAGTCGAATCTTCTTCCTGGCAGTCGCCTCCTGGTATCTCCTCTTTCCATCCTGTTAATGTGGATGATTAAAAAAAAACAATGCACGATATTAAGATCAACACAGGAAGTCTGAACAGGAAGTAAGTCTCAGTCATGGCCTTACCAGCGGTTCAGGTTGTATTGGGGGTAGTGGGCGTGGCTTGCCCTTGTCATCCAGGACCTCATAAGTCATAAACGCACTGTTAATGTGTCTCAGAGACTCCTCCCCCTGATAAGCCTCTGCGCACACGCCCACCTCCATACTGCCAAAACGAAGCAAAGTGGTAAAAAAAATGTCTGTAACCCCGATGTCACTTCCTGTCTATATCCAATTCTCACCTGTTCTCAAAAGTGTTGTTGACGATTGCTTTGAGGATCACGCGGTCTCCGACTTGAGATGGTCCTCTAAAGTGGAACATGTCTATAGTCCTCAGGGTCGGGTGGGCGTGGCATAACCGGCTGAAAACAAACAACAATCGTGTAATGAGGCGGGGTTACTGTTGCCCGTAACAACCGACGTTGACTAGTTTCAGCAATTTGCCAATGCTGGAAAAGTTTCTTAATGAAAGTCCTTTTTTTTATCCGTTTATAGTTACATTGCATGTCTTTTTTTTTACTCTTTTGAAGCTCTGACACTGGAGACACTTTACAGGAAACATCACGATTACATTTGATCTTTTTCCCTCGATGTTATTTGGACCTACACTATTGTCAGAGCTCATAGAAAATGACATGAACACTTTCTGACCAATCAGAATGCAGAATTCATCAGTGAAGTGGTAAGTTCCACAGCTGGAAACATCTGGAGGTTGTATTTATTTATTCAGTAACTGGTTAATCACAAAACAGCTAAATAAATATAAATAATACATACACACACACACACACACACACACACACACACACACATATATATATATACAGTGAGGAAAATAAGTATTTGAACACTCTGCTATTTTGCAAGTTCTCCCACTTAGAAATCATGGAGGGGTCTGAAATTGTCATCGTAGGTGCATGTCCACTGTGAGAGACATAATCTAAAAAACAAAAATCCAGAAATCACAATATGATTTTTAAACTATTTATTTGTATGATACAGCTGCAAATAAGTATTTGAACACCTGTCTATCAGCTAGAATTCTGACCCTCAAAGACCTGTTAGTCTGCCTTTAAAATGTCCACCTCCACTACATTTATTATCCTAAATTACATGCACCTGTTTGAGGTAGTTAGCTGCATAAAGACACCTGTCCACCCCATACAATCAGTAAGAATCCAACTACTAACATGGCCAAGACCAAAGAGCTGTCCAAAGACACTAGAGACAAAATGGTACACCTCCACAAGGCTGGAAAGGGCTACGGGGAAATTGCCAAGCAGCTTGGTGAAAAAAGGTCCACTGTTGGATCAATCATTAGAAAATGGAAGAAGCTAAACATGACTGTCAATCTCCCTCGGACTGGGGCTTCATGCAAGATCTCACCTCGTGGGGTCTCAATGATCCTAAGGAAGATGAGAAATCAGCCCAGAACTACACAGGAGGAGCTGGTCAACGGCCTGAAAAGAGCTGGGACCACCGTTTCCAAGGTTACTGTTGGTAATACACTAAGACGTCATGGTTTGAAATCATGCATGGCACGGAAGGTTCCCCTGCTTAAACCAGCACATGTACAGGCACGTCTTAAGTTTGCCAATGACCATTTGGATGATCCAGAGGAGTCATGGGAGAAAGTCATGTGGTCAGATGAGACCAAAATAGAACTTTTGGGTCATAATTCCACTAAACATGTTTGAAGGAAGAAAAATGATGAGTACCATCCCAAGAGTACCATCCCTACTGTGAAGCATGGGGGTGGTAGCATTATGCTTTGGGGGTGTATTTCTGCACATGGGACAGGGCGAATGCACTGTATTATGGAAAGAAGGACAGGGGCCATGTATTGCGAGATTTTGGGGAACAACCTCCTTTCCTCAGTTAGAGCATTGAAGATGGGTCGAGGCTGGGTCTTCCAACATGACAATGACCTGAAGCACACAGCCAGGATAACCAAGGAGTGGCTCTGTAAGAAGCATATCAAGGTTCTGGCGTGGCCTAGCCAGTCTCCAGACCTAAACCCAATAGAGAATCTTTGGAGGGAGCTTAAAGTCCGTGTTTCCCAGTGTCAGGCCAGAAACCTGACTGATCTAGAGAAGATCTGTGTGGAGGAGTGGGCCAAAATCCCTCCTGCAGTGTTTGTAAACCTGGTGAAAAACTACAGGAAACGTTTGACCTCTGTAATTGCAAACAAAGGCTCCTGTACCAAATATTAACATTGACTTTCTCAGGTGTTCAAATACTCATTTGCAGCTGTATCATACAAATAAATAGTTAAAAAATCATATATTGTGATTTCTGGATTTTTTTTTTAGATTATGTCTCTCACAGTGGACATGCACCTACGATGACAATTTCAGACCCCTCCATGATTTCTAAGTGGGAGAACTTGCAAAATAGCAGGGTGTTCAAATACTTATTTTCCTCACTGTATATATATATATATATATATAGTACTGTGCAAACGTTTTCAGCAGTTGTGGGAGTCTGTAAAGTGGAAACGCTTCACACACAAAAAAAGTGAATGAAAAGTAGAGAAATCCAAATCAAAGTGAGAACCCTCTGCCCTGCAAAAAATCAACAATTCTTTTACGTTATACTTGTTTATGAAGGAACTCAACAGGTTGGTTGTTCCAAACCTTCTTGAAAACTAAGCACAGATTTTTTTGTGGATGTAGGCTCCCCAAGTCCTTCTGTCTCTTCATGTAATCTCAGTCAGACCAGAAGAATTTGAGATCAGGGCTCTGTGAGGGCCAAAACTATCACTTCCAGTACTCCTGGTTCTTCTCTACACTAATGGCTGTGTGTTTGGAGTCGTTGTCCTGCTGCAGAATAAATTTAGGTTCAATCAGATGCCTTCCTGAAGGTACTGCATGATGGAGAATTATTAGTCTGTATTTCTAAGCATTGAGGACACCATTAATCATGACAACATCTCCAGCTCCATTTGCAGAAATGTAGCACCAGACTTGCAGCAAACCTCTGGAAACACCTGCTTCACTGTTGCCTACAGACACACATTATTATAGCGCTGTCCAGCACTTCAGCAAACAACTTGCCCTCTGTTACAAACAAATATTTTAGATTTTGTCTCATCAGTCCAGAGCACCTGCTGCTGTTATCGTTCTGCCACCAGTTCCTTTTGGATTTCTGACCATTATTCTTCAATGAAGACCATTTCTGCCAAGACAGTACATGGGTGTGCCTGGGTCTCACTGGTTTCTGCCAGTTCTTTGCTGATGAAACTATTGGACATCTGATATTGAAGGGAATTATTCATGATGTGTCTTTTATCTGCTGTATTAAGTTCCTCAGCATCGCCTATTTCTTTCTGCGTCTTCAAACTAGCTTGAAGAGCATATCTTGAAACCCGAGTCTGCTCTGAGATCTTTACCTGGGAGAGACTGATGCAGTAGAACTTCCTGTGCTCAATCTCGCCATGGTGTAGGACCTGGGACATGAAACTATCTTCCACACCCTCACCTTATTAGCACCTGTAGAATTGGTTAATCATACACCTGACTCTGATCCTACAAAATCCACGAGTTTGTGCAAGTGTTAAAAGTGTAAGAATGGAAATTCTTACACTTAAAATACATTTTTTTAAGCATCATTTCTTCACGTCTGCTTCGAACGTCTGCACAGTACTGCATACACGTTTTTTGTTTTTTTTTAATGTAATGGAACGATTGCATAAGGTGTTATTCCTGTGTTTTGTTCTTCACTAGTAAAGTTCAAACCTTGAACTCTTGATCGGCCGAATGACTTCAAAGCTCCAAAGAGGGAGTCAATTATTAACAGCTGATTTTAAAATGCTACACTTAAAAAAAAATACAACTCTGATAAATTCCTGAAATAAATTCACCATTACCGAGCAAAACAATAACACCAGAGTGACCTTTACATGCAAATATCCATGAAATCGCGCGTTAGGAAAACGCTACAGCTTTACTCTTTTGATTTTTATTGGTATAAACAACAATTTAATGCTTGAAAGATTGAAGTGGTAAATTAAATTTGAAATCGTTATAGAAGTAATAGTTTGTCTCTGCAGGTCTATTACAGGATTAGTCAAGACACGGTTGGGTTTCTGTGTGTAGATCATGACTGTGTATGGAAAAATCGAGAGGATGCGACCAAATTCTATTTTTGTCTTCTGACAGACAAAAAAAAAAAAAGAAAACATTTTCAGAAGCACCTCTGGCAGTGAAATCACAGGTAATTCAGTGGTGGTAATATGTTTTTCGTTTCTATAGTAACAGCTCATTTAGAGGAACTTGCATTATATTTAATTATTGATAATGCAATAACATTTTCTTTAAGCTGTTTTCAACATTTATAGGCGTTTCCAATGTCAGCGCTTTGGTAAAGCTGTAACTTTGAGATTGTATGGGGGTTTTTTTGTGGTTTGTCTTTAACTACCACAGACTCCAAATAATAAAAAAAAAAATGAGATTGAATGAGTGAATGCATGTTCTTGTGCAAATTGCTGTGGTGTAAGTAATAAAACACTTCGGGATGTGATAAGCAATAAAGAGAAGATAAAGGGTTAGTGTGCTGTTACCTGGCAGCAATGGTGGCTACGTTTTCCATCCACGCCATGATCTGGCCTCCGAACGTGCTCACCTGGTGGTTGGCATGTGTGGGCAGAACCAGCTCTACGCTCTCTACTCGGGTTTGCTCAGTCGGGACTTTTTCCTCCGTGTCTTGGCTTTCTGCACCTAACACAGACACAGACACACACACACACACACACACACACACACATATATGTACACAGGACACTATCACTATTTATGCATACTTCATGAATTTGAAGAAATGCTCTTTCTCTTACTATTATTGTCAGCAAAAAGGTGTGTAAAAAGGTAATTTTGAAACAAACAATTTATAGTTCTTTTAAACCATTTTCCATTTCTGAAGCCAAATTAAGGTAACACTAACAGGACAAAAATTACGTTAAAAGTAGGAAACAAAACCAGGAATGCTTGTGACATTTCATATAGAAAGAGTCTTCAATGCGATTTAGCGAAACGAGTCGTCTCTAAGAGTGATTCGTTCATTTTAAATGAGTCTCTGATGCAAATCAAAAGAATGAGTCGTCTATAAGAGTGATTCGTTCATTTTAAATGAGTCTCTAATGCAAATCAAAAGAATGAGTCGTCTCTAAGAGTGATTCGTTCATTTCAAATGAGTCTCTAATGCAAATCAAAAGAATGAGTCGTCTCTAAGAGTGATTCGTTCATTTCAAATGAGTCTCTAATGCAAATCAAAAGAATGTGTCGTCTCTAAGAGTTTCGTTCATTTTAAATGAGTCTTTAAAGCAAATCAGAAAAACGAGTCTTCTCAAAGAGTGATTCGTTCATATAGAACGAGTCTTTAATGCGACTGAGCAGAATGTGTCATCTCAGGTGAATCGTTCATATTAAACGAGTCTTTAATGCGAATCAGAAGAATGAGTCGTCTGAAAGAGTGATTCGTTCATTTTCTTCTGCATGCGCAAAACATAACAAAAATCTCTATCGGTTATGTACAGGAAACAGAATAGAGTAGAATTCGTCTCTTTATTCTTCTAGTCCGAGTCGTTACTTCTTTTATCACGTGACTCCTATAGGTGCTATGCAAAGCAATACACAGGAAACAGAATCGAGTAGTTCATGAGTCCTTTGGCACGAGTCGTTCCTTCTTTTGTCACGTGACTTCATTAGACACTACACAATGCAATAAATTAGTTTTTTTTTTTTTTTTTTTGTCTGAATCGAGACATTATTGTTACAATAATAACAATAATAATTTGGGAGTCACGTGACAAAAGAACTAAAAACACGACCCAGAAGATATGAGAGGTGAAGCGAATCATTCTGTTTATCAGCATTTAGCCTTAACTGCATTGTCAGATTTTCATTATTCCAACTGTAGTCAAAAGTTGGTGTATGAAGACGTGTTTGTGGATCTGCTTATTAAAACTGGAACATTTGATTTCTGATCAAAGGAACGAAATGAACGAAATGACTCAAAAAAAAAAGTTTCAAAGAACCGAGTCACTAAAATGATCCGATCCTCTCATCACTAACAAATAAGTCAACAGATCCCGTGTGTGTGTGTGTGTGTGTGTGTGTGTGTGTGTGTTTCCAGGAAATTTAAATTCTTCTTACCAGACATTCCTTCGCTAATGCTTGTCCGGTGAATTTTTCTGCTCAGCAGATCTTTCATGATGTCAACATGCAGAAGCCTCATCCTCCTTCTCTCGGCCGCGATGCTGTACTCCACCTTCTCCAGTTCTGTGTTAGGGATCAGCGGCTTCAGATGGCCCTTTACACACACACACACACACACACACACACACACACACACACACCATCAATTATCATCTGCTTTACTATTTTACTATCATCTGCAAAACACACATGTTTACACTTGTTACCTCGTGTAAGAGTGAAACCTTAAATATGAATATAAAATGTGCAAAATGTTATAATGTCATAATAATTGTGTATTTTGGCAAGAAATTTCCAAATACAATATGTCACGTCTGTTAAAGTATGAATAAAAACTCATGCAAATGTTCTAATAATACCCTGTCACTAAGCCGTCAATTAACGTCACTGGAAATGAAACAAAAGTACAGGAAATATCAACATTTTCCTCAGATATGTTGGTAGTTTATGAAAGAAAAGACTCAGAAGGGCTGAAATCACACTTGGATTAACCTTAGCGTCAACCGCTATATAAGTTTAATGTTGTTATTTCCAAACACTGATGCTAGCATAAAGCTAATCTCAAGCTCTAGTACATATTCGGTTCGAGTACATTACAGGTCACCTTAGTTAATTTCCTCACTTGCTATAAAATATAAAAAAAATGTTTAATAAAACTTGAACGCATCACATTTTGCTATATTCGCTGTTATTACACGACAATTTTTCCTCACAATTTTGTTAGCCAGAGTAACAAACTACTAGAAAGTGATTTTAATTGATCGTAGCGGTAATGTAAGCTAGACATTGGTTTAGCATGTTAACAACCAAGCAACACTTCATTTCTTTCGTTTTATTTAGTTTTTTTTTACTTCTAAATTTACGGAAAGCTGCGTTAGCGATCGGACGTGTAATTACAGTGTCGTTTGTGTTGTACCGACCCTTTTCTCGCAAATTTTCCAACATATCTGAGGAAAATATTGACGTTCCTCGTAGCTTAGTCTCATTTCCGCCATCACTTGACCTTTACAAAAAATTGTGAGGTAAATTTTCGGCCTCTGTGATTAGCAAGCGGATGATTCTTCTACGTTTTTTTTTCCGTTGCCAAGCGATGATGTGTTCCTGTTATTTTTATGTAAATACAATAGACATATTGTTGTATTGCGGCTAAAACATTTGCATTAGCAAATATATCTGCACCGATGATCCTCTTTTCTCTCGGGCTCACCTTGACGTTAACTGTAGGCCGAATTACGAAGGTGGCAAAAGCTTCACAGACTTTCCAGTGGCAATTCCTGTACAGGTCCTCACAGTTCACCACTATCCCCACCTTACACACACAAACACACACACACACACACACACACATATTCTGAATAATTTGGCACAAGAATCACTTTGGCGGTACAACGTGTTTGAGTCACGGGATTGTTAGCATAAACTAACATGACCTTTTGTACACTTATCCGAGTTTTATGTACCATAGTAAGACGAGATTTCCTATATGAATTTAATGCTATGAGAGTGTAAAGCTCTGAAATTATCTGCTGAATGAGTTTTACCTCATGTAGCCCAATAAGTGTTCTAATATAATAGTAATAATAAAATAGTTTGAATCTGGTTTCTCTCAAAATTTTTCTCCTCATGAAGTCTTGAGAAGTTTTTCCCTCGTCATCATTACCTCAGGCTGAGTCATTAGAGATAAACTTATAGTAATGATGCTAACTGATGCTATATTCAGAATTTATTTATTTCTAAAACGCTGTTTTAGACCATGTTTAAGTTTCATTTGAATAAAATATAATGAAAACGAATAATACTGAATTTAATCCTTTTTTCTATTTTTTTTTTTTTTACCTCCATGCTTGAGGTGAAAGACCTGTTGACTTTAGCCTGGATGTTAACCACTTGTCCAACACTAAAAAAAAAAAGAAAAATAATATTTAATGCTCTTATTCTAGATAGACATGGAAATAAATGATGATATAGAAATAAAACAAGTTCAGGAACATTAGAAACTAGATTTTCACCGATGAGAATATTTTCTCGATTTAATGACAAGATGTTGACAGGATCGACCGAGAGATTTAATTTTTGATGTATTATTTAATATTTTATTGATGAAATTATGAATCTGAACACGCTCGGCATTCGAGTCATTATTGTATTGCTAGGCTACTGTGAAGTATCACTCCACCACCGCTGAGTCTAAACATCTGACAAACTTATCAATATAAACATCTGGTTTTACAGGAAATGAGATAAAACTACAGGAAATATCAACATTTTATACACATAGCATCTTGATTTTCCACGTTTTCTGAGAGAGCAAAACAAACGGTCATCAATATTTTG
>NC_139595.1:1445382-1670382 GCF_946808225.1 Silurus aristotelis | reverse complement strand
CGCGCTCAACTCACCGACTATCACCTTAGAGCAGAACTTCTGAGCACCTCTGAGTCTCGCGAGACTCTGATCCGCGTTCGAGCGTGTTTACCGCGAGCCGGTGACACGCGCGAGGACACGCCCACTTTTTCTTTTTTTAAGTCTTCTTGAATGCTCTTCAAAGCGTAATGGTGAAGTGTATGGAGAAGAAAAAAAAGCGCATGTATAAATATATAAGCGCACTTTGGACCTTGTTGCCAGGTAGATGTTTATCCATCATTGAGTTTCTTTTTGAATCCTACTCTCAAGTTGACCTTTTTTTTTTTTTTGTCTTTTTTGTCCATGCATTATATATTTTTTTTTTCTATATCTATATATATTCTGCCACAAATGGTTATGGTTGTTATCCATGACTATTTGTGGCACAAAATTAAGAAGAAAGAAAAAATAATAATAATTCATGGCATCTTAGGACTTCCTTTAGGTTTACTTTTTAGTCGTTGTATTTCTATTAAAATGAATAATAATCTATATTTTTACCAAAAAAATCATTTTAATCATAACCTTAATAGAAAATACATTCCAAGGGTTGCCAGGTCATATAACTCCAGGGATGTGCACAATAATAAAGGCGCTATAATGACAATTTCGATGGAAATCCATTTCTAAAGCATGGAGCTGTCAAAACAAAAATAACTAACAAGTACTTTTATCTAATTTTAGCTAAAAACAGGACTATTTATAAAAGCTCAAAAAAAAAAAAAAAAGGACGATCACGTGGTATTACCGTGTCCGTTAAATCAGACATTTAAGGACAACTTTTCATTCAGAACATTTAATGTTTACCTGAAGCACTGTATCACGTGTGTATTCTTATCTGGTGGAGACACGAGAGAAGCGGTAAAGACTCGTCCGAAACTGGACGCCGACAATTACAAAAAATATTATATAAATTATAAAAAAATTTCTCTGTTTGGTCGTTGCTATGGTAACCGGGGAGGCAATTAGTGCGCACATTGCGGGACATTCTTAATGCGATAAACGTACATGTTGTTTGTTTGTTTTTCGGAAATCCATGCATTTTAATTTCAGGATTAGTTCCTGGTCGAAAAGAGTGTGAACAACATGGTCCCAGTTTTAATTTTTACAGTTTTAATTACAAGAATAAATCATAAAACTATTTTTTAAGTAATGTGACATAAACGTCTCCTTACAGAAAACTCACTGACTGTTGGAACGATGGAGCATTTGCGCATGCGCATTAATGTAAACGTTAAACGACCAATCAGGATATGTTTTATAGAAAGGAAACGGAGAAGAAGAAGAAAAGCAGTATAATAAGAATGGAATAATGTTGATAGCAAGAAGAGGAAGAAAGAAGGAAGCGAGATAAAAGAAGAAGAAAAGACAAAGAAGAAGAACACGTATGAGAAAGAAATAAAAAAAAAAGAAGAAAAGGAATAGAAATTGAAGTCTAATCCTGTATATGGTGAAGTGGTGATGCTTCAAATGTGAAGGCAGGTGGCACTGTGTGACAGAAAATGCTTCACACACACACACACACACACACACACACACACACACACACACACACACACACACACACACACACACACACAGAGTAAAAAAATACACACAATAGCATAAGAACTGTACTACACACATTGCACACACACATTATTATTATTGTTAATTAGAATAATAAATGACGTCATTCAAACATGTGAAAGGCCACATGTCATGGCTTTTTTTTTTACATGCAACATTTCCACATTTTTAATAATAATAATAATAATAATAATAATAATAATAATAATAATAATAATAATATCAGAAATCAGTTTTCTCGGTGTTCTGATCATAAGATCACACATTGCATTAAACTGATTATTATCTTAATTACAATTTTTTGCTGCACGACGTGTAAAATGTGTTCGTTTTTTTTGTGTGTTGTTTTTTTTTTTGCATAACAGATCGGTATCGCACGCTGATTCGTCAATCCGTTTGTCAGTCACGTGTTGGCCGGTAAGGCTCCTCCCCCCCCGCTCGCGCTCTGACTCGCAGCCGTTGCCTAGGAGCGCCGGAGAGCGCAGTCATGTTCCCCAAAGGGAAAAGCGCGGTGGCGCCGTCGGACGCTCAGGCTCGGGAAAAGTAAGCGATAAAACTCTTTCTTTTTCTCTTCTTTACTCGGGGGTGAGGAGAACAGGTCTGTGTGATCGCGGTGGGTCACTGTGACCGGCTGGTTAGAGCTTCTCAGAGTGGGAAAGTGGAGATAAACGGAGGGTCTGGTGCTGGAGGTTTGGGTAGGAGCTTCTACATGAACTCAGCTTTCTGGCCTCCTGATTACTAACGTACTACAGAGTATAGAGGAAAGTAGTACACATTCTCAACTACTGTCTACTAACTAGGAGTGTAGTGCACATATACAGCGCTTTTTACTTCTGCTCTCTCTCTCTCTCTCTCTCTCTCTCTCTCTCTCTCTCTCTCTCTCTCTCTCAAAAATATATCTCAAATATAATATCATTTGTTCTTTTAACCTGTGTACAGAATCTAAAATTATTAAAATTATAAGATTAAATAGCATAATATTGCATACATTCTTATATATAAAAGTTTTGTTTATTAAAATATATATTTTACCTGCACTTATGTACAGAATTAAAAATTATTTCAATGATTAAATTATATATTCATTTATTCAATATTCCTAATGTCAATTTTTAGGTTTAATTGATTTTATTCATTTTGTTTTAATTTATTTAACTGCTTTAAAAACAAACATATAATATATATTTATTTATTTATATAATTTTTGTTTATAAGCATATATATTTTTTGTTTGTTTTATATACATATACATATATATATATATATATATTTTTTTTTTTTATTATTAATTTTAATTTTTTTTTTATTAAAAATTATTTGTTTATGAAAATATTTTAGATTTGAATAAGCAAATAAATTATATATATATAATTTTTATTTATTTATTAAAATATATATTTTACCTGTGCCTATGTAGAGAATCTACAATTATTTCAATTATTAATTTATTAGTGTTTTTTTTATTTTTATTAAATTGTTCATTATTTGTAAGATAATTTTTTAGGTTGGAATGATGATAATTACTTGAACAAATTCAACCTGTGGCTATGTACAAAATCCACGATTATCTTTGAATGAATAATTTATTCAGGTATTCATTATTTCTATGATATTTGTCAGGTTCAAATAATGTTATTTCTTTATTTCTTTAATTTCCATCGGAAAATATGCTGACAGTTTTATTCTCCTAACATGTTTTGTTTCCTTAAAAAGAAATCGGAATTAAAATGTTTGTTGAAATGCCTATAGAAATGTCTAGCATGGTCGAGTTTTACGCCTGGTATGATGTTCGAACTCTTTTCCCAGGTTGGCATTATATGTTTACGAATACCTGTTACACATCGGAGCTCAGAAATCAGCACAGACCTTCTTATCAGAGGTAAAATAACTATTAATTCAATAAAAAATATAATTGCAATTCTAAAGAGCAGGTGTTTTATTAAAAATGTTATTAAAATGTACATTGAGTATAATCAGATGTGATTTGGAGCTGAATTATGTTGTACATTTACAGTCAGGTCTGATTATAAAAAAAAAAAAAAGATTGTGGGAGGGGCATCAACATACAGTTTGGGGGTGGGGCTTATTAGTTAATTGATTAATTGTTCGATTGATTGATTTGAGTACAAAAAGTGGTGAAAATGACAACAACCACACAGGCATCTGGAGTCACTTCAGACTTGAAACTAGGTTTGGAATGATAGTCGACTCTGGTGTCTTATTTTCTTCAGATCAGATGGGAAAAGAACATAACATTGGGGGAACCTCCAGGTTTTCTCCACTCATGGTGGTGGTACGTCAAACTCGATTCATTTCTCAGTATATATTTGTGATATATTCTATGGGTTGATTGAAATGATTAGAAGATACCATGATGTTCACTGTATTGTTATTTGCTTGTCTGTTTGTTTTTAGTGTCTTCTGGGACCTCTATTGTGCTGCGCCAGAAAGAAGGGACAACTGCGAACACTCGAGTGAAGCCAAGGCTTTCCATGACTATGTGAGTGTGAGATTAACTTCCACAAGTTCTCTGATGATTTCCTACCCAACCTTCAGAGGTTAAATCTCCACTCTGATTGGTCGGAACCTTCAGAGGGTAAATCTCCACTCTGATTGGTCAGAAGGTGTTAATTAGTCATTAATATCAGCAGCTCTGACAGTAGTGCCAGTCGTGCTTGTTAGCCGCAGCATGGATAAATCCTTCTCTAAACCGCATTTAACAACCAAAACACACTGCCGTGACACACACATGGTGTGTGTGTGTGTGTGAGTGCTGAAATCGTTTCTTTTAAAGGAAATTAAAAACAGCATGCAAACTCTGTGTGACCATCTTTTGCATACAACAACTGAAAAGAAGAAACAACACAAACAGAGTTGATTTGCATGAGAATTTAAGTACAGTGTTCCAGCTCTAATCCAGTTTTAATCCTAATTCAATACGGTTTTGATATGGCTGATACAGATTCAATGAGTCTTTAATCCAGTTTCATTATGGCTTTGATGTGGCTTTGATCAGGTTTCAATTCGGCTTTAATCTGGTTTTAAACCTGCTTCAGTATTTTTTTAAACCAGTTCTATTTCAATCCTTTATCAATATGACATTGATCATGTTTCAGTGTAGTATCAATCCTGCCTTAATCATGCCACAATATTGCTTAGATCTGGTTTCAATCCGGGTTCAATTCTGCTTTAATCCTGTTTCAATATGGCTTGGATCCGGTTTCATTCCTGTTTTATTATGTCTTCAAGCCGGTTA
Organism: Silurus aristotelis; assembly: GCF_946808225.1. NCBI lineage: Eukaryota > Metazoa > Chordata > Actinopteri > Siluriformes > Siluridae > Silurus > Silurus aristotelis. Next base: position 1,665,539 of record NC_139595.1, on the reverse strand, counting down.
CAGTAAAGCTTTAGTCCAATTTTAATCTGGTTTCAATCCTGCTTTAATTCTGCTTCAATCCAGTTTTAATCCTGCTTTAATATGACTTTCAATCTTCAATCTATTTTCTATTCTGCTTTAATCTTGTTTTACAACATGGCTTGGATCCAGTTTAATGACGGCTTCAATCCGGTTTCAGATTAGTTTCAATTCTGATTTAATCCTGTTGCAATATGGCTTGGATCTAGTTTCAGTCCTGCTTCAATATAACTTTAGTCCAGTTTCGATCTGGAAAACTGGAGATGCATTAAATTCCACATTTAAGTGCACGGCTTTATAATTACACTTTCACCAGGATTGAAATGAACTGAAACGACAACACACAAGACACATTTAGAGAATAACATGAAGGCGGAGACGGGAGCAAAACCCAAAATCAGTTATAAATACGTAATTCCTCAGTAAACGCTGGGAGGATTTGGATGAAGCAGAGCAAGTTCATGTGATGGTAGAGCAGAGGTTTGACAGATACGCAGCAGCTGACTTTCTATCAGGGTGTATAAGTGTGTATTAAGCAGCATACAGAATTAAAACATGTTTTAGGAGTGTGTGTATCAGGAATGTACGTATTTTTTCATGAGTGTATGTGTTTCAGGAGTGTGTACGTGTTTCAGGAGTGTGTGTGGGGTTTAGGAGTATGTACGTGTTTTAGGAGTGTGTACGTGTTTTAGGAGTGTGTGCGTGTTTCGGGAGTGTGTGCGTGTTTCGGGAGTGTGTGCGTGTTTCGAGAGTGTGTGCGTGTTTCGGGAGTGTGTGCGTGTTTCGGAAATGTGTGTTTCGGGAGTGTGTGCGTGTTTCGGGAGTGTGTGCGTGTTTCAGGAGTGTGTGTACGTGTTTCAGGAGTGTGTACGTGTTTCAGGAGTGTGTGTACGTGTTTCAGGAGTGTGTGCGTGTTTCAGAACTGCGTGTACGTGTTTTAGGAGTGTGTACATGTGTTTCAGGAGTGTGTGTGTGTGTGTGTTTTTCAGGAGTGAGTATGTGTTTCAGGAGTGTGTGTGTGTGTGTGTGTGTGTGTGTGTGTGTGTGTGTGTGTGTGTGTGTGTGTTCAGGAGTGTGTGTGTGCGTGTGTGTGTGTTCAGGAGTGTGTGTGTGTGTGTGTGTGTGTGTGTGTGTGTGTGTGTGTGTGTGTGTGTGTGTGTGTTTCAGGATTTTGTGTGTGTGTGTGTGTGTTTCAGGAGTGTGTGTGTGTGTGTTTCAGGAGTGTTTGTGTGTGTGTGTGTGTGTGTGTGTTTCAGGAGTGTGTGTGTGTGTTTCAGGAGTGTTTGTGTGTGTTTTAGGAGTGTGTACGTGTTTCAGGAGTGTGTGTGTGTGTGTGTGTGTTTCAGGAGTGTGTGTGTGTGTGTGTGTGTGTGTTTCAGGAGTGTGTGTGTGTGTTTCAGGAGTGTTTGTGTGTGTTTTAGGAGTGTGTACGTGTTTCAGGAGTGTGTGTGTGTGTGTGTGTTTCAGGAGTGTTTATGTGTTTCAGGAGTGTGTGTGTGTTTCAGGAGTGTGTGTGTGTGTGTGTGTGTGTGTGTGTGTGTGTGTGTGTGTGTGTGTGTGTTTTAGGAGTATGTGTGTGTGTGTGTGTGTGTTAAAGGAGTGTGTACGTGTTTCAGGAGTGTGTGTGTGTGTGTGTGTGTGTGTGTGTGTGTGTGTTTCAGGAGTGTGTGTGTGTGTGTGTTTCAGGAGTGTGTGTGTGTGGGAGTGTGTGTGTGTGTGTGTGTGTGTGTGTGTGTGTGTGTGTGTGTGTGTGTTTCAGGAGTGTGTGTGTGTGTGTGTGTGTGTGTGTGTGTTTGTGTGTGTGTGTTCAGGAGTGTGTGTGTGTGTGTGTGTGTGTGTGTGTGTTCAGGAGTGTGTGTGTGTGTGTGTGTTTGTGTGTGTTCAGGAGTGTGTGTGTGTGTGTGTGTGTGTGTGTGTGTGTGTGTGTGTGTGTTCAGGAGTGTGTGTGTGTGTGTGTGTGTGTGTTTGTGTGTGTTCAGGAGTGTGTGTGTGTGTGTGTGTGTGTGTTCAGGAGTGTGTGTGTGTGTGTGTGTGTGTGTGTGTGTGTGTGTGTGTGTTTGTGTGTGTGTTCAGGAGTGTGTGTGTGTGTGTGTGTGTGTGTGTGTGTGTGTTCAGGAGTGTGTGTGTGTGTGTGTGTGTGTGTGTGTGTGTGTGTGTGTGTGTGTGTGTGTGTGTGTGTGTGTGTGTTCAGGAGTGTGTGTGTGTGTGTGTGTGTGTGTGTGTGTGTGTGTTCAGGAGTGTGTGTGTGTGTGTGTGTGTGTGTGTGTGTGTGTGTGTGTGTGTGTGTGTGTGTTCAGGAGTGTGTGTGTGTGTGTTCAGGAGTGTGTGTGTGTGTGTGTGTGTGTGTGTGTGTGTGTGTGTGTGTGTGTGTGTTTTAGGAGTGTAAGTACAGTAATATAAGTACAGAAAATATTTTTTGATCCACTCAGGCTACAGAACATCACTATTCTTCATTTCTTTTATTTTCTTTGTATCAGACAGGGTTCTCCTATCGGCAACAACATAGAAATCAAATGTAAATGGCTGAATAGACGAATGCAGAAATAAACATTGACTTTAATCTGACTTTTTCTGCAGTTTCAAATGTCTTTCTTTCTTTTTTTCTTTCTTTCCTTCTTTCTTTCTTTCTTTCTTTCTTACTTCTTTGCATTTCTACTTTATTAATTGTGAATTCTTATATTTTCTTATTTCTTTGTTTACATACTTTACTTAAGTCATGATTAGTCCGGCGTATTCTCCAGGTTCCTGCAAACAAACTCGTTTCTCTGTTAAAGTTAACTGCGTTTTTATTTCCCCACAGTTTCGATATTTCACATTTTCTGAAACCTTTACGCTCAGAAACGCGAATAACTTTAGTGCATCGAGTCACAGCGGAATAAAACCATCCTACAACGCGTAAAGCCTTGCGAAGGAGCTGTTGCCATGGAAACGATAGCGTATCAGAGCGAGCGCGTCCGGATGCTGTGAGATATATGTTGCTGTTGTGGAGGAAAATTAATCCACACCTTCTGGCCAATCAGAATCCAGACAGAAAGAGAGAGAGAGAGAGAGAGAGAGAGAGAGAGAGAGATCTTTCCTGGAATGAAACCCTGTGTGAGAAGGCAATGGAGGCACCTTGGCGTCTCAGTAGCATTATTTAATAAAGTCGGTGATTATTTTTTTTTTTTTCAGGCTGCCGTGGCCCTTTAAGCCAGAAATAGCTGTTGGAGTGTTGGATGGGGAATCGCGTGGGGGAGGGGAACCGCAAGGCCTGATAATGGCGAGGTTAGCTCGAGCGTTTTAGCTTTTTAACCCTGACGCAGCAGGAAAGGAGGGGCATCGAGACCCCCTGCTACAGCCTCGTCTCATTTCCAGCAGTAAACTCGGGTGCAGGGATCAGACGCCTAAAGCACTACGGGGGGGCATTTTATTGGCTACTTATTTAAATAGTTCATTCACACCTTTAATAGAAAGACCGACTGTTCAATGCCCGCGTGCTTGTTGTGCTTCCCTTCAGCGTCCACATCATCAGCTATTGTCCGGCGAATGTTTCAGGTCCCGGATAACGCCAGGCCGTGTGTGTGTGTGTGTGTTCGAGGTCTGTGTAAACACGCGTCAACAGCGACGATCGATCAAAGTTGTGCGTTCGTGGACACACAGGAAGTCCGCGTGTGAGGTCTCGATGCATCACACTATTTTTATCTGTGTTTGTGAGGTGACATCAGAGATACACCACTGATATGAGAGGCTTAACCCTTAACGAGCTTCTGTTTGTGTGTGTGTGTGTGTTTGGGGGGGGTGTATTTGTCTGTCCTGCTGTGTGTGCATCTATCTCTCTTTCTCTCTGAGACAATACGCTTCATTTAATCAGGGGGATGGTGCCGATAAAGACGCACACGGTGTGTGTAGGAGAAGCAGCACAATCACAACGTGCATATCTGAAGAGCAACGTATCGAACAGGAAGGAAAATGAAGCAGTGATCTGTAGATATTTTACCATTTTGTAGATTTATACTATGTGAGTTTTTATGATGTTGTACGAAAAACACAACAAGGGTTTCATACAAGGTTCTGAGTAAAAAGATACTTGCTGCTCGCTGTTTCTTTGGTCATTTATGACGTGTCCGGTATTTTTTTGGGCGTGTACCAACTGTCGCTGGGGTTAATTGTGGGCGTGTATCAACAGTTAGTGTTGTAAATTGTGGGCGTGTATGAACTGTTTCTGCGGTTAATTGTGGGCGTGTACTACCGAGCGAATTATCACGTTCCTTTCAGGCTTTACTTTTCTTTTTAATATACATACACTATACAGACATTAGTTCTGGGAGGCCACAATGTCATGTTAATCTGTAGTCTATGTGACTCTCAGGACACGCCTACGCAGTGTTGCGATGCGTCATATTCACGTAGCAGCGGCGGTGCCGAGAGAACGCTCAGTTCGGTGATCGGTCACTTTCTAAACAATAAAAGTCAATGAATCAGTCGTTTGTTTTTTTTACCGACGCAAATACGTTCGGAACAAATCACTCAGTAAAAGCGCCGCAACCCATCGTTAACTTTTATACCGTAAATCTTTCCGTCCCTGACATAATATATATATTTTATTAGATATCTTTCGAGCCACTCGTCTGAATCTGTGGCTCCATTTGACGAACGAAACACATCGCATCACAATTCCTTCTCCTTCCGTGTCCATACGGGTTTAATCGGGGCTCTCCGGGTTTCCTCCCACCTCTCAAACAAACATACGTGTGGAATAATACATCTAAAAAACGGTTTCGGTTCATTTGTTCGGAACAACAGAAATACGAGCGAGTCTGGGAAAGAGAAAAAAGAGGTGTAGCGCGTGTAAACAGGAACGTCTCCGAAAGCCAGAGTCGGGTCTCATAGGTTGTGCGCAGGTTCGCTCTGGTCTGCCAGTAGAGCCTGGGGATTAGTGAGGGAATGGAGAGAAGAGGAAGGAAGTGAGTCGAGAGAGAGAGAGAGAGAGAGAGAGAGAGAAAGTGAGAGAGAGTGTTACTGGAGGGCAGAGAGCAGAAGAGAGGACGATGGGGGAAGGGTTGCTCAGACGAGCACTTTTCTCTCGCTCTTTTTTTTTCACGCTGCGAATAAACAAAACAATACGCAACGTGATGTGCTGCTTCTTTTTGAAACGCAAGATCAGGGAAGTGCATGTACATGTTTGGGGCGCTGTGTGTGTGTGTGTGTGTGTGTGTGTGTGTGTGTGTGTGTGTGTGTGTGTGTGTGTGTGTGTGTGAAGGGTTGGGTTAATTATCTCACTCGCTGATAAGGGCACTCTTGGCTCGACATGCCAATTGTGTGACTGCGCAGTCAGTCGTCTGTGCCTTACTCTTAAGTATTTCAGGAATTTTCTTCACTCTTTTCTTTTCTCTCTCTCTCTCTCTCTCTCTCTCTCTCTTTAAATGAACAGCTCGACTGTTGTTTTCCAGGCCGAGGTGGAGGTAGAGGTGGGGGGGGTGTTTGTGTACGTGTGTACGTGAGCGACGGAGGGAAAGAGTGTGGGGGGGTTAGAGAGAGAGAGAGCGAGAGAAAGATAAAGTGAGAGAGAGAGAGAGACAGAGAGAGAGAGAGAGAGAGAGAGAGAGAGAGGAGTCTGTAGGGGGTTGGAATGCTGTACTGCACTCCCGAGGCCAGGCCGAAGATTAGAGAGCCGACGATTTGCCCAAATTCCTCATGATATTGTGGATCTTCGGGTGGAAACGTCTGGACCATCATTCTGTCCTTCCAGAGCGTCTTCATGACGGATTAGTTCAGTTTATATTCTGTGATTTAAAGCCCACTGTTGTTTTCCTGGTTCCAGTTCCGGCTGTTTCTCAGGTACCAGGACGTTAAAAGGGTTAATAGGAGGTGATCAGGAACAAGTTGTTATAACAGCATTCCAAATGAGAAGTGTTCAGGTTCGATCCGGACTCTGAACTCGAGGTCACTCTCTAACCATCCCATGAGCTACAGACAAAAGAATTTCATCCCCCATTGTCTCACCTGAGTGTGATATGGTTGCTGTGGTAACGCGGTAATTCTGGGATGTGCTCTGTGTGCTCTGTGTTGGAAGTGTGTGCTGTATGTGTGAGAGCATGCTCCTGTAAAAGCACTGGACTGGATTAGACTGGATTGGTCTGGTTTCTGAACTGTGAACTGGTTTTCTGGCTGAATTAAACTAGATTTTTCTGGAATGGTTTCAGGACTGGACAGTCTTCTGGAATTATTTTAGGACTGGACAGTTTTCTGGACTGGTTCTGAGACTAGACTCATCTGGACAAGTTTCAGGACTGGACTGGTTTTGGTACTAGACTAATCTAGACAAGTTTCAAGACTGAATTCATCTGGACTGGTTTCAGGACTGGATTCATCTGGACTGGTTTCAGGACTGGACTGTCTTCTGTAATAATTTCAAAATGAGGTAATCTGGACTGGTTTCAGGACTGGATTAATTGGAACAAAGTTTCAGGACTATACTGTCTATGGAATGGTTTTATCACTGGACGAATCTAGACTGGTTTTAGAACTGGATTGTTTTAGACTGGTTTCAGAATTGGACTGTTTTCTGGAATGGTTTTACGGCTGGACTAATCTAGACTGGTTTTAGGATTGAATTAATCTGGACTGGTTTCAGGACTGGATTGTCTTCTGGAATGGTTTTAAGGCTGGACTTATCTAGACTGGTTTCAGAACTGGATTGATCTAGACTGATTTCAGGACTGAATTAAGTTTTAGGAGTAGAGTGATCTGGCTTCTGGACCAGACTGGACTGGTTTAGTTTTTAAACTGGATTGGATTGGAATGAACTGGTTCTGAAGTAATTTGTATTGGTTTCTGGAGTGGTCTGGTTTCCAAAGTAGTTTGGTTTGGTTTTTGGCTTGAACTGGTTTCTTTTGTACTGGGTTTTGTACAGATTTGTTGGTCTGGACTGGACTTGGACCTATTTTTGATTTTGCTTTCTTATTTGAAAAACAACAAGCTACCATGTAACAGATTTCAACTCATGTCTTTTGGATAAGTTTGATATCATCAACTTCCAAAGTGTCAAAATTTTTTTAGAGAAGCGTTCCGTGTATAGACGACTACGCCGTGTAATCCTGACAACAGTCTGCACATTGAATATGTCAGGGACTATAGGGAAGAAGAAAAAAATGCAGACCACGAGCCGGGCTTGGCAAAAATAAATAAATAAATAAATAAATAAATCAGCTGACATCAGCAACTCCAGCGATGTCCATCACTTGGTAGATGGACACATTCTAGTGGAGATTTCCTCATAGCAGTATGGAGAGATTCTAATAAATATTTTAGCATGGTTCTCTGTAACGATGATCAAACCAGATTTACAAAGTTATATGTGTGAGATAACGAGATGATGAAGAGTACCATTGAAGAAATGAATGCGATGTAAGCTCTGCCTCCTCTCAGTTTTCATTGGTTAGTTCAGTGTTAACTGTCAATCATTTTTCTTCCCTAAAGCTATTCAATAATCCATTTCCTGTTCACGTCATCGTATCCACAAAAACGGTAAAAGGTTAGTCGTCCCGCGACCTCTGCGTCTCAGCCGCTCGGCTCGAGGACCCTCGTTTTGCATTTTGCGGTTTAATTGCCGCTAATGGCGCTTTTATCAGGAAGGTCAGTTGGAAGGGCGGGTGAGCACACGCACAGCCTCCGCTCCCTCACGAGCTAATCGCTAGGGCCACTCGGGCCATCGTCAAACCCTTAAGAGTCTCCTCTTCATACACACAAGAGTTTCTGAAAATAGAAAATTCCATTCAGATGCATGTCCTGAACCTCATTTCATTTTGAATTATTTATGGGGAATGAGCAACACGCGAACGCAAAGCATCGACAGATCGAGCACGCTCGGAAATGACGTGGGAGAACGTGACATTTTCACGAGTGTTCACAGGTGGATCATTTACAACGAGGGGTTTACGGTTCGGTACGTACGTGAAGTCATGCTTCAATTCAGTTTCGGTCCATTTGAAAAAATTCTGAAGTAAACTTTTTATTATTATTAACTCAGTTTACTCTTATTAACATTTGTGGGCATCAACAGTTTACATTTTTAAAACTATTTCAAATAAAATGATAAAAACATTTAAAATAATATTTATATTATATTTTATACAAAATTTTATATATATAAAAATAAATCAATCAAATTAATGCACTTTTTTATTATATTGATAAAATTTAGTAATCGGTTAAATTGGCACAAATTAAATGTATTAAATTTATTGAAATAAATGGAAACATTTTTACATTTGTTAGACCCCATTTGGGTCATACAGAACGCGCTACAAATCGTATTTCCAGTATGGAGTGAGGAGCCACAGTGACACTGTACTAAGTCTAGTTTTTTTATACCTCTGGTATTTTTGTGTATGTTTTCAGTAATAATAATAATAATAATAATAATAATAATAATAATAATAAACAAAATAGTGACACTGCAAGGCGGAGACTAAACAAACTTGCGGTCTGGTGAAAAGGATTGCGTTCTGCGCACACATGCGACAAACCGAAATCCTTGCACGAACATTTCCGGTATGAATACGTGTACCGTTACACCCTCACGTCACTTTAAGGTGCGGTGAAAGACAGCGTGACATCTCCAGGCTTTAGGACCTGAAAATGAAATGTTTTTTAATTTCCTGGATTCTGGAGCATCACGGGAGCTTCTCCATCAGACGCTTTCCTCCTTCAGATACGGAGGGGCACGTTTCTCACGAACACACATGAGATGAGTCACGGTTCTGAAGAAGCGAAAACCCGAGATGACGGACAGCCCTTTCAGCTGGAGGGATAGAGAGATGGAGAGAGAGAGAGAGAGAGAGAAGGAGGGATGAGATGAGATGGAGTGCTGAGGAAATAGCAGGGCAAGCCAGCGGAGGAGGCAGCAGATGGAGAGAAAGCTTCTTGTTTGAAGTTTTTTTTTTCCCCTCCCTCTCTCGCTCTGTTTCTCTCTCCCTCGCTCTCTCTATCCCTCGCTCTGCTCCTCCTTCGTCTCTCAGGACCAGCTGTCAGGAGCCATTACGCTTACAGCAGATCACTTTACAGCAAAACAATGGAATAATCGAACTGTTGACACTAATGCTTTTCAGGTTCTTGTTCACCAATCTGTTCCATGATTGGAGTGGCGTATGTTTGTGTATGTGTGTGTGTGTGTGTGTGTGTGTGACTGTGTTTGAAACTACACCAAAGTGTCAATCCTCAGTATGTGTCGACATCAACACTACTCCAACAACAGGCTCATTATCAGCCCCGTTATTATAGTCGCCGATCTCAATGATGCTCTTCAGTTCTGTTCTAAAGCGCAGGACTTGTCAGGTCCTGACCCCTGACCCCGGGACCACCTGACCTCTTGACCTTCACTCACACTTCCCTTTTATACGACTCTCAGATTTCCATCTCTGGCCGCTCTTTCCTGTCAATCATTAACGAAACGCCACAAAAACTCCTTCAGCCTCGTCTGTTTTAAAAGCTTGAAAGCAAGAGGGACCACACAGAGACCTGTTTTTATAGCACACACACACACACACACACACACACACACACACACACACACACACACACACACAGTTTGTCAATTGTATTCAAGCTACTTTATTGGCTTGACAAACAGCTGCAAATTTGTATTGGCCAAACACACACACACACACACACACACACACACCGTTCTATTCCATCTCTGGCTCTTTCACTCACATTTCCACCTTATTATCTCTCTGTCCAGCAACTCAACTCATACACCCCCTCTCATCCCTCCATCTTTTTTTTTTTTTATCTCTTTCTCATCTTACTCTTTCCATGTGTCCATCACTCTCTCATGCTTTACCCCCCGGACTTTCATCCTCGCCTGATGCCACACATCATGGAGACGGCGTCAGGAGCCGGACTTTGTTACCAGGCAGATGGCACTCATCCGCAAGCTCCATGGAGATGGACGAGTGTTATCCCTCACTCCACTTTTGGCACCCCCCCCCCTCCCCCCACCATGTGCAAAGTAAACGTGTAAATAAGCAAACCAATAACACCTGTCCCCTGAGGGAGAGACGGTGGAGACACAGCAGGCCTATTCTGGCTGCTAAATGAGAGCTCTCTCAGTAAAGCTCGCGCTCGGAGTCATCAGCAGAAACGATACAGAGAGCCTTAACGACACAACGGGGTGCACTTTGTTTTGTTTTTTTCTTTTTCCACGCCATGTTTCAAGACCCGCTGAAGCTCGGTCGTCAATTTACATTGCTCTGTTGTTTAGGAATCAGTCCTCAGGAGACGCGTACAGGAGACACAGGTGTTTCAGTGCGACAGGATATACAGTAATGTAATGTTGTGCAGACGGGAAAGAAAGCAGGAGGCCACGTCTACTTTACTGTCACCGATGGACAGAAAGGTCACGCCTCCTTTAGGAAGACTGAAGGACACAGAAGCCATGATCTAGGGTTGTCATGCCGTCTTTATTGTGACAGAGGGACATGTATACCATGCCTCTTTTAGTAAGAGCCACACCTTCAGTTCTGTGATTGAGCCACGGCTCCTTTTAGTGAGACTGATGGACACAGGCCACACCTTCAATATTGTGATAGAGGTATAGGTAGGCCACGCCCACTTTTTTGTGAGACTGCTGGATACATGCCTTTAGTACTGTGGGAGAGGGAAAGAAAGGCCACACCCCCCTTAGTGAGATTGATGAACACATAGGACACACCTTCAGTACTGTAATGGAGGGACAAATAGGCCATACCTCCCTTAGTAAGACTGATGGACATGTAGGCTATGCCTCCTTTTTAATAACTGATGAAGAACACACACATTCGAGAAAGAGGCCACACCTCTTTTACTGTGACAAATAGATCAAAAGGCTACATCTCCTAAATTGTCACTGATGGACACAGAGGCCACACCCCCTTTTGTGTGACTGATGCCCATGCCTCCATCACCAAGACAATGTCTTAGGTTTGTTCTGTGCGACTGATGGTCTTAAAGGCCACGCCTTCTTGTGTGTGACCAATGGGCACAGAGCCCATGACCCTTTGGTGTCACATGCTTCGCCTCCTCTATTATAAGTTTCTTTATTATCACACTTTTTTCCGCTCCCACATAATTCTGTACTCCAGCGTACACCTGCCCAGAAACATGGATGAAATGAATATATTTTGTCGCTCGCATCAGGCGCATAGTTTTGTATTTGCGTTGTTTCTTTTTTTGAGGCCAGAGTTCGTACACAATCCTCATTTAATCACTTCTGTAGGTGAAGTGGGCTTTGCTCTCAGTGTCTCCAGCAGCATTCACCGTCTGCAGCTGGATCTCATCAGGACGTAGGCAGATGAGCGTCCAGCTCTCTTTCTTTATATATCTCTGGCATTCTTCATTTCCTTCTCTCCGTCTCTCTCTGTCTGTCTCGTCTGTCCTCAGTGCCTACTTTCTGCCCCATTTCCATTTCCTGACCTCAAAACTTGCAACATGTATTTCACTTTATTTGAAACCTCTCTAATGCCACAGGAACACGTACGAGAGCATCAGTAACGCAAAAGAGTCAGGCAGATAAAACAGGACCTTTCGGCCAGCAGTAAGACCAGAGACGTCTCATTTGAGCTGGTAAACCATAGACCATGGGCACGGCCCGAGCAGGAAGCGGAGACGGCCTGCCATGTTTAGACTGGTGGTGCCGAGTGGCCCTGGGCAACAAGCTCGCTCTTCCTCACTCCATAGGGGTTTGTGATGGTCTGATAAGAGTGATTGATTCAGGAAGCAAGAGAGAGAGTGTCGTGTTTTTTCCCCTCCCAAGAAGGGTGGAGGCTTTCTTCTCCTGCTGTTTCTCTCAGAGACTTTACAAGCTGATAACACCAGACTTCTGTTTTGCGTGAGACGGAGGTTCTCCGGGGGGGTTTTGTGAGGAGACGCTCTGTATTCTCATGCAGATACAACGCTTCATCTCACTCGCCTTTTCTTTTTTTTTTTTTTTATTCAAATGTAGAACAAATTTATAAAAAGGAAGTGAGATAAGAAGCCTTCGTGACACGCTCCCCCGTCTCGTTTAAAGGCGTCGAAATGAGTTTCTTTTTGCCATCAGCGATAATCGTGTAACTGTTACTATGGTAATAAACATTCGTGAGGAGTCTCCATTTTCAGTGGTAAAATTATTTTTATTTTTTTGTGGTTTTTGAAGGCGTACAATTTGTAGTTTCTGTGTCTTATTCATTTCAAGAAAGAAAGCTGGTGTAACTTACTGTCGAATAAGAGGAATAAAACACCTCAGAGCTCCACTTTATCACTTCGTTCTATCACTGATTATTTTATTACACAGCACAATGCAGTGTGTTTTATTCTCTACTTAAGTGATCCACAGGAAAAAAAAGGATAATGTAGGCTTTAGGAAGAAGGGAAAAAAGTGTTGATGCATTAAGGTGTGTAAAGAACATCGCATCACATCCTGGCACTTTGTATGGGAAATAAACGAACTAAAATTCCTTTACAGTCAATAGTGGGGTTTTTTTTACATGCAAACAGAAGGTCGCTGAAGAGTTGTTCTGATTGTTAAGCAGATGTTCCTCCTTATTTAGGAAGATGTTTGCCTACAGATGGATTGAGCGTAGTCAGCCTCGGGTCATTCCCCCAAACCTGCAGTCCTCCAAGATGTCCTTTTCTTATGAAAATAGCCGTTCAGTCCTCCTCCTGCTTTTTAACTTCTCCCAGCAGGTCATTAGTGTATATCAGGGAACCCAAACTGATCATCTTCTCATCCTCGCTCTTGTCCAACATGGTCCTCACTGTCTTTATGCTCCTTACTTTCCTCACTGCATTCACTTTTCTCTTGGTCCTCCCTTTCCTCGCAGTCCTCATGGTCCTCACTTTCCTCACTGTCATCATGGTCCTTACAGTCCTCACTATCCTCCCTTTCCTCACAGTCCTCATGGTCCTCACTTTCCTCACTGTCATCATGGTCCTTACAGTCCGTATTCAAACACTTACAGCTCCCAAACAGTTCAGTGTGATGTTGTGTTCTGTATCCTCGCAGCATTTAAGGGGTTTATCCGGCTGACTGTTGACTTGTTCAGCCCACTTTTCCAGACCAAACTAATCTCACTCTGATTCTCTTGTTTATGCCACTCTGACACAAAGACGATTAAACACTGGCCTCAAAAACGTGTCCATCTGCCCTCATTCAACACCATGGGAGGATTAAACTTCACTAAACGAGTGTTTAGAGATGTTATTCTTTATCTGTTTTTTCTTCATCTACAAACAGCAACATCTTGTACTTAAGAAGGTGTTTGTGAGGTCACTTTTACCCCCCCCCCCCCCTGCAGGAAGTAGTACTTAACTATAAATAAATCAGAAGTATTAGGACACCTGACCTTTCCACCCACATGTGGTTCTTCTCCAAACTGTTACCACAAAGTTGGAGGCAAACATCCAATATAGACAGAATTGTATATTTGGATGCTAAAGCATGAAATCTTTGCCTTCACTTGAACTAGAAGACAAAAACCTGTTCCAGCATGACAATGCCCCTGTGCACAAAGCCAGAAAATCTCAATGAAGACATCCTTTCCATAGGTTGAAAGTGTGTGGGAGATCTCCTGCTATAGCACTCTGACCCTGAACCCTATAGGACAATGAATAAATATGAATGCTGAATGCACCCCAGGCCTCCTCGCTTCATCACCTACATCAGTACCTGACTTTACTAACACACTTGAAATCTCACACAATCTCCACAACAGCTAGTGGAACATCTTCCTAGAAGAGAGGAGGTAATCATAACAGGAAATGGGGACAAAATGTGGAATGGGATCTTTAGAAAGCACATAACCAAGCTAATGGTCAGGTGTCCACAAACCTTGCCATGTAATGTATTTATCTGAAGCTTGTGGCTCGCATTGTATCAAAACCGTTGTATCTCATCTAAAGGCTCAAAACATTTAACTCCGCCCTCAAGTCTGAAGCCATGCCTCTGAAATATAAAACCTGGCAGAGTGACAACAGTAAGCTTCCTTGACTTGTTAGCTTCATAGATTTTCTCTGTGTATCACCCTCAGTCTTCCGATAAGAGGCAGCTCTAACGAGATGAAGCTCTTACAGGGATTTGAGTTGAAGATGCTGCTCTACCTGCTATAAGCCCCTCAAATCCTGACCTTTGTTCTAATCAGATTTTATACCCGGGGTGCTGGATTGAGCTCGACCTTGAGCCAGCATGGGAGATTAAAACTCTCGGATGCACCAAATAACCTCCTGAGACCTGCTTTGTTTTCTTCTTATAAACAGAACCGGAGCATAGCATCAGTTTTGAATGTACTTGCCACACATGTATGATTATATGCACCGTAAATTACCGCATTGTTCCTTTAAGACACGCCCACAGACCTCTAAAAAAAAAACTCACTGAGAACACAACAAAATTACAACTTTTCGACAAAACGTATTCGGTATAAGCGTGAAAAAGATCTTCCAATAACGTAGCTCAGCCAATGCAGTGAATCAGCTGCAATGCGCTTTCAGTTTTTAATACGGAATAATAATGAATTTAATAACAGGGTTTATTAAAATGCTATTTAATTTGTTTTATCGCTGTATACAAGTGATGGTAAGATTCACCAATCGGCATAAAAGTTAACGATGTGATCCATCGGTTTAAAAAGGTGCATCGGATACAAGGCATTCGTAAAAACCATATTTGCGTCGGTAAAAATCTATTTATTTATATATCATTATGAGAAGATGCGCTTGTTGTTGACTGATTTCTCCTCGTCTGTCGAGCGCGTTCTCTCAACACCGCCGCTGCTACGTGAATACGACGCATCGCAACACTGCGGTAGGCCGAGGCGTGTAGTGACAAACACATAGAATACAGATTAACATGGCAGAGGTAGAGCTGTAACTTCCTGCAGACACAACAGGAAAAGGACGTCTGGGTTGATTTCATGTGTTAGAAGTCAGAAGGCACTTATGCAAATTGATGATTTGTTGTTTGTCTGAGCAAAAGAAACAAAAGTGAACTCTGTGTGTACCATATTGAATTGCATTACATCATATTTTTTTCATTAAATCGTATCGATTTGGATCGAATGGAAATCGGATCGGATCGTAATTAGGGGGGAATCGTATCACATTCATAGCTGCTTCAATTGTATCTTTACTGTATCGTATCATTGGCTACGCATCGAGATGCGAATCTCATCAGCCTCAGGTCCTGAGATGCACATCCCTAATGTATATTTTAAAAAAACAGTATAAATCATGAAACGTTTACAGTTTGGAGTCGATCGATGGAGGTTAATTTTAGTGATTCTTCTTATATGGCAGCAAAAAACCATCGTCTCTTCGTATACATTTTATTGGTATTAAATCGGATACATTTTTCCGTATCCAGAACTCGAGATAATAAGAGAGGTGTTTTGAGTGTAAAGAAACAAAAAACAAAAAACAGATCTGTAGCTGTGCATCCTCACAGAATAATGTGCACGGAGTAAGTGGAACACAAAAACACACACATGCCACATACACACACACCCAGACGCAATCGGAGCACCGAGGGATTTCTGCGCTGACGTTAAAGTGCTTTGTTAGATCCACAGGGATGATAAGAAAAGAAGCCGTGAGCAGCTCCGGATCTTCTCCTGCACGACTCAGACGCTCTCTACTGTACTCCTGCTCTTTCTGTTGTTTCTGATGGTGGCGTGTTGCAACACAATATCAAATATAATTCAAAAAACTAAAGTAAAGCACAGGACCGGCGGACTTTAGAGCCGACGCAAAGCTTCTTCAATTCCACGGCAGACACTTTAATAGAATCATAAAGCGATCATGGGGCGTCTGAAACGCTGACCTTGCAAGAAAACATCCAGCTCCGTCAGAAAAGCCGCCCGTAATCCTAAGCGACGTTCACCGTAATTGACTTTGATTGATTAGACTCCCGACTTGTCTAAAAAAATCTCAGCTCGTTAAGAAGACGAGAGATCTCGGATGAGGCACATTTCCGCTATTGATTTTGCTGACGCTTCCATTTTTACCGCGCGCAGAATATTCAGACAACAAGAGGGGTTGAAAAAACAAGCCAACGACGTCATGCCGTACCGCATCCCTCTTATACGTGAGGGAACTCAACGGGAGACCAGACCAGTGGTCACAATAGAAGACGTAGTAACGCACGTGGTCAGAAAAACACCAGTCGCACGGCTCCTGATGTAGACAGGATGACGATTTCTTTCGGCACACTGACTTACGAAGGTCGGTGCTCCATGCGACTGCGCGTGCAGCCTTGTGCTGCCATCTGTTGGCATGTTGCATAAACTAGTCTCAAAACTTTTTTACTCGATACAGTTAAGACACATCAAACAATTAACAACAACAACTTATAAACACAACACAACAAATCAGAAGTATGTATACGTCATCACTGATATTCCCGCCTAAAAAGACACGTTTTGAAAATAGGGTCAAAGAATAATAATAATAATACATTTAATAATCCTGACGTGTCTACGAAAAAAAAAAGGCGCGGACATTTCCAAAACGTCGATGTATCACGTTTGCTCACGGTGTAAAACAGTATTTTTAAAGTCCGCCGTCTCTCCACAGAGTGCAGCAGCAGCTCCGAGCCCTGTCCTGGGCAACCTGCCACCCGGAGATGGCATGCCAGGAGGCCCGATGCCCCCCGGATTCTTCCAGGTAAGCTTTTGTCCTGCACCTTTAATAACCGGCGTCCATCAGCCTCCCGTTTCAGCGAGAGTACAGCAGGCTATCATCAATACCTCCCCTCCCTTCTGGATCCTCCTAAACACACACATATGCACACACACGTGCCATCCGTTTCCAGCCGACACACACACACACACACACACACACACACACACACACACAGAGGGGCCATTATTGCCTCCGCCTCTGGTTATCCGCCAAGCCCCCGGCGTCCTCCGGGAGTCAGTTTGATTACGACCATTAGGCGCTAATGGCAGCCACCGTTGGAGCACTCTCGCTTCGCAAAGTAGGGTTACTATTACCACACTGCCCGTAAGAGGCGAGCGGAGTCGCGCAGCACAATCGCACAAATGCGTTCGTGTCAACTAGCAGCATCATATAACTTCCTGTTTCCTGCCTCATCGACACGATTAGGTGTTAAACAAGGCAGAAGACTTGTTTTGTTGTTCGAGAAAAGCACAGCTGAAGTGTTGGAATAGAAAAGGCTTCGTAGGCACCGTAGCCTAATAATAGAATCACAAACACGTATCCCATGCTGTATGTTCCATCCAAGCAAGGTCCATTATCTCAGTGTGGATCCATGCATCAGTGGACACGCCATGAAACACGAAACAAGGCCAGTTAAAGATCCAAAGCACAATGGAACACCGCTACTGCCCTCTAGTGCTTACATCCGGAACTGCTTCAATGGGTTTTGTTTTTTTTCAAGATAAATCTTTGGTATATTTAGCATTCTTTTGAACGTTTGCATAATTCCCATTTAGTTAGTTATATATATTCAGCAATTCGGCGATGCATCAAGATCTCATCAGCTTCAGGTCCTGAGATGCACATCCCTAATGTATATTTTAAAAAATGGCATAAATCATGAAATGTTTACAGTTTAAAGTCGATCGATCGTATTGCAGAGCATCATATTTTCCCCTATTGAATCGCATTGGTGTTTTGGTGGTTTGCACTGCACCGTAACGGGGGAACGGCATCGCATCAGTAGCGTCTTCATATGTATCTTTAACGTACTGAATCGCATCCGCGTCAGAAAGTTATGGAGATGCACAGCGCATAAATAATAAATAAAATATATAAGAAAAAACTTCAGGAAACTGCATTATCATCAGAAACGGATTATTGATGCACAAAGCAAAACTAATTCTCGTGCATTATTTACTTGCCAGTTTATTCAAGTTTATAAATAGAATTTAGCTTTTTTTTTATATCTGAGAAAGTCAACTTTCTTTACAGCTTGAGAAGTACCACTGTCCTGTGACTCATTATAAGAGCAATGACGTAACAAATCACGTCATGACGAAATAAGTATTCACTCCTCTTTAACCTGTCTCATATTTAATCAGAACTGGAACTGAAATACACTCATATGTCAAATACACAACAAATAGTCCAAATAAAGGACCCTGTGAGAACGAACCCGGTTTTACAGCAACGGGGGACAAATACTTATGCAACTTTTCCATCTTTTTGTATTATTTGTGTATAGTGTATGAGCTCAGTCTGGCTTTAATTCATTCCAGTTTCAAGTGTAAAAACAAATGTGAAACGTTAAATAAGCCAATTTTCATGATTATATTTATAAACTCTGTATAAATACTTGGATTTGGATCAGTTACTGTAAAACTAACCACTGAGTGTCGCTGCTTCTCACGTCTCAAACCTGCATCACGACACGTCGCTTCGGGTTTTGCTTCACGCTGCTGCCAGCATGATTTCTGTTATAACTTCCTGCATCTTTTCATCCTCATCCTCTTAATCTTCTGGCGCTGCAGGGTCCGACCGGCTCCCAGGCTTCTCCTCACTCACAGCCTCCACCTAACGCTAACATGATGGGAGCTCACGGCCAGGTAAACATGGGGCGTGTCCTCTTTTTTTGCTTACTGAAGCTTTTTTTCTTTATCTCCAGCTTCGTGTATTCATCTGCTTTATCGCATGCGTACTTTCTGGAAAATATATTCCATATTTCATTGCTGTGAGAAAGGGTTCAATTATTCCCTTTTTTTCTCTCCGTTCCCTGCAGGCGTTCATGTCCCCGCGTTACGCAGGAGGACCTCGGCCGCCCATCCGGATGAGTAACCAGGTCGGTTCGGGTCTGAGACCGATTTCTTTTTTTAATTAACTGATTTCTAATATAGAGAATGAATAAAAAATATCCCTCCTGCTCATGCGATCTTCTCCTCCTCTCTCCACCAGCCTCCAGGAGGACAACCTTTACCTCCGAATATAATAGACCCCACACGGCCTCCAGGTAGCGCAAGCTCCACTATTTGGGAATAAATTAACCAGTCACATTTAATAATTTTTTTCTTTCCCCGACCAATCCAATCGTTTGCAGGAAAGAACAACACAGGGCACAGGGTCATTGTGGAAGAAATGCTCTTATTGGAATGATTCTTATATTTATATATAATATCATATATCAATAATAGAATAGAATAGAACATGTATCTTATGGATCCACAATAGGGGTGTCCCCGACTAAGGATTTATATAGTCGAATCAGAATATTTTTGACATGACACCAGGTAGTAAACATGTGGGTAATAAAGCGACCAAAACCACCTGCCGAGTGAGAGACGAAACCGACGACGACTTTTTATCCTTTTAAAGTCGAAATGAAAGGCCACGTGGATAAACTTTCGTCAAACGATTCTTGGATAAAACATTTTAAAGCCACTGCGTACAAAGATACAGAACAAAACGTATAAAACCATTTCGGATTCGCATTTCGCATGTCGGCAAATCGGATTCATTCGGCCACACTGCCTGCCCGCCGAAGTGCAGCACCGAAAAACAAACAAAAATTCGTTTACACAATTCAATTCGAACAGAATTATAGCTTTACGGAATTTTTCTCAGACAGTGTTAACTATTGAAATCCCTGCCGCAATAATGTTCCTGTCACGGATCATTGAATGTGAAACGCACGTTACAAATATTTACTAAAAGCTTCTTGCTTATTAACTCGTTAACTTATTAGGAGAATTCCGGTAGTTCTTTGTGAAATCAGACATTGAGCACCCCCATGTATCCAAAATGGTAGGATCCTCGTTTCTTTACACCGATTCGAGAGTGAGTTTGGTAGTCGAATCAGACTCCTCCTATCGAAACTTCGAATCTTCCACTATTTTGGGGTCGACCCTTAAAAAGCCTAAAATCTACAAATCGAACGTTTTGTCCTTTAAAAGTCCTAAATAATTTAAAGCGGTTGTTAATTTTGCGATTTCCATGTAACAGCCATTAAAATGTTCCAGAATGTTGTTCTTGTTTGTTTGTTTTTGTAGTGGTGTCGTTTAATTTAAGGCTCTTTTAAGGGCAGTTGCGTATTTTTGTGTGTTTTTGATGTCGTGATGTCTTTAAAAGTGTCTTAAGAAGTTTTTAATTGACTGTTAAACCTGCAGAAACCCAGTATATAAAGTATATAGAATATAGGAATATAAAAACATCATATGTTTATAAATGCGCTGCTTTTTCAACTTGCTGAACATCGCATGCCTTCTTCATAACGTCTAACACGTGAATCCTATCGTCAACCCAGGAAACACACGTTACCTCTGTTTGCTTGTTGATTTTCAGGCCATCCGAATCTGGGACCCATGCAGAGGATGAACATGCCTCGGGGGATGTCACCCATGGGGCCCGGACCACAGGTTTGTCCATTAAGATCTTTCACATGCAAAGCATTTGCACAGATATGAAACATTATAACATAATTATGGGATATTATAATCTCCATTATGTTTTTTACTTTGACTAACAGTTTGTTTTCTCCCCCTCCCTCTTTCTCTCGTTAGTCTGATCCATGGTTATCATTGCAGACTTACGGTGGTGGGATGAGACCTCCAAACTCTATGGGCCCCAACATGCCAGGAGTTAACATGTAAGTTCTCCACACAACCTTCTCACCTTCTCACCTACATCAGTATCTGACTTTAAGTTAAATGAATCTCCACATATCTCCAGTGGAACATCTTCCCAGAAGAGTGGAGGTTATTATAATAATAAATAGGGACTAAATGCGGAATGGGATGTTCAAAAGGAAGCACATACTAATCCTTTGCTCAGGTGTCCACAAATTTTTGTCCGTATTCACTTTCAAATAATTAATAATTATCTTTTGAATTAGAGTGAATTTTATGCGTCCACCAAATGAACCAATGTTCAGGAGAATATTGAGTTCAAGGAAGAAAATCCTTGGAATTGGCTAAAAACACCTTGTTCTAAAGTTCTGAAACTGGAGACTTTTTCCTTTACAGTTGAAGCAGCATCTCCTTAACCTGCTCTACTGAATAAGTGGTTATGATAAAAATATATAAAAAAAAAAAAACAGTATAGAAAATTCAATTCCTGCAGTAACTACAGGGGAATTAAGTTGATCAGTCACACCATGAAGTTATGGGAAAGAGTAGTGGAAGCCAGGCTGAGAGAAGAGGTGACCATCTGTGAGCAACAGTATGGTTTCATGCCGAGGAAGAGCACCACAGATTCCTTATTTGCTTTGAGGATGTTGATGGAGAAGTATAGAGAAGGACAGAAGGAGCTGCATTGTGTATTTGTGGATTTAGAGAAAGCGTACGACAGGGTGCCGAGAGAGGAGTTGTGGTATTGTATGTGGAAGTCAGGTGTGTCAGAGAAGTATGTGAGGGTGGTGCAGGACATGTATGAGGACAGTGTGACGGCAGTAAAGTGTACAGTAGGTACGACAGACTGGTTCAGGGTGAAGGTTGGACTGCATCAAGGATCGGCCCTGAGCCCTTTCCTGTTTGCAGTGGTGATGGACAGGTTGACGGACGAGGTCAGACAGGAGTCTCCCTGGACTATGATGTTTGCAGATGATATTGTGATTTGTGGTGAGAGTAGAGAGCAGGTTGAGAAGAGCCTGGAGAGGTGGAGATATGCGCTGGAGAGAAGGGGAATGAGAGTCAGTAGGAGTAAGACAGAGTACATGTGTGTGAATGAGAGGGAGGGCAGTGGAGTGATGCGGTCGCAGGGAGAAGAGCTGGAGAAGGTGGAGGAATTCAGGTACCTGGGGTCAACAGTGCAAAGTAATGGAGAGTGTGTTAGAGAAGTAAAGAAAAGAGTGCAGGCAGGGTGGAGTGGGTGGAGAAGAGTGACAGGAGTGATTTGTGATAGTAGGGTATCTGCAAGAATGAAAGGGAAAGTTTATAGGACTGTGGTGAGACCTGAGATGTTGTATGGATTAGAGACAGTGGCATTGAGTAAAAGACAGGAGAAGGAGCTGGAGGTAGCAGAGCTGAAGATGTTAAGGTTTTCGTTGGGAGTGACGAGGATGGACAAGATTAGAAATTAGTTTATTAGAGGGACAGCACATGTAGGACGTTTTGGTCACAGGATGAGGGAGGCGAGATTGAGATGGTTTGGACATGTGCAGAGAAGGGACATGAATTATATTGGTAGAAAAATGCTGAAGATGGAGCCACCAGGATAGAGGAAAAGAGGAAGGCCACGGAGGAGGTTCAGTGGTGAGGAAGACATGCAGGTAGTTGGTGTGAAAGAAGCAGATGTAGAGGACAGGGTGGTATGGAGACGGATGATCCGCTGTGGCGACCCCTTATGGGAGCAGCCGAAAGAAGAAGAAGAAGTATAGAAAATTAAATCTAGAAAAATCAACAATTGAGTTTTTAGATTGATTGTTATTTTGTCACTCAGGGGACCAGGAACCGGACGACCGTGGCCTAATCCTAATAACACCAACACGGTAAGCTTGAGAATATTTCTCAGATAAAAATCTTGTCTACACTCTGAAGTCTGGTTCATTAAAAGAGTTTGATGTTTTGCAGATCCAGTATTCTTCATCGTCTCCCGGCACATACGTGGTGAGATATTTCGTCTCCGTCTTGAAACTTGCTGACAAAATAAACGAAGTTCTTGGCAAAGCAGCAAAGAGCACAGACAGGAAGAGGAACATTTAGTTCACTTCGGCCGAGGAAACGAATGAATAGAATCTGATAAAACATCAAAGGAAGTTCAAAGGAACAGGAAAGAAGAGGGTCGTAAATGCGAATTGGGCTTACACCCGAACCGTGGAGGCCAGGCGTTATAAAGTTATAAAGTTCTTTCAGCTATTTTAAGATGCTGGATGCTTTGCGACGCCGTTTTAAATAGATGAGTATCACAATACGCATCAGTCTCCGAGAGTAACTCGAATTCCTTGAATGAGTTCTCATGCACGACAGATTCCTGAATCCGGTTTAACATCAATCAGATCAAAATGCGAACGCGATGCTTCTGAGAAATTATTTGTCACGACAAGCTTAAAGAGTATTTAGATTTATAGGAAGTATTAGGGATGCGCATCTCTGTAACTGAGGCCGATGCGATTCTCATCTCGATCCGTAGCCAACGACACGTTACGTTAAACACACATGATACGATCCCCCCCCCCCGTTACGATGCAGTACTATGGTGCTGTTCACTTTTATTTTATTGGTTCAGACAGACAGCAAATCATCAATTTACTTTAAGTGCTTTTTGACTTCTAACACGTGACCCCTTTTCACACACACACACACACACCTTTGTAGTGTGCAGGATGTTACAGCTCTACCTCTGCCATGTTAATCTGTAGTTTATGTGACTCTCAGGACACGCCTCGGTCTCCGTAGTGTTGCGACGCGTCATATTCACGTAGCAGCGGCGGTGCTGAGAGAACGCGATGGACAGACGAGGAGAAATCAGTTGACATTGAAAATATTGGTCACTTTGTAAATAATAAAAGTATAGCGCATCTACTGTTAAAGATATTTAAATAAATTGTTTTTTACCGACGCAAATATGTAAAAAAAACAAAAACAAACAGAAAGAGTGTCTTGGTCAGGGGAACACTGTCTGTACTTGATATTTGACCAAACTGTTCATCAGTGATGCTCCTGATGTGAATCCTGATGTGTTGTTTTGGCTCAGGGGCCACCAGGAGGCGGAGGAGGAGGCTGTCCACCAGGAACTCCCATCATGCCCAGTCCAGCAGGTAAACCTGACCACTACACTGACTGTGATTACTCCGAACGTCACGTTGCAGAATTCTGCTGCATGCTGCGTACTTCAGAAACGGGAAGCTTGGAGTTAACGTGTATTCAGCGTAATCGATTAAAGCTTTATTAACGATGCTCTGAGCATTTCGATTCGATGTCACTCCTGAACCTCCAGCCAATCACAATCCAGTGATTTATTTTTTTTTCTCCCATTCATCAGATTCGACTAATTCTGGTGAGAATCTGTACACGATGATAAACTCAGTGCCACCAGGAGGAAACAGGTCCAATGTGAGTCACGTTTTATATCCCACCTTTTTCTGCGTACAGGAACATGTTTCTCCGTCATTTACCACTTTATTTACTTCAGTTCTCGTTAGGTCCTGACGGCCCCATGGGAGGGATGGAGCCTCACCACATGAACGGCTCGTTAGGTAAAAAAAATTAAAGAGTCATTTCAATCATATTTATACAATCAGAGACTAAATAAAGAGCATTGTGATGTTTTTTTTTACAGGCTCAGGTGATATTGACAGCCTTGCTAAGGTAAATACAACCGTGTCACACACTTATAGGAAAATAATCAACAACAGCACCGGCATTTTATTATAACAGCTTGTCATGATGTGTTTGATTGTTTGTGAAACCCCTCCCCCTCCTTCCCACCGATGTAGAATTCTCCCAATAACC
The DNA here is from genome assembly GCF_946808225.1 of Silurus aristotelis. Lineage (NCBI taxonomy): Eukaryota > Metazoa > Chordata > Actinopteri > Siluriformes > Siluridae > Silurus > Silurus aristotelis. The sequence continues at coordinate 1,641,144 of NC_139595.1, read as the reverse complement.
TGAGCAGTCTGAGTAATCCGCCCGGCACGCCGAGAGACGACGGCGATTTGGGAGGGAACTTCCTGCACACTTTCCAGAACGAGAACGTGAGTCACGCTGATAAAGTAGATCGACTTTAACAGAAGTTTTCATTTCCCTGTAAATACAAGCACAAGATACGGAGCTCGGTTTTTAAGCGTTACGATTTGAGCGAGTTTGACAAATTGAGACGTCTAGACGTCTGGGTTAGAGCCTCTCCAAAACTGCAGCTCTCGTAAGATGTTCCTGGTCTGCAGTGTTCAGAATCTTATCAAAAGTGCTCCAAGGAAGGAACAGTGGTGAAACGGTCCGAACTGTGGTTCCGATCCAACAGACGAGCAAAAGTAGCTCAAACAGCTGAAGAAGTTCATGCTGTTAATGTTCGAGGGGTCACGACTGTTTTAGCAGCAAAAGTGGACAAAATATTAGGCAGGTGGTCATAATGTTATACCTGATCAGTGTGTGTGTGTGTGTGTGTGTGTGTGTGTGTGTGTGTGTGTATATATATATCAGGGAAGTGGTAACTCAGTGGATAAGATCGGACCTCTGATTGCAGGGTCAAGGGTTTAAATTCGAGGACCAATGTTGGGCCCTTGAGCAAGGCCCTTAAACCTCAATTGCTCAGGATCAGGGCGTTTCCCAAATGCCATAAATGTAAATACATTATACATGTATTATTATACTCTTGTCAGTGCATAATATTTGTTTTATATATATACACACACTGCCCTTCCAAATCAAAGTTACTGTAATATTTCGTAGTTCCGCCTTCAGCTTTGTTTACGGCACGAATTCCCCGCGGCATCGTTTCGATGAGCTTCTGCAATGCCGCAACATTTATTCCCATCCAGAGCTGCAGAAATTTTCCACCAGATCTTGTATTGATGATGGGAGAGTCGGACTGCTGTGCAAACTCTTCTCCAGCACATCATAAAGATTCTCAATGGGGTGAAGGTCTGGACTCTGTGGCGGCCAAATCCATGTGTGAAAATGATCTCATGCTCCCTGAACCGCTCTTTCACAATTTGAGCTCAATGAATCCTGGCATCGAATATGCTCTGAGAAGAAAAAAATCCATTGATGGAGTAACCTGTTCATTCAGTATATTCAGGTGGCCAGCTGACCTCGTTCTTTGGGCACATAACGTTTCTGAACCGAGACTTCGAGCAATTTCACCCATATGAGGATGGGTTCCCCTTTGAGTCTGGTTCCTCTCAAGGTTTCTTCCTCATATCATCCAAGGGAGTTTTTCCTTGCCACTGTCGCCACGGCTGCTCATCAGGGACAAACGCACACCATTCACCTTCACTGTTGTTTTCTGTAAAGCTGCTTTGAGACAATGTCTGTTGTGAAAAGCGCTATACAAATAAACTTGACTTGACTTGACTTGACTTAACTGCAGCATCCCCAGATCACAGCACTGCCCCCACAGGCTTGTAGGCACTATGCATGATCAGTCCTCTCTTCTTACCCTGATGCACCCATCACTCTGGAACAGGACCACAGGACCTTCTTCTATTGCTCCAGTCCAATCTTTATGCTCCCTCGCAAATTAAAGCCTTTTTTTTCAATTAGCCTCAATGATAAATGTTCTTACTTTCACTATTAAACACAGTTGTGAGTTCTACTGTTGCCGATCACGATCACTCCAGATTTTTTTTCCGACCACATTTCCTCCTCGAAGATGACGGTTTCCCACAATCCTTCCAGTTTTTAATAATGTGTTGGCCATTTCTTAACCCAATTTGAGTATTTTCAGCACATCTCTACAGATGTTTTCTTTCCTTGATGCACGCCAATAATTTGACCCTTCTGAAACATCTTCCACGATCACAGGACGCGTCTTCAAGAAGCTTCTCACTGTATCAGTTTGGGTTTAAGAACTTGTTGCCAGCTGAAACATAATCCCCCATGCAGTAATTATCTAATAGGAGGCTCTGATCTATTTGCATAGTTAAATCCAGGTGGTGATTTCTGCAGCAGAGCGACTTGTATTTTTTTGAGCCGTATATAAATACAGCAGTGATCCGATTTATTTATTTGTTTGTTTGTTTGCTTTGTTTTCAGTATTCCCCAACAATGACCATGAGCGTGTGATCCGCGTCAGAGCGTCGGCGCTCGCCGAGTAAAACCTGCACACAACCAGAGAGTGACTTCAGTCTCACCCCTGGTGAGACGCCCATCACATAACACGTCGCGGACGTCCAGCGCGGCACGTCCGAACCCACGACTTTTTTTTTTGCGACTGGCTCGTCTCAGTCGAGCGTTTCTCTTCTCTACACTCTTGCTTTCGCCTTCAGTTTTTTGTTTTTTTATTATTGTTATTATTATTATTATTTGTAATATTATTTTTCCATCTTTTATTTGGAAAGTCAGAAGATGTGTTCTTCGTGGTGCTGGATCTCTCTGGATGCCATCCTAGGACCAGCGTAATGGACAAACATATATATATACACACACACACACACACACACACACACACACACACACATATACACAAGAAAAAACTGAACTGAAATAAGAAGACGTTTTCGTCTGCGTCTACACTCACACGCTTTCCCAAAAATAAACCTGATTATTTTACACACAGGACACGGAGAGAAGGAATATGAAATGCTTTCCTTCCCCAGTATTTGCCCCTTTTTTTTTTTTTGCCAATTTCACCCAAAAAAACCGAAACACTTCCTGTCTTTACACGTTTTGCATTTCAGATGTTTATAGCGAACCTTTTTTGACTTTTGTAGAATTTTCCTATTCGGTATTTATTTTGCAGACAATCTCTCGAAAGCGAATTGCGGATCGATGATTTTCTTTCTTTCTTTTTTTTCCCTGGTGCTTGCTAACACGTTTTTCTGATCCTCACGTGGGGGTAATAAAATCACACGTGATTAGATCTCGTCTCGTCTTTATCAGATTTAAATAATATAAAAGCACAAATTATCTGTAGTCCAGTTTCATCCATACAGTCAAACCCTTTTTTTCTACTTTAACTCTTTCCTGCCACTGCGATACAAACAAAATCTGATCTAGTCAGACGTCCAGACGTCTGCGTGGAGACGCTGCGCTGCAGGAAACCGAGGCGACGTCAGCATCCGTCTTCATGTATAAATACGTAATGCTCCTCTCAAGTGTAAACACTCAAGACTTTCAAATAAAACGTTCTGTAAACATCTTATTTATTAAAAAGTCATGCGTGAATATAAGAGACAGGAATTCAGTGCTTTAACCAACACAGACAAAACCTTGTGGACACCTGACCAGATGTGCTTCTTTTTAAACATCCCAATCCATATTTAGTCTCAATTCCCTCTTATAATAAGCTCCAGTCTTCTAGGAAGATGTTCCACTAGATTTTGTGGTGATTTGAGGAGCTTAAGGGTGTTAGTAAAGTCAGGTACTGATGTCGGTGAGGAGGCCTGGGGTCAGGAGCTCTATAGCAGGAGATCTTCCACACACTTTCATCCCATGTGAAGCAGATCTTCATGGAGCTGGCTTTGTGCATTGTCATAACAGTTTGAGGAAGAACCACACGTGGCTGGAAAAGTCGGGTGTCCCAATACTTTTGGACGATTAATGCGACTTTAATGTGAATTCGAATGAGCAAAAAAACTCAAATCAATAAGTCTCTTATTCTGGTTTCGTTTTTTTTTTTTTTTTTAAGAAGAATTTGTTTAAAAATGTAAACAAAATGGTGTAAAACCTCATTTATATAATTATTATAACAATCCAATAATAATCATCACATGCAGCTTCTTTCAGCATTTCCTCTGTGTGTGATATGGACAAGGGTTTTTTTGTTGTTGTTGTTGTTTTGGTGGGGGTGGGGGGTGGGGGGTATTTAATTGCTTGATTCATTGGGTAATTATTGAGATGGTTCATTAGTTATTTGATTAATTTGCTTAATTTCATTTGCTTTAATTGCTGCTGAACGTCAGAGCGAATAGAAACATTCCAGCAACTCCCTCTAAAAAGTCTCACGTTTATTATTAAAAGCCGTTACTATGGAAACGATAATGGAAGAAAACCAATTACTATCAGAGTCTCCTCAGGCAGGAAAGCGGTTTAAAGTTCGACTTTTATCTCCTCTCTTCTCTCTCTCTTTCTCTCATTCATTCTCATTCTCTCTCTCTCATTTATTCTCACGCTCACTCTTTCATTCTCATTTCTCACTCTCATTTATTCTCACTCTTTTATTCTCATTCTCTCTCTCATTTATTCTCACTCTCATTTATTCTTACGCTCTCTCTTTCATTCTCATTTCTCTCTCTCTCTCTCTCATTTCTTCTCACGCTCTCTCTTTCATTCTCATTTCTCTCTCTCTCTCATTTATTCTCACGCTCTCTCTTTCATTCTCATTTCTCTCTCTCTCTCTCTCTCTCTCTCTCATTTCTTCTCACGCTCTCTCTTTCATTCTCATTTCTCTCTCTCTCTCATTTATTCTCACGCTCTCTCTTTCATTCTCATTTCTCTCTCTCTCTCATTTATTCTCACGCTCTCTCTTTCATTCTCATTTCTCTCTCTCTCTCTCTCTCTCTCTCTCTCTCTCTCTCTCTCATTTATTCTCACTCTTTCATTTCTCTTTCTATCTCTCTCTCTCATTTATTCTCACTTTTTCATTCTCTCTCTCTCTCTCTCACTCACACACACCAATCTCTCTGTTTCTCTGTAAAAAAAAAACACAAAGTGATGACGTGTTTAAAATTGATCTATTTTCATAACTTTTTCTGAAACTTCCGTTTTACTGCTGAACGCCTCAAATATTCACTCACATACACTGGACACACACACACACACACACACACACACACACACACGTGTTTTTGCTGAATGATATTTTTTGCTCTAATGTGTATTGTTTGCGTTCTGTTCCTCAGAAAGAGAAACTTTGCAGAAATGATGATTAAATTATTTTACTGTTCATGAAACCGATCACGAAACAAAACTCCTTTTCTTCCTCTTCTCGAAATAAACGTGTAAACAGACGTTTCCTTTCTCTCTCCACTCACGAGAAAATCCAACACTCAGTGCCCACACACACACACAGTCTGGCCAAAAGTATCGGGACACCTGACTTTCCCACCCGTGTGTGTGTGTGTGTGTGTGCGCGCACAAAGCCAGCTCCATGAAGATCTGCTTCTCATGGGTTAGAAGTGTGTGGAAAATCTCCTGTTGTAGAGCTTCATTTCTATTGAACATAAAAGAATGTGAACACTGAAGCACCCCAGGCCTCCTCACCTCCATCAGTACCGGACGTTTATTCAGCTACAAGGGTGTTACTAATCTCCATTCTTCTCCACCAGTGGAACATCTTCCCAGAAGATAAGAGAAAATGGAGACCAAATGTGGAACTGGATGTTCAAATTCCACATGTATATATTTATATTAAGGAACTACAGGGGAATAAAGTTGATCAGTCACACCATGAAGTTCTGGGAAAGAGTAGTGGAAGCCAGGCTGAGAGAAGAGGTGACCATCTGTGAGCAGCAGAATAGTTTCATGCCGAGGAAGAGCACCACAGACGCATTATTTGCTTTGAGAATGTTGATGAAGTATAGAGAAGGACAGAAGGAGTTGCATTGTGTGTGTGGATTTGGAGAAAGCGTACGACAGGGTGGAGAGAGGAGTTGTGGTATTGTATGAGGAAGTCTGGTGTGTCAGAGAAGGTGTGAGGGTGGTGCAGGACATGTATGAGGACAGTGTGACAGAGCCATGTAGGTTGTTTTGGAGACAAGGTGAGGTGAGATGGTTTGGACATGTGCAGAGGAGGGACATGGGGTATATCAGTAGAAGAATGCTGAGGATGGAGACACCAGGAAGGAGGAAAAGAGGAAGACCAAGGAGGAGGTTTATGAGGGAAGACATGCAGGTAGTTGGTTTTTGAAAGATGTAGAGAAGAAGAAGAAATACATATATAAATAATTAAGTTAACAATTTAGATTTTGGTTTATTCTTTTAATTTATTTTACATTGTGGTGGAATATTAAAGAAACACGGCACAGAGGGGAAAAAAAAAAAAAAAAGTTCGGAGGTTTCAGTTTGTGGCCCCATGAAGGTAAAGTGCCAGGAATTTCTTGAAGGTTTCTGGCCGATATCCAGACAAACCGGCAGGAACCTGAGGACCGAGGGGGAAATTTTGTAAATTAACATTAAAAATAATCTTAGTTTTATCTTCCAGCCAATCAGCAACGAGTTTTCCACACGTATAAATTAAATCTCAATAAATCCCAGTGTGTGTGTATCATGTGATAAACGCTTCACGAACCTTCACCACCTTCTTCTTGATGAAAGGCCGGACCTTGGCGAAGTCATAGAGCTGCTGATCGGCGTCGACCCACACCAGGTTCTTCACTCCGCTGTCAGAATCCAGGTCCGTGGTGTTCAGCTGGAAAACTATGAACTGAAACAGACGCCCGTTAGTAGCGACGCCCTGCACGACGACGGGCTTCTCCAGAACCCTGGACTCGTCCTGCGGAAACAAGAGAAGAACATCTTACAGCTGATTAAATACGTGTGCGTACATCAGGTGCATGCGTGTGTACAAAATATTCGTAGCTATAAAAACAAATATAAAAGCCCATTTTATTTTTGCCCCAAATCCCAGTTTTAAGGGTGCACATATTTATGCACGGGCGTATAAAGGTGAAAACTCACTCCGTAAAGAGCGCGGGCGCGAGCCAGAGCGTTCCCAAACGCAAACATCACCAGTTTCGCTCGCAGCTGCTCGGGTTTCAGTTTAGGTGCATCTCCAGCCTCGGTCACGAAGAGTGTGTGAGCGTAAGGGTACGGGTAATCCTCCCTAAAACCTACACACACACACACGCACACGCACACGCACACGCCTCAGGTCAATTAACAAAACCTACTGGCTCGTTCTTGTAATAAAATTATATAGTGATGTAATATAACAATAGAAAAACAGAAAGACAGACTGGATTTTGAGACAGACAGACAGGATGGGAGACAGACAGACTGGATTGTGAGAGACAGACTGGATTGTGAGAGACAGACAGACAGAATGGGAGACAGACAGACTGGATTGTGAGAGACAGACAGACAGGATGGGAGACAGACAGATCGGATGTAAGACAGACAGACTGGATTGTGAGAGACAGACTGGATTGTGAGAGACAGACTGGATTGTGAGAGACAGACTGGATTGTGAGAGACAGACAGACAGAACGGGAGACAGACAGACTGGATTGTGAAAGACAGACAGACAGGATGGGAGACAAACAGATCGGATGTAAGACAGACAGACAGGATGGTAGACAGACAGATCGGATGGGAGACGGACAGAAAGGATGGGAGACAGACAGATCGGATGTGAGACAGACAGATCGGATGTGAGACAGACAGATCGGATGTGAGACAGACAGATCGGATGTAAGACAGACAGATCGGATGTAAGACAGACAGACTGGATTGTGAGAGACAGACTGGATTGTGAGAGACAGACTGGATTGTGAGAGACAGACTGGATTGTGAGAGACAGACAGACAGAACGGGAGACAGACAGACTGGATTGTGAAAGACAGACAGACAGGATGGGAGACAAACAGATCGGATGTAAGACAGACAGACAGGATGGTAGACAGACAGATCGGATGGGAGACGGACAGAAAGGATGGGAGACAGACAGATCGGATGTGAGACAGACAGATCGGATGTGAGACAGACAGATCGGATGTGAGACAGACAGGCAGGATGTGAGACAGGCAGACACAGACAGGAGGGGAGACAGACAGATAGACAGAGAGAAGGTGAGACAGACAGAAGGTGAGACAGACAGACAGAGTAAAGTAGGCAGACAAACAAAATGATTGAATAACACACAGGACAGAAACAGATATTATGAGACGTCTACTATTTAATGACAGACAGACAGACAGACAGACAGACAGACAGACAGACAGACAGACAGACAGTATGTGATGAAAATGGGCAGGTTCCGGTTAAGGGGTAAGTCTGACCAGTGTGGTTTCGGAGCTCGTAGACGTTGGCACACTGCAGGTCGATGGTGGGGGAGATGGGGTAGAAGGTCTCCAGGACGTAATCGGACGTGGCACGGATCTCCTCGTCTCCAGCCACAGCAGGAAGTGAAGTCGTGCTGTTTAACAGGATGCCGTTCTGCCCTCGCACCTGGAACCGATCCCCACCTGAGACACGAGACAACACACTGTGTGTATGTTTGTGTGTGTGTGTGTGTGAATATGATACATCAGGATTATAATTGGTTACACACAATTCCATGACGAAACACCACCTGCCACATGCAGAACAGAAGTGAACGATTTGAGTCGCGTCCCCGGGCGTGTTCTCACCTCTGGTCCAGGTGGCTGACAGGATGTATTTCTGAGCCAGAATCCTGTGAGCGAGGGCCGGATGAGAGACCTGCTGACCTCGGCACAGGTGGAGCAGGTTGTGTAACAGAGACGGACTGAGGACGAGCCAGAAAAAAAAAAAGAGGATTAGCATGAGAACAAAGAGAGCTAGCAAACCGCGCCGGCGTTCCGAATAAGAACACTGACGCAGGCGAGATGAACACGATACCGACACGTCGCTCTGCACTCAGGGTATGAATATGAAGTACAGTGCGACGTTACAGACTGAAGGTTCATTTAAAAAAATTCTAGACTTGAATTGTCTTTCAGGTCACAAGATTCTGATCACAATGTCTGGTGGCAAATTCCAACTGGAAAAGGTGAAAAAATGCAACAGAAAAAGTGGAAAAAACTATTTTTTTCCAAAAAAAGCTGGGGGAAAAAAAAGGCCCAAAAAAAGAAAAGTAAAAAAAAGAATTATTATAATAATAAATAAATGTAAAAAAAAATATATAATTATTTAATGCAAAAATAAAATTTTTATACAATTGCAAAAAATATGAGAAAATGCAAAAAAAGCAGAATATGCAATAAAAAAAAGAAAATACTTTTTTAATGGAAAAAAAGGTACAAGAAATAATTACATTTGACATAAAATCTAAATAAAAAAAATGCAAAAAAAGAAAGAAAAAATTTTATGCAAAAAAAATTTTTTTTTGAATTGCAAAATAAATAAATAAATAAATACAAAATATATTCAAATAAAATGCAAAAAAAAAAAAAGCCAAAACATTTAATTTATGAAAAATTAAAACAACCTCGTTTCCCCATGTCCTTTCCCCTTCAGTGTTGTCTGCTGAATATTACCTGCGTTTGGGTTTAATATTACTGCTGCCGTAGCTGCATAATCAGAGAACTTTATATAAGCATTTAAATCGCTGTTGTATAAGCAACAGCCCAATATCAGTAAAAGCTATGCGTAAATTTTTGGTTTTTCGCTTTCGATTTACAAACAATCACAACTCTATTGTATGTATCAGAAATTGTTCACGTTGCCTGGGAAACGGAATGATGGGATGGATGCAGGTCTGCTAACAAACTCTGTGTTAATACTCTGATACATTATTTACTTTAATGATCCCAAATTAAACTTTCTTCATCGAGTGTCACGTCATAAACCAGTGTTTGTGTGTGTGTGTGTGTGTGTGTGTGTGTGTGTGTGTGTGTGTGTGAGAAATGTCAGTTTAAGTCATGGCCTTTCTGTATTTGCTCGTTGCCGGACCATGAGGAAGATGAAAAAGCCCCCAAAGGCCAGTGTTCAGGAGGAGGAAGTGGAGTATCAAAGCCCCGCTGAACACGTGGCCCTGAACAGCCGACCCCCTGCAGACACGCCTCATTAATAAAGGCTTAGTGTGCTGCCCCCTGCCTGTCAGGCACACTGCGCTGCGTTTAATGCCAGTCATTAAATTCCGCACACCGTCGGAGCGCCGCTCAGCCAAATGCCACTTGCAAGGCCGAAGAACAGGAGCCAATTACGGAGAGCCGGGCAGGAGGACGACGGCCAGACAGGGACATTACATCACCGCGGCTCAGAGGACACACGCCAACATCATCCAAATCATCACGTTGTGCTTAATAACGCCACCTATCTCCTACACACGATCACACAGCAGCATCACGCTCGCGTTTCCTAAAATAGAACCTTCTAGATTTTTATACATTGTTGAATCCTGAATTCTAAATGGTCAGGAGGTGACAGTCGAGCAGCTGCGAATCAATGCAAATTAGTCATATTAAGAAATAAACATATGCAGTAACACCAAACGTCCTAGGCCCCGCCCCTCTCGCAAAACAACGTGAAACATAGACGTGTGACGTATCGAAACGTTCGTCTTTCCGAGGACATTGTGCGTTTCTATAGCAACGGTGTGGGAATGTGGACATGGTGTGTTTAGGTGTGTTTCTTTAGAATGTTTTTAAGACACAGACATTTTTTTATCCTCTGCAGTGGTGTGAGTAGAAGATATTATCAGTTTGAGTTTTGTTCCTCACCAGTATCTCTGTTGAGGAGGACGAGATTCGTTCGTGTCCCAGAAGCGAGCGTGTCTGATGGCGTTCTGCACACGCTCGTCCTGATCCTCCAGCTGATTGGCTGGATTCTCTGCTAACGCCAGGATCTGAGCAGGAAACCCTGTGATGACTTTAGACTTCGTAAGCCATGACGCCTGTTTCACACCTTCAGAGAGAGAGAGAGGGAGAGAGAAAGAGAGAGAGAGAGAGAGAGAGAGAGAGAGAGAGAGAGAGAGAAACAATAAGAGAAAAATACAGACAGAAATGTAAGAGAGAAGCAGCAAAAAATAACAGAAAGAAAGAAAGAAAGAAACAGACAGAAAGATAGAAAGAGGGGTAGACAAAGACACAGAAGAGAGAGAGAGAGAGAGAGAGAGAGAGAGACAGACAGACAGACAGACAGACAGAAGGACAGAAGGACAGAGACAGACACGGAGATAAACAGACAGATAGAAAGACACAAAAAGACAGTTATTAATATTGTAAATGAATCCTTCCCACACACACACACACACACACACACACACACACACACACACACACACACACACACACACACACACACACACACACACACACCCTCCAGAGCGTTGGTTCTCTGGGTGTAGATGTAACACGGCTGCTCCTTGTACAGCTCCATGTTCTCGGCTGCAGGAGCTCGGTATCGGCCCGGGTCGTGCCAGTCCTTCTCCCAGTCCGGGAACACGGGCTTCGCCAAGCCGGGAACATAGTGCTTCCTCTCTGCGTAGGTGACGCGCTCCAGTCCCCTGATTTCCGGCACTTCCCGGGGCTTTTTCCGTGGCAGAACCTTCCCACAGGCGCAGGAGCTCCGTGACAGGCAGCGGTGCAGGAGTTCACCTTGCGCTGATAGTTTCCTTCTCCCCGGGAGCGCGAATCTCCTCACCGCCACGCTGAACATCTCCCCGCGCTTATTATATTATACACACCTGCTCAAAGGAATACAACTGATACTAATACAAATAATACAAGTTTATAAACAACACGCAGCTGCTTCTGACATTTTCTCTCGCGTTTCTTCAGGAGGCAGCCATGTTTCCCTGTCACGTGGGTTGATTTTGTTCTACGCTTTTATAAAATTTGTACTGACTTCTATTACCGCCATCTACTGGACAAATACGATATAACCTCCAATTTCATTTCTACACAATTACACAAATAAAATCGTGTAAAATGTATAATCATGTCAAAGAGCCAACTGAAAGTACTGACTCAAAGAGCAGACTCAAAGTACTGACTCAAAGAGCAGACTCAAAGTACTGCCTCAAAGTACTGACTCAAAGTACTGACTCAAAGTGCTGACTCAAAGTACTGACTCAAAAAGCTGACTTAAAGAGCAGGCTCAAAGTACTGATTTAAAAAGCTGACTCAAAGTACTGACTTAAAGAGCAGACTCAAAGAGCAGACTTAAAAAGCAGATTTAAAGTACTGACTCAAAGAGCAGACTCAAAATACTGACTCAAAGAGCGGACTCAAAGTACTGACTTAAAAAGCAGACTCGAAGAGCAGACTCAAAGTACTGACTTAAAGAGCAGACTCAAAGTACTGACTTAAAAAGCAGACTCGAAGAACAGACTTAAAGTACTGACTCAAAGGGCAGACTCAAAGTACTGACTTAAAGAGCAGACTCAAAGTACTGACTAAAAGTACTGACTCAAAAATCAGACTTAAAAATACTGACTCAAAGAGCAGACTCAAAGAGCAGATTCAAAGTACTGGCTCAGAGAGCGTCTTAAATTAATGCTTAAAGGGCAGACTCAAACTACTGACTTAAAGGGTAATCCTAAAGTATTAAATTAAAAGGACATAACAAAGAGATGACTCAGCAATGACTCAGAGTACTGACTTAAAGAGCAGACTCAACGACTGACTCAAAGAACAATCTGAAAGTACTGACTCAAAGAGATGACTCAATTACTGACTTAAAGAGTCATCTCAAAGTACAATTTAAACTACTGACCCAACAAGGAGACTTAAGTAACTGACTCAAAGGATTGCTAGAAGAACATCATTTATCTCAGTTCTGTACTAGTACTAGTGCACATTATCCGGTTAGTTTCGAGTTTCTCGTGAGATCTCTCTGTGCCACACATTAACATTTAATGCAGACTCTCGGAGCAGCTGCCTGTGTTTACTCGATATTGCTCATTAAAATTTAGTACAGAAGGTGAACCCCTGAACTGATCACGTTCCACTTCCATGTCGGCCGTCTGCGTCTCTCTTTTCTCTTACAATGTTTTCCCAAACCATCAGAAGTCGTACAGCATGGGTTTGAGGATTGCTCTTTACCTTCATCTGCTGTGTGTCTTCAGCAAAGCTGCTTCCAAAAAAGGTAGGCTTTACTGTGTATCCTGAACTATAAACTGGAGATCTGGACTGGATATAGTCCAGAAAATCTATCTTTGTTATAAATCACAATTGTAGCCCGAGACAGAAACCTAAGACCTTCTCCACATAGGTGTAAAATGTGGAGGAATCCTCGCTCCGTCCTCCAGCGGCAACATCTCCAGCCCTAATTTCCCAGGTCTTTACCCGTACAACGTGGACTGCCCCTGGCTGATCGTGGTGTCCGAGGGTTCGTCCGTGCTGCTGACGTTCTACCACTTCGAGCTCGAGTACCACCCGGACTGCACCTACGACTACGTCAAGATCTACAACGGCGTCTCGGAGGATGAGGGCAACCTCCTGGGGAAGTTCTGTGGAGACTCCTCACCTCCTCAGTTCAGCTCATCCTGGAACATCATGTCTATCATCTTCCACTCCGACCGCCACGTGGCTCATTCGGGCTTTCTGGTGGGGTACAGGAAAGGTAACGGAAAACCGATAACGTGCATCACGTGTATGACTCGTGTGCATAATACTGAAGTGTCTGTGTCGATACAGATTCGTGTGGCGGAGTGTTGACGGGACTCTCAGGGGTCTTCTTCAGCCCAGGATACCCGCACGAGTACAGTAACAACGCAGAGTGCTCGTGGACCATCCAGGTGTCCAACCGTAGCATCGTCACGCTCGTCTTCCTCGACTTTCAGCTGGAGAACAACGAAGGCTGTAACTTCGACTACATCGCACTGTTCGACGGCTCGACGCTCCAACACCGGCACATCGGGAATTACTGCGGGAACAAGCGACCACCTAACATCATCTCCACGTCCAATCAGCTGCTGATCGTGTTTAAATCAGACTTTAATATTGGAGGAAGAGGATTTAAGGCGCATTATTACTCAGGTAGGTCTTTTCCAATTTCCTGGAAGTTGAGGTGTGAATACTGGATTGTGATTGGCTGAAAGTTCAGGTGTGAATAGGGGATTGTGATTGGCTGGAAATTAAATATGTTTGTCAGGTGAATCTAAATGAACGCGCTGCTTATAAACTTCACACGCTGCTTATAAACACATTTAAAATGTAAGTGAGACTGCAATTGTACACATTTCCTAATGACCTCACTGAGCTCCATGGAGGAATTCTGCATCTTGTGGAACTCGGTGAATACGGTGAGTTTAATAAACGGCTTGAGGAACAAGACGAATTTGACGAACTGAAAAAGAAAAGGTTCAAATGAGAAATAGAATGAAAAACAGCACCAGTAGTTACTCCAACAGTGACCATGCTATAAGGTCATAATTCACAGCTAGGTGTGAGGCCTTGCACTATTTTAATGCTCTCCAGGACGTTCTTCACCTCCACATTGTGCACTTACATCCTGTGAAAGACTTCTAACCCTGGATTATTGCTTAGATATTAACTCCAACAGCTCTGTTGTTAAGATGCAAATACACACTCACGCATACACACTGAATACACAAAGACCAGTGTTAACCACATTTATTAACATCATCAACTATGCAAAGCAAAAAAAAAAAAGTGTGTGCAGAACCCGACTCTGAATACCAGCAACTTCTAAACTTACGTCTTAGGTTATGAAGAAAAATAAAACGATTCTGAATGAACATCTGCATTTTAGAGCTTTATTGTTCTGATCAGTATTAATAATGTGCAAATGTTTGTAAGTGTTATGTAAAAGACGCTAAGCGTAAAAATTCAAAATCTTTGTGTCTTTTCAGGTGAGTGCCAGCAGGTGCTGAAAACCATCAGCGGGAACTTCACCAGCCCCAGTTACCCCAACATCTATCCCAACAACATGAACTGCCACTGGCTCGTGGCTCTGCCCCCAAGCTACAGGATCAAACTCTTCTTCCCGCTCATGGCGCTCGAGGATCAGAACAGTCTGACCGACTCCTGCGATTTCGACTCCGTAGCTGTGTATGATGGCAGCAGTGAGACGGATGTCCTGCTGGGACGTTGGTGTGGGGCAGAACAACCTCCGCCTCTGACGTCCAGGACAAACAAACTGCTGGTGGTCCTTAACACCGACTGGAATGTCGCGTTCAAGGGTTTCACTGCTACCTATACAGGAGGTGAGAGTCCACTAGGGGGCGTGATGAGGAGATCGACACTTAATAGACACCATAGATTTAAACTCCTCTGTGGAAATTTTAACAATTCTCTTTTTCCTTTCAAAAGATTACACAGGTTGTAGCCAGGTTGGTCTTTTACATTACACAGGTTGTAGCGACATCTAGATTTCTAAATAATACATACAAATCATACACAAATTCGAATCATGACGTGATGAATCCTTTGTTTGTTTTCTAAACTTCACATCATTTTTGTGTGCTACAAGACCCATTTTTTTTTTTTTACTCCTGCACACATTATTCCTGTAAATGAAAAAGTCTCTAGCTGTGGAGCTTCTCGTTTTAGCTCCTCCCCCTTTCGCTCACTCAAATATTCTGACGTATGAACCCCAACCCCAAAACCAGATCATTTTATTAAATGCAAATTGTTACACAGTGTTAAGTTTGTAAATCTGTGATTCAAAGTACTGACTCAAGGAGCTGACTCAAATAATTGTTTTAGGGTACTCACTCAGAGAGCTGACCTAACATACTGACTCAAAGAGTTGACTCACAGAATCAATTCGAAGAGCTGACTCAAAGTACTGACTCAAATTACAGACTTAAAGAGTCAACTCAGCTAACTCAATTAACTCCATCAGAGCTGACATAATGTACTGAAATTAGTAACTTAAAGAGCCAACTCAAAAAATTAACTTAAGGTACTCAATTAAAGCTCACCGAAGCTACTGCCTCAATATATTGACTCAAAGGGCTGACTCACAAAGCTAAATCAAATTACTGGCTCAAGGTACTGACTTGAAATACTGAATTAAAGCGCCAACTCAACTAACTCAAGGTACTCACTTAGAGAGCTGATCTTATGTACTGACTCTAAGAGCGGACTCACAGAAACAACTCAAATTACTGACTCAATGTTCTGACTCAAAGTGCTGATTCAAAACAAAGAGTCAACTCAAATGATTAACTCAAGGTACAGAGTAAAAGAGCTGACTCAAAGAGCCAGTTCAAATGATTGAAACAAGGTACTGACTCAAAGTACTTACCCAGAGAGGCAATTCAAATGACTGATTCAAAGAGCTGACTCTAAACTTTCCATTGGTTCCATTAATGTTTATATTAATGCAAATAAAAAGCCTTGCCATAGATGAATATTGGAAATTAAAAACGTTTCCATAAAATCACTCTGACATGGATTGGTTCTGTGCGGTGTTGTTGTGGGTTTTTTTTTTTCCGTCTCAGTGGTGCCGATGAACGTGAGCTGCACCAGAACCGAGTTTCAGATTCAGATTTCCCAGCGGGCTTTGCCCCAGCTGGACCGCGAGAGCGTGTTCCTCGGAACCCCGTCCTGTTCGGCCCAGATGACTGCGACGAGCTACAAGATTCTGGCTCGCTTCATCAGCTGTGGAACTGCTGGTCAGGTAGAACTTAATGCTTGTTTTAATGAAATGCAACAGTCCTGGATTCTGATTGGTCAGAAAGTGTTGGTTCATTTTGTCTAACGGCAAATCAGATGTTGAGTAACAATGCGCTTGTTCTAATGAAATATCGTTGTATTTATGTTGTTCAAAGAGTTTCATCAGCAACTCCGCTCGACCACACCGACCCGTTGTTGATTTTTTTCTCGTAACAGCACGACCTGTAGCGTTTTTCATTTCTCACTTTGTCTCGTGGAACCTTCCACAGAAACGGCAGAACATCACCATGCTGGTGAACACGCTCTACATCGACTTCTCTGACGGAAAACTGCAGAGCGTGCAGGAATACGAGGTGCAGTGCGACGCCCAGAGGAAGGTGGCGTCGGTCAGCATCATCTCGCCCGAGGACCGGATCCGGATGAACGAGCTCGCTCGACTCGCCGAGGAGTCCAAGAGCCTGGAGAGCGTTCAGAGAGCCGAGCCTGAAGCTCATGAGACCAGTGACATCGTCTTCATCAGCGTCTGCGTGCTGGCCGTCATCCTCATGTTAATCGCCATCGTGTGGCTCGTGCTCCTCTAGAGATTCGTCCAGACACCTTTTTTCAGATCTTTCTGTCTTTATGGTTTGCGTCCTTCAAATCAGACACGACATGGTCCATCGTGGACTTCTGATCAGTCAGAGGCTCAGACAGCAGAGGCGGTTTAAACAAATAAACGTTTTATTAGGTTACGGTTTCCATAGCAACAGCTCGTTCAGAAGTAAAAGTTCTAATGCATTACGGTTTCCATAGCAACAGAGAGTTGTTGTATAATTTTAATGAGTGACAGTTTCCATAGCAACAGCTCATTCGCGAATAAACGTTGTAATATGTTACAGTTTCCATAGCGATATCGCGTTGAGAAATAAACGTTTTAATAGTCGCGGTTTCCCTAGCAACAGCTCGTTCAGAAGTAAAAGTTTTAATGCATTACGGTTTCCATAGCAACAGCGCGTTGCCGGATAAATGTTTTAAAATGGTACGGTTTCCATAGCAACAGCTCATTTGTGAATAAACGTTGTAATATGTTACAGTTTCCATAGCGGTAGCGCGTTGATCAATGAAGGTTTTAATACGTTCGTTTCCGGGGCAACAGCTCGTTCGGTATCAGTCAGAGGGAAAAGCGTAAGGTCTTCGTGGTTTCATGAAAAACCCCATGCTGTGAGAGAAAAACACTGCACCGTAACACACTTTCAGATTTCTTTATTTTAAAAAGCTGTAAAAGCAGTTTATTTACAAACGTTCAACATTTTACTAATAATCAAATTATTCTTGAAAAAAACTGTAATAAAGTACAGTCTAATGCAGCACCACTGCTCTGACGTGTGTGTGTGTGTGTGTGTGTGTGTGTGTGTGTGTGTGTGTGTGTGTGTGGTCCTTCATCTCAATGTCATGATTTCTTCTTGTGGTTTCTGACGAGGTCGTTAACAGAGGTCGTGCCGTCCTTCACCTGAGCTCTGAGGTCGTGTTTGTGTTTGAGAGCGAACACCAGCGCCCTCACGCTCCTCCTGTACGCTCCGCTGATCAGCCGAGAGCACTGATGGAACACCTCCCTCTCCACGTTGTCCACCAGGGCAGCATCAGCCTGAGAAAACACCACCATCAACATCACAAATCATCCCCACAACCACCACAACCACCACGACCAGCATCATCATCACCATCATCACCATCATCCCCACCAATACCACCATCACCATCCCTACCAGCATCATCATCATCATAATAACCACTATTACCACCATCATCATAATCACCATCATCGTGTGTGTGTGTGTGTGTATAGTCACCTCTAACCCCATGCTGTCAGCGAGGAGTTTTCTGGCGTTGCTCCTCAGTTCCTCGGTCTGTTTATCACATCGAACCTCGATAGACGGTTTATTAGAGTTCTCCTCGATGAAGGTCCTCCAGTGTGTGTAAACCTGACGAGCCAAAGCCTTTACCTCAGTGTCCGGATGTTTCTTACGCAGCGTGTTCACCGTGTGACCTGAGAGGGCAAAACACACACACACACACACACACACACACACACACACACACACACACACACACACACTATAAACTGTTGCTTTACTAAAAAAATAGAAATGTATATAAATAATGTAAAGTTTATAAAAGTAAAAAGGAGAAATAGAAATATAGATTTATTAGATCACATGATTTAGTTCTGGGGCAGATAAAGATGTTTCATTCTGGAAAAAAACCCTGATGGTGATTTCTTAAAAAAAAAACCTGTTTATGTGCTGAATAGAAGTCGACTCCTTTTTCTGATTCACCACAAAGAGTCGACTCATTTAGTAAAATAGTTCTCGACTCTTTTCGTGTGCATGGAAGAGCATCATTCTACATCGTAGGGCCGTGTTTTTGATCTGGTTGATGATGGAGATGATTTCTCACCGATCCTGGTGAACTTGAGCACTTCTCTGGACGGGACTTTTTTGTCCAGCTCTGTCAGAGCGTTTAAGATGTTCTCTTTAGTCTGTCTGGGCAACTCGAGGATGGACTTAAACCTTTCGATGTCCTCAATCACCACCACTCTCTGTTCAGCAGAAAAAATACAATAAAAATTGAATATACAGACAGACAGACAGACAGACAGACAGACAGATAGATAGATAGATAGATAGATAGATAGATAGCTCGTTTGTTGGATCAGAACTACACGGCCCAGCACTTTTGATAGATTCTGACCACTGCAGACCAGAAACATCTACCAAGAGCTGTAGTTTTGGAGACGCTCTGACCCAGACGTCTAGACGTCTCAATTTGTCAAACTCGATCAAAGCCTTACGCTCGTCCATTTTTCATCAACTTTGAGGACAAAATGTTTACCTGCTGCCTGATAAATAAATAAATCCACACATTAACAGGTGCCATGATGAAGATCATCAATGTTCTTCAATTCACCACTCAGAATGTTATAATGTTATTATAATGTTATACCTGATCAGTGTATATGAAGTTTATATGGTTTTATAAACAATAAACAAGATTATATTGCATTTACCTTTAAGGATTCCAGTGTTGCTTGTTTGTAAACTTTCTCTTCATTTTTTCGTCCTTGTCTTGTCTGAACATCTTTTGAAACACGGACCACAAATGTGTCCATTTCTCAGAATTCTGATTTCTAATTCTGATTTCGATCCTCGTCTGTTTATCCCTCACTGCTGACTGAGCTAATAAACCCGGAAGTAGCTCATAATAACTTCTTTTCTACTCGATTTATCTACATTTATTTCATTTTTAAAACATTTTATCAACCACCCAAAACATACACTTTCCAACCTTTCGTTTAACATAATAACTAATTATTGCATGATACAAAAAAAAAAAAGAAAATAAACACAGCTTGCTAGCTCCGGATATACCAGAAGGGCGCCATGATCATTCTACCAAAGCGGAAGTTGCAAAATAAAAGTCTTTTCGTAACAGGTTAACACACCGGTTTGTATTAGCAGGGTATAAATGAACACCTTTTTTTTTTTAAATACACAATATATTAAAAACAACTTTAAAACACAACGTAAGTAATAATGCGCCGGAATTTATTGTAATATATTAATCAATGGCTTTTGTTTGTACCATCTAAGTCACGTGACCAGAACAGGGTTTTTCGCGCGAGTTTTTAGACATTAGCCGGCTAGTTAGCGGCGCTGCTTTCCTCCAGGACCGTAAGTTTTACGAGTTGTTTCTCGATATTTAACGACTTATTTAAACATTTCCGCAACAAGAAAAAACTTAAATTGCAAATTGAGGATGTTTTCCATGTTGTAATTTGTATTTCAGTGAATTCTAAACTCTTTAACGCGGTTTGTGTGTGTGGGTGTAGTTTCATTTGCTTAATACCTCCCTTTAAGTGCGCACTAGCTAGGGAGCGAAATAATGGAATTGAATATTGAATGCACACTAGGTAGGGAGGAAATATAGTGTACCGACTAGGTATTTGGGATACAGCTCATCGCGTATGGACGCGTATACGCGGACGAGCAAAAATGTTGGCACCTTTCTATTGAACATAGAGAATATAAATTCTTTATTGTTTTATTTCTTTATTTTAGAGACTTTTTTCGTTATGGAGACACTTCAGGGTCTTTCAGACATTGGTGAGGCTGTTAAACCGTCCGAAAAAGAGACAAATAAACGAAAAGTCCCCAGTAAGTGCATGTGAAACTGTATTATATTTAATACTGAGTTTATTATTGAGTGTATTCATTGTGTGTGTGTGTGTGTGTGTGTGTGTGTGTGTGTGTGTGTGTGTGTGTGTTATGTTCCAGGAGATGTTGAGATGGACATTCAGTATCTGTATGAAGTTGTCCCACAGCTCTCCAAAGTTTTCCGGATTACAGACAAAATTGGAGAAGGTTTAAGATCTTGTTCCTTTCAAACGTCATACATAATTTATATACACAATTTTTAATTAAAATAAAAATCCAATAAGAAATTTCAGTGATTTAAAACTGCCAAATTTTAGACGCATCCTGACGTGTGTCTATGTTTAATATTTACACTTTATAATATCTGTGATGGGTCAGATAAGTTTATTTAACAAATACTACTAATAATATTACATTTATATCTGACATTTTATAAAATCCAATGTTTGTTTTTTTGTAAAAAAAAAAAATCAAAAAGTTTTTATTTTGTTTAAATGATAACCATGCAATAAAATATCTGACATGACAAAAAACAAAACAGTAACTAATATTAGAATATTTAATGAATATAGAATAAATTGATCATCGTTAAATAAAAAATATCTCCAAATATATATATATATATATAAAAAATTAAACTAGTAACAGGAGGAAATGTATTTTTACTTATATAATCGTAGCGCAATTCGTTGGAAATATTGACATAGAAAGAGACCTGCGTATTTTTTTATTTTATTGGAATAATTTTTTTTAGTTTTTGTTTACATTTTTAATGATAAAATGTAACAAATTGGTTTATTGAAGATTTTAACTGTGAACTGATTGGTGGAAGAAAATGAAATAAAAAGAAAATCTGGCAAATTGATCATTTCATAGTTTCACTTTTCCCCTTTTCATGTACATATTTAAAAATTAATAAATATAAAATAAATCATTTCAATATTTTTTTAATTAATAATTACATTTTTTTTACTGAAAAATATTT
The DNA here is from genome assembly GCF_946808225.1 of Silurus aristotelis. NCBI lineage: Eukaryota > Metazoa > Chordata > Actinopteri > Siluriformes > Siluridae > Silurus > Silurus aristotelis. The sequence continues at coordinate 1,619,707 of NC_139595.1, read as the reverse complement.
AATTTTTTTTTATTAAATTATTTTTTATTATTTTTTTAACCAGAGGGCGAGAAAGAAAAGAAAAACAAAATAAATAAAAACAATAATAAAAAAAATAAAATCGCCTGCAAAAAAATTCAACGAAAATATTACTTAAAATACACCGATATATTGTCTTTCATTTTTGAATATTGGCTTTATTATTGTTTAATCATATTATTGTTTCGTATTTGTATTATTTAATTCACCATGGTTTTAAAGTGTTTTCTAATAAACGTCTCGTCCTGCATTAGGTACCTTCAGCTCCGTGTATCTGGGAGAAGCCCAGATGAGTGACGGGAGGAGAGAGAGGTTTGCTCTGAAGCATCTGATCCCGACGAGTCACCCGGTGCGGATCGCTGCGGAGCTCCAGTGTTTAACGGTGGCAGGGTGAGAGACGTTCACAGGCGGTGTTTAATGTGAGGGGAGGTTTCATGAGAAAACCGCTGACGTGGGGGTTTTTTTTGTCGCAGGGGCAAAGAGAATGTGATGGGAGTGACCTACTGCTTTAGGAAGGACCACCACGTGGTGATCGTCATGCCCTACCTGGAGCACCAGGCTTTTGTGGTAAATAAATACGATCTCGGTTGTTGTGAGTCTCCGTGGAAGGGAACGAGGTTTAACTGGAACGTCTTTGTGTGTAGGACGTGGTGGAGCTGCTGAGTTTAGAGGAGGTGCTTCAGTACATGTATCATTTACTCAAAGCCCTGAAGCACATCCACGAGTTCGGGATCATCCACCGCGACATCAAGCCCACCAACTTCCTGTACAACCGGCGTGACAAAAAGTATGCGCACCCCTTTAACAACATCCTATGACATCTTAATCCATTTAGGGTTGCATTTGATTTTACAGGAAGCTGTTATAAAAAAAATGAATGGACACCTGCTGACCAATCAGAATGCAGAATTGTAGCATTACAGCATTATATAGAACATGACCACTGATGTGTGTGTGTGTGTGTGTGTGTCCTCGTGTCCTCAGATACGCCCTGGTAGACTTCGGCCTGGCTCAGGGAACCCCAGACACTCAGATAGAGCTGTTGAAGGTGGTAAAGTCTCAGAAAGCTCATTACGAATCACACGGGAAACAGGCACCAGTTCCTCTCCCACCGAACACGAGGGTCCTCACGGCGCACGCTTCCACGAAAACGCCATGTCCAAACTCGCGCACAAAACACACCAAGGTTTCCGTCTGGGACACACGGGGTGGAAGCACACCGGCTCTGATTCATCGCCTCTGCGTGACACGTTTTTTCTAAATACGCCCTCTATAAGTGGGCGGTCGCTATAGCAACGGCGGCGCGTTAATTTCGATAAACCTGCGATTTGCAGCCGCACTTTTTTCAGATCTGCTGCTATAGTCGAATGCCTCCTGATCATCAGTGCTGCATAAATCATGATTATTCGTTATTATTCATTATTATTTAAATGCCAATTCATTCATCCATTTGTTCTACGAAAGCTCGATCAATCAGAGCCGTCGTGTGGCACACATTTATTTGATCTTATCTCTGTCAAATCTCCAGCCCCTTAATGACGTGCTCTTTTGTTTTCCAGGAGCTCATGGTGCTTTGCAAAACGCCACGTTCCGTATTCGGGGAGAGAAACCTCAACAGCTCGAACCCCACCAAAGCTCCTGCGGATAAAACCGAAGTGAGGATCGAGTTACAAGTTTTTTTTGGGGTTTTTTTTTCGAATTACGTGTTAAGCGCTATTTATTTTTTGTTTGTTATTATTACCGAAACGTGCAATGTTACCGTTTTAGGGACACGTGATACCTACCAAGACGGACAATGTCATTGCGTGCAAGATACTCTCCACGAAACGCCGTCCTCCCCCCGCACGTACTCTTGCTGCCAATTTGAAGACCAAAACCGTGACCCTGAACCCGTCTCTTACCTGTACCTGCTACATGACCGACCGCATCTGCAACGTCTGCCTGTCTAGGTACACGGTTCCATCCAAAAAAAATAATAAAAAATAAAAAAAGACCCTTCAAATAAAAAGCATGTCATCAGTGATTCGCCTTTAGAGGCCGCTCTCGTACTGTATTACGCAACCCGGAAAAACTATCAGCATGGATTTTTGTCAAGTTCAGGCAAATCAACTATCAATGTTGTTTCTGATGGATACCCCATGCCACCAGTCAATCCTGTTAACCTAAATGTCATATGTTTGGTGCTTAAGCATTGGAATGCCTATTAAACAAACTTTTCTGCTCTTCAGGAAGCAGCAGGTGGCTCCAAGAGCAGGAACTCCAGGATTCAGGGCTCCTGAAGTTTTGACCAAGTGCCCTGACCAAGGAACGGGTAAAGGCTTTATTCATATCATCATGCTTTGTAGTACAAGATTTTACTCATATAATCTTATGCTATATGAAGCTAAAAGCTAAAAAAATATATATATTTATTCGAATCGTTCCAGAAATTGTTTTGGTTACAAGGGAAAAAAAAAAGAAAAGAACGACTTGTAATAGAAAGAGTAGGGGCAGCAGTTGCCATGACAGTACAGCGCCCCCTACTGTGCTACTAAACACATTAAAAGCATCATTATTTCAGATGTTAATTATGGTCTCAAGAATCTTTCTGGAAGTCTGCATAATTAAAATTACGGACATTTTTAAATGGAAAAAGATGTGTAGGAACCCTGTTATTGATGTGTAGAAACGATTTATGCAAAACCGACCAAATCGTATTTTATTCACACAGCTATCGACATGTGGTCTACCGGCGTGATCCTGCTCTCGCTCCTGAGCGGCAGGTATCCGTTTTTCAAAGCCAACGACGACCTCATGGCCTTGACTCAGATCATGACGATCCGAGGCTCGAGAGAAACCATTCAGGCCGCTAAGAAATTCGGTACATACGCCGGCTTTTATACACGTTTTCGCCCCTACGTGACGTTTTCGCGCTGAGCGTCTGATCTTTTGCGTCGCAGGCAAGGCGGTGGTGTGCAGCCGCGAGCTTCCCCGACTCGACCTGAGGATCCTGTGCGAGGCGCTCCGAGGGGTACGACCCTGCGGGGACGAGGCGCTTCCGGCGGCGTTTCGGGCCTCACGTCATCCCACGGACCGCGGCCGAGCGGAGAAACGGAGCGGCGTGGGGAACGCGGAGGAGTCAGACGCCAGGGGGTGGGACAGAGTTCCAGATGATGTGTATGACCTGCTGGACAAACTTTTGGATTTGAATCCGGAGACGAGAATCAGTGCAGCTTCGGCACTGCAGCATCCGGCGTTTAAAGATCTCACGGATTATTAATTATTAATCGGACAGGATTTTATCCTCGGGGTAAATCCCAATCAACAAGTGTATTACTTTTGTAATATAGTGTTCTGTATGTACTCTTTATTTATTTGTTCAGTGTGATGAGTTCGGGATGATAATAAGAATAAATTACAATATTTTAATAAACTGTACAAGTGTGTCAATATCAGGATTTTGATCTTTTAAATATTATAAAATAGCTCATGAATAATCCATTAGCATAATAATTTGCATAGTATATATTTTTTTTTTAGTAATTATTACATATATAACTGTAATGAACGCACATGATAAAGATCATGTTTTTCTGGTTCCTCTCAAGGGTTCTTCCTTATGAACTCGGAGTGTTTCCTTCAGCACAGTCGCCACTGATTCGCTCATTAGGGGTACAATTTCTAAGGAGCAAACTGGTAGGCGCTAAACTTCTACATTCGTTTATACAACTTTATACCTGCTTTATCTCCTTTAAACTTCAAAGCGTTCGGAACTTTTTTCTCACAATAGTAGCAGCGTTCATGTCAGTTTTTAATAACTTCTGATTTTAATAGTAAGAGTCTTTGTCACAGCACAGTGGAATTCTTTCTCTGCATATCCCCAGTCTTAATACAGCACATCTGGATTAGATTGGGTTAAGGGCCTTGCTCAAGGGCCCAACAGAGGCAGCACTTCTACAGGAACGGTGTGACCCGTTATTTTCTGGGTAAATAATTTCTCATGATTTAATTCAACACAATTCAGAATGGTTTGGATGTGATACAGAAACTGCTTGAAAATCAGTCAAAATGAGTCTTTTATGAAAATGCAGTTTTATTAAATGTCCAGGAATAAAATCCTTTATTTAATATTTACAGGCAAATCTTCAGCTCAGCGAATCTCTTAAAAAAATATTCGGCTCATTCGTTCAGCACAAAAGTCATTCGCACGTCAATCCCGTCACGTGTACTTTTATTTTACTCGTTTGAAGTGATCATTAAACACACAAACATAACGGTCTCATGATCCGAGCGGCTCCTGGATGATTCTAGTAACAATGTGTGAGATTTATAGTACATCTGCTGCTACTGCACGTGAGCGAGCGTCAAGAGCCACGTCATGAGCGCGTTTTCCTTCGCTATGCTGCTGCGGTTTAAACGACTGTTGTTTGTTTTAAAGCTCCAGTGCAGGCGACTGCTGGATTGGCGTCTAGCTGTACACGTCTACGTCTGGCCTTTGGCTGCGGAGATCTCCTCGATTCGGGCCAGGACGCTCTCCATCAGGTCGAACATGTAGAGCGCGGACTGCAGAACCTGGAGAGATGAGGAACGTTAGATAGCGTGCTGTGGATAGAACAGGGACACGTGCAGAGACTGTGGTGCTTCTCCAGAATCGTAAAACTGGTTCCTTTGGTTAAAATCATGCATGTGGTTACATAATAGGTCACCATCCATCCATCCCTCCATCCCTCCATCTAACAACTTAGAGACAAACATATAGAACGTGAAGAAAATCAAGACCTGGAGCTGCATTTCTGGGGTCATATCGGGTAACGTGTTGTTGCCGACGGTAACCGTGCAGGCAGGCGCTTTGGAGTCTACAGATACAGACACACAAAAAAAAAAAACTTAATTGCGCTTAAACAAAAGAAACGTAGCAGCTATTTTTGTTTCGTGTATCTGGTTCAGGAGAACTCGCGATACGAGACGTCTCAGACCTGCTGCGCTGTTCTTCTTCCCCTTGGTGCTCTTCAGCTCGGCCTCGTAATGCGCCCGGGACATGTTCAAACCTGTGCGCAGGGGCTTCAGGTAGTTCTCCTCGATCGCACACAACTCACTCCAAATTCCTGTCTGAAGAACGAACACACACACACACACACACACACCATGAACCTGCTGGGAAATACAGCAGACTTCTGCAGAGGAGACAATGGGTTAATGTCTTACCTCATTACTCCATTCTTTATCTCTGATCAGCAGATAACGCAGCAGATTCAGAGATTCCATAATCCTGCAACACACACACGACAGATTCAATAGAAAACCCTTACCGTGGGAAAGTCAGGCGTCCCAATACTTTTGGCCCTACAGTGTGTTAGCAGAGCGCTGTATTGATGAAATATATAATCTGATATGATCAGTAACGTGAGCATCGATACGTTTGGTGATTGTTGTTACCTGTCGAGATTGTGGAGCAGGTCGGTCTCTGGTCCTTGAGGAAGACTCAGGACTTGACGCAGTAAAGGCAGGAGATGTTTCCCCAGGAACCAGTCGTTCTCGTGACCCGGCTGTGTGTGAGAGAAACACGGCGTGTGAACATTTAACATCTACAACAACTTCAGCGTTTCCTCGTCATGGTTTAGTAGAAATAATAAACCGATTCTGACGTCGCATTTTATATCATCACCGGAGCAGTGGGCGGAGCATTGTGGGGTCATTTGCATACGTTCGGATCAGCACTCTGGAACATCGTACCTTTAACGCGAGATCGGTCTGGTTCTTGATGTTCTTGATGATGAATCCTTCCACTCCGGCATGATCGCTGGTTTTCAGCATGCACCTAAACAAAAATTTACATTTACAAAAATATTATACACTCGTTTTTTCTTTTGTTTTTTTGACGTTTTGAACAAAACACTCGCCTGAAAAACTTGTACTTGGCCTCTGTGTTATATTTGTCGATGCTCAGCTGGAAAACCGAGAGTCCTTTCGTCCTCTGTGAACACACACACTTCAGTTTCTTGCTTCCTTACAGTAATAAGTAATGATCATTAACACAGGTACACTTTGGTGCCGAAAGTATTGGGACACCCATACCACATCCTGAGCAGGACACAACGTCATCACCCGAACCAAGTCCTGTGGAAAAAAACAACCAAAATATAGATCAGTATACGATTGTGTATAAAATATTGGCTCATGTGATCTGAAAGTTTTTGTTTTGATTTTTATTACATTTAAATAACGTCCCAACATTTCTTTAATTCGGGTTCTATAATATAGGTCTGCTTTTTTTTTTCTTTTTTTTCCATTTCATATTTATGCAGAAAAGTCAAACTAGAGGCTTCACAAGCTTTGAAGCTCCACTGTAGAATGATGCATAGCAGGTTAAAGTGTTTTCATCTTCATGTGTCTGTAACGTAATGAAAATCCCAATAAGGAATCATGAAGGATGGAGTAACGCTGCTCTACCTGTGGAACATCCAGGAAAGATTTTAAATCCAGAAGGTCACAGGGCAGGCTGCTGTCCTCCACTCGCACCAGCGTCTTCTCATACAGCTCCTGTACAGAGAGATCTTACCAGCGTTACACAGGGAGTAGACCACGAGTAGACCACTACACGCCTATTCAATTATATTATTATATACTGTACTATCAGTACCATTACAGTACTATCAGTACCTGTAGTGCTATTAGTACTGTTATTGCTACAATCAGTAGTATCAGTACCTGTAGTGCTATCACTAACTATTAGTACCTGGAGTACTATTAGTATCTGTAGTGCTATAAGTACCTGAAGTGCTATACATGTAGTGCTATCAGTAACAATTAGTACCTGGAGCACTATCAGTACTATCAGTACCTGGAGCACTATCAGTAACTATTAGTACTAACAGTACCTGTAGTGCTATTAGTACTGTTATTGCTACACTCAGTAGTATCAGTACCTGTAGTACTAACAGTACTATTACCACCTGTGGTGCTAAACGTTACTATTAGTACTATCAGTACCTGGAGTACCATCAGTAACTATTAGTACTATCATTATCTGTAGTGCTAACAGTACTATCAGTACCTTTAATACTATCAGTTCTATCAGTGCCTGAAATGCTATCAGTACCACCTGTACTATCAGTACCATGGTCTAGTTCTAAGCTCCACCCACGAAGAACCTCTACAACAAAAACACACAAATTCAGCTTGACGGTGGAAACAGCAACACTGTGAAGGATTGTGGGTAATTTATGGAGGCGAGGCGTACGTTAGGATGGATAAAAGTGTGGATTTGAGTCGTACCAGTCCCTTCTTTAACCGGAGTTCTTCATTTCTGTTACGGAAACACACACACACACACACACACACACACACTTCAGTAGGGGGAGAAAAGATAAAAAAAAAAAATCCCTGAGTACCAGTACCTGAGGTGCTGCTTACCTGCTGAGTAACAGCTCCACATGCTCCATGTTACACTGCAGCACAAACACTGGGCTGGAGAAAGAAAACAATACAACACGATGATGATGATGATGATGAAGATGAAGTTCTAAAAGATCTGGAACGTTGTGTACCTGAGGACGGCAGGAAACAGGTCCACGGCGATGTGGTGCACAAACAGTAAATAAGCCAAGCTGGCCAGAGACTCCTTCGGATATCGGACTTCCTCCTCCAGGAGCCCGGGAATGTCGCGCTTCCGCAAAAGATTGTGAGACAACAAGTCCAGGAGAGACTCACCGATACTACTCAGAGTGACCTACAGGGGGAGGGGGGAGAGAGAGAGAGAGAGAGAGAGAGAGAGAGAGAGAGAGAGAGATATGTGGGGAGAAAAATTTAAGAAAAGACAAAGAGGAGAGGAGAGAGGGATGATGTCATTATTAATATTATTCATAAGCCGTGAGCTGATTTGAGCCCAGACGGGAAGCAGTGTTTCTCACAAGGATGTCTGTAGCGAAGTCTCTCAGAGGAGACGTCTCCATCGTGTCTGGATCCTTTAGCTGGACGTCCAGCAGAGGCTCGCTCAAACTCTTCATACAGCTGGAACCACAAGAGCACGAGCAGGTCTGTTAGCATAGCACTAATTATCTCTTTTCTTCAAAAATGCGTTTTTTCTAGACTGCACACAGTTTGAGAATAAAAAACATGTTACTGATCATTTCTCCATGTGATGGTCATCATTTAAAGCTTGCGTTAAAGTTTTTCTGGCCCTGAAATAAGCCACGCCCCCGTTATGATTATTAATTGATTTGCCTGCTGTCATCATGTTTCCATGCGTTGATTTCATTAGATTTATTATAATGAGTTTTTTTCGTATTTTCCGGCCCTGAAATAAGCCCCGCCCCCAGCTGAAAGTAACCTGAGTCAGGATACATGGTTTGGTCCAAACCTACAATTTCAGGACCTCCACACGGAGCTCGTCGTCCCTGGAGACGGTGCGATGCTTCTTAATGTTCTCCTTGATCTCCTCCACGAAGGGTCGGATGAAGTGTGACAGAGCCGTGAGGCAGCGACACAAACCGAACACGTCGTCCTCCTCCTGCTCTCGGCTCTTAGGAACAGGAAGTTTGGCCACCTGACTGAGCAGGGTGTTGAGAGCCATGCCCAGAGTCGAGGCTTTCCTCTTCCCCAGCTTCAGCAGCACTACAGACAATGAGAGGAGTGAGAGGACCAAAAGAAGCAAAAGGAGCAACAGAGAGCGAGAGGAGAGAGAGGAACAAGAGGAGCGAGAGGAACGAGATGAGCGAGAGGAACAAGAGGAGAGAGAGGAACAAGAGGAGCGAGAGGAACAAGAGGAGCGAGAGGAACGAGATGAGAGAGAGGAACAAGAGGAGCGAGAGGAACAAGAGGAGCGAGAGGAACGAGATGAGCGAGATGAGAGAGAGGAACAAGAGGAGCGAGAGGAACGAGATGAGCGAGAGAAACAAGAGCAGACAGCGCTTTCCAGAAAGACGGTTCCTCACCTATCTGTAACGGTGAGAGCAGCAGTGTGATGATTTCAGTCACAGCATCAGAATCCACTTCCTCCACCTGCTCCAGCAGACCAATCACCAGCTCTTTAGGACTGCACACCTGAAACCACACACACATCACAAACCTCAAGTCACTGTCACACAACACACACGCACACACGCCGTCTCTCACACACACACACACACACACACGCACGCACACACGCCGTCTCACACACACACACGCCGTCTCACTCACACACACGCCGTCTCACTCACACACACGCCGTCTCACTCACACACACGCCGTCTCACTCACACACACCTCACAAACCTCAAGTCACCGTAACACACACACTGACACACTGACGTGAGGAGAACTCACACACCTGCAGTAAGTGAGAGAAGATGGCCTGACAGTGCTGCAGGTTCTTCTCTTGCTTTTTCAGCAGAACTTTGACTAACGGCTCCAGAAGGTTCCACCCCATACAGCGCACGACGCTCTGTGACACACGCAAAATAAACGCGGAACAAATAAAACACGAGGGTTTACGTCACGTCTCAGCGTCATGTGTGGTTCCGTCCCGCGGCTCACTTTGTTTCTCTCGTCGATGACGACGCTCAGGACGTGAGCGCCGTGTCCCTGCTCGATGCAGCTCGTCCCCGCCGCACGGAACACGTCGAAGTCAGCAGGAGAGAAGTTCTCATCCTCCACGTGCTGCTGCAGGGAGAAGAAACGAATCAGACGAGGAGAAATCGCACAAACAAACAAACAAACGGACTCGTGTGCTCTTACGCATCTCTGTACCACATCACTGAACTGCTCCAGCGCCATCTTACTGCATCTCTGTGCTCTCAGACCCAGATCACCTGCACAAACAAATACTTTACACTCTCTGTGTGTGTGTGTGTGTGTGTGTGTGTGTGTAACAGCTCACCTGCAGTGTCTTCGAGTTTCAGTCCCAGTTTACAGAAAGAGCATCACTTTTCTCTTCACTTCTGAAATGGCAATAATTATCTTTTTTTCCTAAATTAAAAAAAAATAATAAAAAATGTAAATAGCAAGAATTGAAATTATTTTTATTGTATATTTTTTGCCATTTTTAGTAGCATAAAAAGATTTTATTTCTATTATATGTACATTTAAATATATTTATTTAGTTTTCTTAATTTCTTAATGTAATTATTGTTCATTTAAATATCGTGTCTTTATTAAATTTTTATTCAGGATTTTTTTACACACCAAAAGTATTTTATTATGTAGCGCATAACGATTTTTTTGGCCACTTAAATTTTTAAAAAAAATATTTTTATGCTTATTTTATTTACCTGTTTATTTGGTATATTTTCAATAAATAAATGCATTCAAAAATTTGCTTATGGGGTTACATTTATTATTGAATTATTATTTATTAATATAAAAAAAAAAACACCTAGCAATTTATTTTTTGGTGTTAAATGTTACATAAAAAAAAAATCAAAAACATTTTTGTAAATGTACATTATTATTATTATTATTATTATTATTATTATTATTATTATTATTATTATTGTATTAATTATTGCAACAAAAGAACCTGAGACTATTTTTATTTATTTATTTTTCAGAATTATTTGAGAGGTTAATTTAATATATTCTCACTGTTACATATTTTAATTATTATTTATAATTAACTTTTTTATTTCTTCTGCTTGATATCCTCTCCAGTGCTTCACAGCTAGAATAACTATTATTATTATTATTATTATTATTATTATTATTATTATTATTATAAGATAAGAGTTTTACACCTCGTACAATGTGTGATTTCTGTGCAAAAAAAAATATATAAATAAATGATATTAAAAGGTAAATCAGATCTGATCTGAATGTGGATGTGAATTTCAGCCTCCTGCTAATCCACAGCTAGCAAACAATCCAGCAGGTTGCAGTCTGGTGCACAGAAAACCAGTCAATATCTCCAAAATATAATCCACCAACAAACATGACGAGAGCATCAGTATATAAACATTAATATAACCTACATTAAGAGAAGAAAGCTGCTCTGGAAGCCGGACGCTGTGTCACTGTGGTCCTGAGCACCATTGACGGTTAGCTACCAGTCACGCATCTCGGGGCATTTTTGTCCCTATGGCGCTTGCCGTAGACACGTGATGAACCCGGAAGTAAGAGGCGGATTTTTGTTTTGACGGAGGAAAGAAAGCATGGACGCCGGTGGAAGAAGACGAGCTCGCGTGTCCAGAGCTAAAACAGGTCAGCTCGGAGGGAGTGTTGACAACTTTAACCTTTTAACTTTAATAAAATAAAGCGTATAACTGTATACGCCGGTATATTTTTTCGATACTTTTTTTCTTGCAGTGGTTTTTCTTAATTTTTTGCAATTATTTCCAACATTGTACATTAAAACTGAGGAATCTAAACTACGTCTGGAATTGTGTAGAAAACCAAAAAAACCTGTTAAACATTTCAGAATGTGTTCGATATTTTTAGTCCAAAGTGCACACTCCTGGTATTCTCGCACTGGATGCATGATGATGTCACCTGGAATTACTCTGGAAAAGTTCAAGACGTCTCCTTCCTTCTTAATGTGCTTTAGAGCATCAGATGTCTTGTGTAGAGGAAAGAATGACTACAGAGCCAGAAGCCCCATTAGTGCTACTGCAACCAATGTACAAATCCATATTATAGCAAGAAACACTCAGTTAAGGAAAAAGATCCATCAGTACTTATTTATTACTGATACTAAATTATCATTTAATTCCAGGTGACTGGAATGAGATAATGAAAAGAGTGTGCAAAGTCTTCCAAGAAAGAAAGAAAGAGAAAAACCACTGAAGTAGAAGATGTGTCCAAACCTTCGACTGGTACTGTGTAAATATGTGTGTATATGTATATATATGTGTGTGTGTGTGTATATGTGTGTATATGTGTGTGTGTGTGTGTGTGTGTGTGTGTGTGTGTGTGTGTGTATATATATATATATAATCCAATTGAACCCTTGTGATTACTCCAGATGGAAAAGCAGCTCAGGTGAGGAGGTCTGCTGAAGAGGAGGCCAGAAGGTAATGATTATTTCCCCCATCATACATATACAGAACACATATTCTTTATCCTTATCCTCTATATATACACATATATAAGTATTTCCCTGCTCTAACACGCACCATCCAGCCTTTATTTATCACATATACCCACCAGCACAGGAAAATCCCTTTTCCACATATCCCCTGTGTCCACCAGAGCAACGAGCATTAGGGGCCTTGTTCCAGGGCCCAGCAGTGGCAGCACTGGGTCTTGAACTCCTGACCAGATCAGGAACCCAGAGTGTTAACAGTAGAGCCAGTGCTGTAAGTGTTCACATATCCCAGCTTGCCTGGAGCAGGAGTCAGAGCACAGGGGCAGGTAGGCGGCACCTCTGGAGCAGATCGGGTTAAATACCTTGCTCAAGGGCCACAACCTGGCAATGATGGGACTTGAACCACTAACCTTATGATTAGTAATCCATAAAAACATCCCGTTCTGGTATACTGGATATTGATGAAAGGAATGAACGAAAAGAGAGAAAATATTGTAGGTGGGTAGAAGGTAAGTAGGAAGTAGGTAGTGATTGGATAGGCTTTGTTAATGGTTTAAAGATGTAAATTCCACTACCTTCTGGTCAGGAAGGAGATTTTGAAGGAGAGTCTGAGGGAGAGGCTTGAGTTGGAGAGGAGAGCTCTTCAGGTGGTGGAGAGGCTCCTGGACGACAGCATGACTGAGGAGTTCCTGGTCGACTGTGTAAGTAACTGACTGCGATTTCTGTTTCTGGGATGATGATGATGATGATGATGATGATGAGGAAGGTGATGATACTTGCTCACCAGGCAAGACTGATCACACCAGCAAACTACAGAGACGCGGTAGAGGAACGTTCCATCGCCAAAATGTGTGGGTACCCAGTCTGCTCCAACAAACTCGTTAACGTAAGTAGAAGCCCCTCTTCGTTTCATGTTTGGCCAAAAGTTTGTGGACACCTGAAGATATGTTTCCTGTGCTCTATTTAAACATCAACATTTAAACCCTATTTGCTGTTATAATAATGTCCAGTCTTCCGGGAAGATGATCCACGATGATCTTGTGAAGTCATGGTACTGATGTAGGTGAGAAGGTGAGGAGGCCTGGGGGTGCAGTCAGCGTTTATATTCATCCCAAAGGTTTTTTAGTAGACCTCTATATCAGGAGATCTTCCACACACTTCCCATTCATGGAGCTGGCTTTATGCACAGGGGCTTTGTCCTGCTGGAACAGGTTTTGGTCTCTAAAGCCTTTAAGGAAGAACCACATTATGGCTGGAAAAGTCTGGTGTCCCAATACTTTTGTCCACATTGTTTGTGTGTGAATATATATTTCTATAATCCATTTATCTCCTGTGGTATTTACATTTCTGTATAAATTCCAGGTTCCGAGGCAACGGTTTAAAATTTCCACCAAGACCAACAAGGTGTATGAAATCACAGAGCGCAAGGTGAAGAACGTTTAAAGGAACGCAATGAAATATCCATAGATATATATTTTTTTATATATTTTATCATAAAAATATTTTCCCGATGTTTCAGTGCTTCTGTTGCAATTTCTGCTACAAAGCTTCGAAATATCTGGAGGTCCAGATTTCCAAATCACCGCTGTGGCTGAGGAAGGAGGAGAGGTAGAGTGATTTACATGCACATTGTTTATGATCTTCTCACAGTCAAGATGTGACCCTGAAACCCAGAGAGAGGTTGAGGACGATATAAATATATATATAGAAAGTTCTCCTGGTACTGGATGGTTTAGTCAGAATTGCTATGAGAAAGCAGATCATTTCCATAAACTTGGGTTTGGTCAGAAGTCCTCCTAGAAAGGGTGATCAGAACTTCCGTCCTCGAGAGCAGACAGGATCCCTCTAGAGAGAGGAAAGGATCGTTTGGGTAGGGGTCTTTTGGTTGAGGTTGGTCTGCAGGGGTTGTGTTGGAATTCGTTGAGGAGATGATGATCTTGGTAAGAATTCCTCCAGGAGCAATTGGGATTGGTTAGCATTCCTTTAAGAGTGTGTGGGATTAATTCGAAGGGTGTGAGTGGAAGAGCCATCCATCACTTCGCTCTTTCTTCTCTTTCTCTCTCATCCAGACCTTCTGAGGTGAAGTTGTTGAAGAAAGGAGATGGGTACGTGCACGTAATTTTATTTCCACCTTTCTGTAAAATCTGTATGTATACGGGCTGCAGTGCTCATGCTGCTCTCTCTCCTCCTCTTCGCTGCTCTCTCTCTTCTTCACTCAGAGGTACTTCAGGTCTGGAGGTGAAGCTATCAGACAGACATGTGACTACGTCAGACATCGAGAATTCGATCCCAGAAAGCACCGGTTCTCACAGAGGCATCGGTGATGGTGAGGGAAGTGGTGATGATGAGGAAGAGGAGGAGGAGGAGCAGGGCTTCGTGTCCAGCGTGGTGTCCAGACCACAGCAGCAGCACAGGAGACATGTTCACTGGGGCGATCTGCCCAGACAGGACGGAGACAAACAACAAACATGTGAAGGTGACCCTCAAACATCAGGAGCGAGGAGCGAGAGAGAAACGCGCAGCGATGGTGCTCAGGTCTCTCAAGCAATCAGTGACTCCTTATCAGTGGAGGAAACCAGCAATGTTCTAGATCAGGTCGCTCTTTTAGACTCGGATGGAACGAGCCTCAACATCTCCCGAGTGGGGATGAGTAAACAAACCGCCGCCGGACTCCGGAATCTGCTGAAGAGCTCCGGGAGAACGAGAGCCGAAGCTCCAGTGGTCACGCTCAGCCTAATGGAATGTCTCACACGCACGCTGATGGAGTGGAGAACCGAGGAGACCGCGAGGTACGTTTCCTACAAGTTCAGCTAGGAACGTGCGTCTATATGTGAGCAGTTAAAATAAAATTTTTTTTAATAAAAAGTTAATAAATTCCCTGTTTTATTTAAATAATATATAAAATAATATTGTATACAATATAAACAAATCAAATTAATGCAATACTTTTTATTAAATTAATTACATTTATTAACAGATCAAATTGGTACAAATTACATTTATTCAATAATAAAAAAAATGAAAGAAATCTTTACCTGATTGATCAATTATCATATACAGCTGCATTTCAATAAATTAGAATATCATTAAAAAGTTGATTTATTTTAGTAATTTGATATAAAAAGTGAAACTGGTTTATTATATAGATTCATCACACACACTGATATATTTCAAGTGTTTATTTCTTTTACTTGTGATGAACAAAAACCCAAAAAATCAGAACTTCATAAAACCAATTAAAAAAAACTTCTTTGAGTGATTTGTTGGTCTTCTGGAAAGTCATTTACTGTATCTGAACTTGATACGTGGTCGTGGCTCCTTTTGCTTTAATTACTGCCTCAATTGGGCGTGGCATGGAGGAGATCAGACTGTGGCATGGAGGAGATCAGACTCTGGCGTGGAGGTGATCAGACTCTGGCGTGGAGGTGATCAGACTCTGGCGTGGAGGTGATCAGACTCTGGCGTGGAGGTGATCAGTCTGTGGCGTGGAGGTGATCAGACTGTGGCGTGGAGGAGATCAGACTGTGGCGTGGAGGAGATCAGTCTGTGGCGTGGAGGAGATCAGTCTGTGGCGTGGAGGAGATCAGTCTGTGGCGTGGCGGTGATCAGACTGTGGCGTGGAGGAGATCAGACTGTGGCACTGCTGAGGTCGTGTGGAAGCCCAGGTTTCTTTGACAGTGGCCTTCAGCTCATCTGCATTTTTTGGTCTCTTGTTTCTCATTTTGACATCACCAGAGATTCTCTATGGGGTTCAGGTCTGGTGAGTTTGCTGGTCAGTCAAGCAGACCAACCCCATGGTCATTTAACCAACTTCTGGTGCTTTATGCGAGTGCAGTGACTTTGGTTTCCAGTTCTTCTTCTCTTTAGCCCAGGTAAGACGCCTCTGACATTGTCTGTGGTTCAGGAGCGGCTTAACAAGAGGAACACGACCACTGTGTGTGGTGGCTCTTGATGCCTTGACCCCAGCCTCAGTCCATTCCTTGTGAAGATCATCGAAATTCTTGAATGGCTTTTTCTTTGACGAGCCTCAAGGCTGCGGTTCTTTCAGTCTTTTTCTTCGTCTCAACTTTCTGTTAACCTGCTCAGATACAGCTCTCTGTGATCAGCAGATGAATGTTTGTGGCTTCACCTCCTTGTTAACCGTGTCAGCGATTGTCTTTTGGACAACGTCAGCTCAGCAGTTTTCCCCATGATTGTGTCGCCCAGTGAACCAAACTGAGAGCATTTTGAAGCCTTAGGAACCTTTGCAGATGTTTTGAGTCGATGAGATGATTGTCACCATATTGAAATTTTTTTGAGATGTGCATTGGAGGGTTTTTGTTAAATGTGAGCCAAAATCATCACAATGAAAAGAACCAAAGACTAAAACTACTTCAGTCTGTGTGTTGAATTTATTTTATACACGAATTGCACAATTTTTTTAATTTTAATTACTAAAATAAACAAACCTATCCACGAAACGAAGCCCTGCCCGAGCTTTCATTTTTACATGTAAAACCTCAACTTTTGGGTTTGTACCCTGTAAGGTTCCTGTATGGACCAGGTTCCACCACCTACGCTGAGGCCGAGCCACAGAGCGACGGCGATGAGGAGGAACTGGATGAAGACGACCTGGAGGACGTAGAGAAGGTGAAGTGTTCAGGAGATGCAGCTTCTGCCGCAGCACCCGATTACGAGACTCTGAGGAGAGAGACGCAGATGCTGGAGCTTCATGTGCACGAGTTTTACCGAGGAGAGTGTGTCCTGCCTGAGAAGGTCCAAACGCACACTGAGGTGAGCAAACACAACACACTGCCTGGAAGATTTAGCTTAGATCTGCTGTTACTGACTGAGTCCACACGAGGGCGCTATGCAAGTGTGTGAGGATTTCCTTAACTTTAATGCCAATCCTGGAAACCAGAAATGTGTGAATGTTCCAGATAAAGAGAGAAAAAGAGGGAGTGGGGTTACTGCAGGTCAGACAGTAATGATGTAGAATGGACATGTTATTGGAGAGCAGGATGTTAAAAATATTTTTATTTAAAAATAGGAGGTTTTTTTGTCCATGCACTCGAGTGGCCTGGTCCTTATTACCCTGAACACTAGATGGCGCTTATATTTATATTTATATATTTTTAATATATATTTATATATACACAAAGTGGTATATTATATATCATAATGTTATAAAGAATTTATAGTTTGTTGTTGGGTTTTATTTGATTGGAATATTTCTACCTTTTTTTTTATACTTTTTCTACGGGGAAAAAATCTGCTTATAAGTTTTTTTTTCTTTTAGTTTTAGTTTTTAATGAGCATTTAGTTTTATTAGAATTTTTTTTTTCCTTTAAAATTGTTTTATTTCTCTTTGATTTTTCTCCATTTTTTTTGTGCATAAACCTTTATTCTTTTATTTGTATTATTGAAACAAAAAATGTATTCTTATTTTATATGAAATTTTTAATTTTTTAAATATTCAGGTTTTTTTTTTTTGTTTTGTTTTTTAAATTTTTTCTTTGTAATTATAAATAAAGGAAACATTTAAGGGACCAGTGACATCGATAAGGTGTTTTTTGTTTGTTTATACATATAACATTAACATCTGGCCAAAAGTATTTGGACACCCGATATGTGCTTCTTTACAAACCATTGGAGGCACAGCACCACGGTGCACCTACAGTGTGTATCATCTCATGCCTGAATGGTGTGTGTGTGTTTTGTTTGTGATCTTTCAGGACCACGAGAACGTCCCGTCGTTGCCGCTGGTCGACTCTCGCCGTCAGCGAGCGATCCAGAGAAGCATCGTTGTGAAGAAGCTGTGCAGAAGGTCTGAAATCATCAGTTTATCTGGTCTTCTTTATATTAATGAGTGTAACACGTTCCTGACATCTGAACATCAACGTCCTGCTGTGTGTTTCAGTCTCGAAGACATCATCGGGCCTCTGGGTGTCACCATGAGCGAGATCATCAACGATATTAACTCCGTCCTCCGGACCTTCAGGTGGGTGAAGCTCTTTGAAATGAGCAGAGGCTTCTGCAAGTTTCTCACATCTCCACATATCTCCATCTCTGGAGCTCCTAAAGCTCCTGTAACTTTTTCATGAGATTCCTCAAGGCCCCCAAAAGTGTCAGCTTGGCGGTACAGGGGACTTCCGACATTCCGATCAGTAGCCCAGAGCCCGCAATTATCCCTTTTCCAGGGACATGTGGTTATTTCACAAACTGTTCATGAAGATCTGCTTTCCATGGGATAGAAGATCTTGAGCGACCTGCTGTAGAGCTCTGACCTCAACCCGTTTGTGATGAATGTGAACGCTGACTGCACCCCAGGCCTCCTCACCTCACCTACATCAGAACCCCTGACTTTACAAATCATCCCAATCACAGAACCCAGAATCTAGTTGAAGGTCTCCCCAGAAGAACGGAGATTATTATAACAGCAAATCTTTGTGACGAAATTCCGAGCTTTTGCGAGACGCCCGAGCTGCTGTCAACAGGAAGTTGCGTCTCGCTCTCAGGAGCTGATTTACGGTGCCCCTGAAGGGCCACTTCACCGAGGCGTTTCCTGGAATTCTGCTCCTCCTGTGAAGGGCCACTAAATCTGAGCCGTGCACACAAAGGCTTCACACCAATCAGAGGTGCTGAAACGGAGCGGCTCAGCGAACCCACGCCGCCTCGGACGCTTTTCTCATTCTGCTGGAACCAAACGTCCTGAAGGGATACGATCAAAAAGACTGGAGCGCTTTTTCATGCCAGAGTGCAAATGTTTCAATCAATTAATTAAAATAGAAGGAAGAACTACTTTTTCCAGATTTTTTTTTTTTTTTTTTTTTTTGTTATGGGGTGTACAAACTTTTGCACTCAACCACAATATAATCTGTCAAAATATCAAAATATAATCAATATTTATATTATGTTAAAAAAATATATATTTTTTTATTTTTATTTTCTTAGTAAAGTTATTTATTGAAGATGAAAATGAACATTTTACATTTATTTCTTTTGTTTATAGTTTTTATTGTCTTTTTATATGATATATATATATATATCTTTTTATATTTAGTTTTATATCAATATGTTCAGAATTTGGGAGCTTATTTTTTATTTATATTTTATTGACTACCAAAAAGTTAAAATTAATAATAATAATTAGAATAATTAAGAATATTACACGAATATAAAAAAAAAAATTTATTGGTATAATTTTATTTTATATGTAGTAATAATAATAATGATAATAATAATAATAATAATAATAATAATAATTATTATTATTATTATTATATAAAGTGTTTTTGGTATTTATTTAAATTTGTTTTATTTTACTTTGATTTGTTTGTAAACCTGTCAATCAATACCAAGGGGGGTTGGACCCGTTCACTGATTGGTTTAATTATTATTTTTTAAATTAGTATATAGCTATAAATCCGTTCTGTCAGTTTTTGCCAACAAATAAAAGATGGACTACTTTTATCGTTTTCCATTTCTGGAAGTTTGAATATGGGAAGCGGGAAGCAGGATGCTGGCAACAGAAACGATGATGATGATGATTAAACAGCAATGTCTTTTTTTTTTTTTTTTTTTTTTTTCTTGTTTTTTCCAGATTTACAAACGTTAACATCATCCACAAGCCTCCTGAATGGACCCTGATTGCCGTCGTTCTGCTTTCAGTGTAAGTCCTCTGGATTTTTATCAGAAATACTGAATTCCTTGTGTTTGTTCACAGCATTTAGTACTTTTTCCTTTGACCTGAGTTTAAAAGGTGAACTTTTTTTTTTGATCGTGCACCGTGAGCATGTTATTGCATCATTAAAGATAGGAGCCAATCAGGTTCGGGTATGCAAATGAGGAAGGTAAGTGGATAATTTTTTTTTTATGAATAATTTATTTTGTGGCCTATTATTTTATAGAAATAAATAATCAGAGTGCATGAGGCTTTAGTTTGCATTGTGCAGTACGAAGGTTTTAAAAATAATAAATATGAGGTATGTTATTATATTAATTATATTATATTATTATATTAATCACATTTTACGCTTAAATTCTTTAATTTATTTATTTTTATTTTATTTAAATTACATCTTTGATCTTTGATCTTTTTTTGTTACTTTTTAAAATGTTTTTCTTTCTTTTTCTTTATCTTCTATCTTTAATCTTTTCATGGATGTTTTTTTTTTTTTTTTTTTACTTTTTGTGTATATATAATGTTTGTAAAAGTTTTTATAGTTTGCAAAAATTCTATAGCCGTGTTTGTATTAATAATAATAATTATTATTATTAATATTATTATAATTAATAACATTGAGTAGGGAGAGAACGAGCAGGCCACGGCTACTTAACTGCCACCTGATTATTCCCTCGGATCCGACCGACCCGGTTCGTACACGAGTTCTGGAATTTTATTTTCAAATGAACTTGTTTGTGCACCGTGTGATTATGGAACTGGCCGTGACATTTGGGTTTTTCTTTATCTGGTGAAAAGGTTTATTGGCTGATTAGAGTTTATGGCCACTCGTGTGTGTGTGTGTGTGTGTGTGTGTGTGTGTGTGAGAGCTAGCTTGAGCAGCAGCTGGAGTGCGGGACTATAAGGAAAACTGGCCGAGGAAATCAGGGAGCATTGTTTTCTCTGCAGGAACACCCAATCAGTAAAGCTATTACACCCGAGTGTGTGTGTGTGTGTGGGAGAGAGCGCAGGCTTGTCTTCTTGATTTTAATCACAGTGATAAAGATGTGTACACAAGCATACGAGGTATTATGAATGAAACTTTACAATCCTGTTTTTACGATCAGAGCTTTATTGGAATTTTCATCTCGGCACATGGACGATCCGCTCGTTCCTTTCAAGAGAAAAAGGAAGAAATGTGTAAAAATGTCGTATAAAACATCAAAAAGGTATAAATGTGCATGCTTTTCTAGGGCAAACCGAAGTGCTTTCCTGATTTACAAACTCGTGTTCCCATGTTGGAAAACATGCCGCAGCACAGCTGGTATGGATTTAGCCACGCCCACTAACGACCATGAAAGGCAAAGCTCACATAGGACCAAAATGTCCAAAACTGAGGCGATTATTTGATTGGCAGATGATTGGTCAAATCTTTGTATACACTGTATTGCCAAAAGTTTGCGGACACCCGGTCATAAGTATTCCACATTTAGTCCGAATTTGCTCTTATAATTCCCTCCACTCTTCTGGGAAGATGTTCCACTAGATTTTAGCGTGCACTTGGGGACATGTGTTCATCAGTCACATGGGTGTTAGTAAAGGCAGGTAGTGATGTAGGTGAGAAGGTGAGGAGGTCTGGGGTGCAGTCAGTGTTCACATTCATCCCGAAGGTGTTCAGTAGGGTTGAGATCAGAGCTCTATAGCAGGAGAACTTCCTCTCCAAACCATGTAAACCAGATCTTTATGGAGCTGGCTTTGTACACAGTGGCATCTTCAGGCTGGAACAGGTTTTGGGTTTCCAAGTTCAAGTGAACGCAAAATTTTATTACACCACATCCAAAGACATGTTGTACAATTGTTTGGAGAAGAACCACATATGGCAGGAAAGATCAGGTGTCCCAATACTTTTGTCCAAATAGTGTTAATGCAAAAATGATAGAGAAATTATACATTTTTATTTATGCATCAAACTTTGCACATATGCTAATTGAGAATGCAATATATATATATATATACATACATAGAAATGTAGCCATAAACAGTTACAAAAAAAAAAGAAAAAAAAAAAAAGGGCAGTGGTCTTTTTTTATAATAAATGAGGAAAAAAAATCTCGCGTATGTTGCACAAGACGAGTAAATCACTTCGGGATGGAGAAGAAATCCGCTTCAGCACAGACACCGTTTTATTCTTTAGCAATAAAAGCGAACTGTTTGCTAATGGAGTCGGGATTTGAAGTGGTGTTGCGGTTTTACAGTCTCTCGTTCGTTGATTATTTTTCAGTGTGATACGGAGTTTTATTCCTTATATGGTGTTCGGGAAAAATCATATGTAATGACGAATGTAGGATTTTTGCTTCTGTGTGCAAAATGGATAAAAATGCAGTGAAGGCAGTGAAACATAGGAAGGCGTGTGTGTGTGTGTGTGTGTGTGTGTGTGTGTGTGTGTGTGTGTGTGTGTGTGTGTCAGGGTTATTGCAGGCTCCAAGAGGCTGTTTGCACTCTGACAGATGGTATGTACGGCTTCCCCGTGTTTTTAAGGCCCGGACGAGGCCTAGAGTTCCGTGCTGCTCCCGTCTGAGTCAACAGAGACTCCTGTTATATATATTTTTTTTATCTCGCCATGATTACAGCCAATCTGTGATATAGAAGCAGCAGGGCAGCATGGGAAACATTCCACCTGAGCAACGCCAACGTCCTCCAACCTCCCTCCTTCCCCATTCCCTCCTCAGGAACCCGCCCTAATAACAAAACTCTGATTTAGCATTTACCGAGGGCTGAGTCTCAGAACGCTCCGGCTTTCAGATCACTCGCATACTCGGGTATTTCCCCAGACATACATTTTCAAAAGTTTGTGGACACCTGACTATAAGTGCTTTTTGAACATCGTATTCCACATTCGGTTTCCATTTTGCTGTTCTAATCACCTCCATTCTTCTCTGAAGATGTTCCACTAGATTTTGTGGAGATTCATTCAGCCACAAGGGTTTTAGTAAAGTCGGCTAATGATGTAGGTGCGGTGAGGAGACCTGGGGTGAGAGAGAAAACGATCTTCCACACACTTCCGACCAGCTGGTTTTGTGCACGGCTCAAGTTCAAAGCGCTGACTGGAGCCTCCTTCCATTAACGTTAAATAGACACCTCCTTACGGAAAACCTCGCCAATCCGACCATAAAAACGATATCGCGTTAGAACGAGGGAACGTTCTGGAACATGAATTGCCTTCCGACCAATCAGATACGCTAATTTGTCGACCGGCTTCCGAAAGTTGCATGTCCACACCGAAACGTCTGAAAACGCTCACGTCGCTGTGCTGCGCGTGAGCAAATCGCAGGACGCCTCGACCCACGTCATTTTACGCCTCACGTTTAGTAAATAAACAATGTACAATGTTGTAGGTTTGAGTCCCACGACTAAAGTCAAGCCCCGCCCTTCCTGACCCAATGCTGTGCAAACAAAATAACACACCCGAAGTTGCGAATTTGATCAGGTCTTCGTTCTCGCCAGCATTTTTTTTTCCGCTCATGAATGATTCAGACACGTCTCTCTTTACCTGATGATGCGCTCGCAGTCGGCTCGTGCGCTTTTGTTCTGAGAGACCGAATAATGCATGAAGATGCTGAAACATGAGAACAGGTGGAAACCAATCCGAAAAAAAGAAAGAGACTACGGGATGAGTCTGGATAAGAGAATGTTTCTTACTGCCGCTTTAATAATTCCCCCAGCCGTGTAGACAACATGAAGTCTAATCCCGACAGCTTCTATTAGTTTCCTGGACGTGGGCGTGTCCTCATGATATACACAACCATGCCGCTTATTATTATTATTTATTTATTTATTTATTTATTTTTTTTACTACACCTCATTTTAATGTGAACTTTTTGTTTCAATCTGTAGGAGTGTTTGTTAGAAGGGGTGTGGCCTAAACAAACGCTCATAACCCCAAGATTTACATTACAAGCGATGAACAGGATCTGAGCAAAGTAAAAGCATAACGTTGTACTTTTTATCCGCTTATTGTTACATATAAGCAAAAGGTCGGACCTTGAAATGTTAGGAGTTTGTCATCTTGTGCCATTTTCAAGAACCAATCAGGTTCCAGTATGCAATTCTAATGAAAAAGTAAAACGGCACCGTTCATCATTAAAAGGGGCGGGGTTTAAAGTATTAGAGACCTTTCTAATCAGCATGTTTATGAAATGAGTTTGTGCCATCTTCCGTATAAGAACCAATCAGGTTCCAGTATGCAAATTTTGGCAGAAAAAAAAAAAGGCCATCATAAAAAGGGGTTGGGTTTTGAGGTGTATCTATTTTGCATATTCATTAAACAATTGCCATCTTCCATATACTGTACGAACCAATCAGGTTCTAGTATTCAAATGAGGCTGAAATGAGCACCATTTTGAAACGATCCCGTTTGAATAGGGCTTTAAAGTTTTTGGTTTTTTTGTGTGTTTAGACTTTCATTGACCTCTGATTGACCTCTATTTGACTTGTCATGCAGTTTGGCCGAGGTGTCTCCGTCTCTGAGGGAATCGATGACGAGGACTTGTTCAGTCGACTACATCAGCTCTCTCGTGAAGGAGTTAGGGCTGAAAGACGAGGACCTGCAGAGTCTCGTGAAGCTCCTAAGACCTCCCAGGAACGCGTGTGCTACAGTCTCGGCTACAGAGAGCTGAGTCGACTCATGAGCAGCTCTTTACATCCACACTTCATTAAAACACTGTAATCCAGAGCTGATGTTAGTCCTGTAGTATTTGGTGCAGTTAATAAAAATGTTGGGATGTATTCAATGTCTGATGTTCAAATGAGTAAAAATGAGCTGAATTGATTGTGGGTGTGCTCTAATATTCAAATGAACACTGATTGAAAGCGCTCTTAGGTGCCGCCCCTGAGGCAAAAATTCACCATGGCAAAAGAATCAGGAATTTTGTCTACCAACCTCCCAGTTACAGAGTTACACACTCGCTAGTATAGAATTTACTAGCTGGATTGACTAGCTAGTACTTGCTAGGCTAGTTTTTAGATTTACGCAAAGTGACCATTCTGTGTGTGAAAACCGCTGAAATTTTGAAACACCTTATGCATTTAAAATATAAAAGCTAATCAGTTTCCTGTATGCTTCCCGTGGGCTCACCACCTGCAGGAGGGACCGTAAGGGACGGTGCTGTGAGGTTTGGGCAGCAGTCGAAGGCGGGGGCCTGCTTAGACTGCTGCGCCCGCGACCCGAATTACGGATAAGCGGGAGAAAATGAATGAATGAGTTTCCTGTATGCAAATGAAGGTAAACATGGTTCCACTATGGATAGGGGCAGAGCTTGGAGTATTGCAGTTTGTAGTTTCCATACTCATTAAATCTGAGTTTGTCATCTTAATATAAGTGCCAATCAGGTTGTGGTATGCAAATCAATGTAAAATTAAGACTAGTGTGGTGTGAAGGGGTGGAGCTTGGTTCATTTAAAGAGTTTATAATTTGCACAGTGATCAGTTATAAGTTTGCCTCATCTTTTATACAACAGTTAACCAGGTTTCAGTATGCAAATTAAGTGAAAAGTAACATAGTTCACCTGAGAAAGGGGCGGAGCTTGGAGTGTTAAGTGTTTGTAATTTACACCCATGAAATCTAAGTTTGTGCAATTGTCCATATAAAAGCCAATCAGGTTCTATTATGCCAGTAATGATAAGGGGTGGGGCTTAGAGTGTTAAAATTGTTTATTTACATATTTAATAAATCTGACATGCACAATCGAATTGACTGCGCAATGGTCCATATAAGAGCCAATCAGGATTCGGTATTCAAATTATTAATAAGGGGCGGTGCTTAGAGTGTTGAAAGAGTTTTTAATTTGCAAAGTCATCAAATTTGAGCGTGTGCCCCATTGAATATCAGAGCTAATCATGTTCCAGTTTACAAATCGGGTTAAATTTAACACCAGTTTAGTGCGGAACAGGGCGGAGATTGTCAAAAAAATCTGTCTGTGCATCTTCTATATAAGAGCCAATCAGGTCCTTGTTTGCAGATGAACCCGAAAGTTGACAAGAACACCAGTTGTGCTGGGAAAAGGGGCGGAGCTTGAAATGTTAGAAGACTTTGTAATTTCCATGTTCTTTCGAATAAATGTGTTTTTTTTTTCCATTTTTCAAAACTATTTCGAGCCACTAAATAATAAGCAGAAGGTAAATTCTGGAAGGAAAATTCTGACAATATTTCATTTGAATCTTTAATTTTAATCAAACAACGAGACATGAACAAAAACAAAAAAAAAGCCGATTGTGAGCGATTAGGAAACGAGTAAATCTGTTCGGCGTGATTATTAACCCGTTGCTCTCACAGCTCTCGGATAAACGTGTCGCGTGTGAAAGTTTGCTTTATAAGCAGCTGTGAGATTTTCGAGGTTCCTTTGACCTCACTGCTTATAAACACGTAAAGCCCAGTGTTCCACCAACACCACACTTTATTCTGTCCCGCTTCAACAGAACAACCTACACGAACGGTGTGAACAGAAAAAAACAGGAACCCGGGAAGGAACTTTTATTTATCCAAAAAAAAAAAAAAGTGTGGCTTGACCTAAACGTCTAAACACAAGAATTTTATAAATAAAGTTTTCTCGACATAAAAGTTAATAAACAAAGCTTTTCTTTAGTATTAACAGTCTAAATGTGCTCTTTAGTGTTTTCAGTACAAAGAACATGGAATGAAACGGAAGCGTGGTTTATTTCAGGCCGTGCTGCGTTTCTCGGTGTCTCCTCAGGTCCACTTTGCGCTGGAAACCTTTTCCGCACGAGTCGCAGCCGAACGGTTTGAAGCCGGTGTGTTTCCGGCTGTGCGTGATGAGGTTCGAGCTCTGGCTGAACGCTTTCCCACACACCTGACACTTGTGCGGCTTTTCACCTGAAAAACATAAACGGTACATGCGTTAAACGCTAATACGCTAATCAAGAAAATCGAGCTAGCATTCTGTGGGCTAAAACACAGCGGGTCGTTTAGGAAGTTTTCCTCTTTTCCATTAGTAGTGTTTTATTTCTTTTACACCTCAGTTTATTAGCTTTAATTGGCTAATATATCTGTCAGTTGCTAGGTTGCTAGCTTTTCCCAAATTCTTAGCACAAAGTTGTGAATGCGGTAGCATGAAATTTTCCCCTTCGCTTGAACTAGGAGACTCAAAACCTGTTTCCAGCATGAAGATGCCCCCTGAAGATCTGCTTTACATGGGTTGAAAGTGTGTAAAAGATCTCCTGCTACAGAGTTCCAACCCTACTGAACACCTCTGGAATGAATGTGAACGTTGACCAGGCCTCCTCCTCAAACTTTTGACCTTATTATTTAATCTCAGTTTGTATGAGAGTCTTATAAAACTGTAGAGTAACCTGACGTACCCGTGTGGATGAAGGTGTGTTTCTTCATGTCGGATTTCTGGTGGAATCTCTTGCCGCAGTACTGGCAGGGGTACGGCCGCGTGTCCGAATGGATCAGCAGGTGTGTGGACAGAGTGGACGATCTCTTGAAGCTTTTCCCGCAGATCTTACAGCTGAAAATCCTCTCCTGTTAGCAAAAACAGTGTATGACATATTACTCCATGTGTTCAGCTGAATTTTAGGCTCTTTAGCATTTAGACCTGAACTTCCAGCCAATCACAATCCACTATTCACAACTAAAATTCCAGCCAATCACAATCCACTATTCACAACTAAAATTCCAGCCAATCACAATCCACTATTCACAACTAAAATTCCAGCCAATCAAAATCCACTATTCACACTGACCAGAGGGAAATAAATCTATAATGTATATATTTCATACTTGCGAGTGGACGACTTTGTGCTGTTCGAGACTGACGGCGTGACCGAACGTCTTCCCGCACAGCTCACACGCGAAAGGCCTCGTGCCGCTGTGCGAGCGCCGGGCGTGGACCTCCAACCCGTGAGGCGTAGAAAACACCTGGACCAGATTGAAACAAAAATCAGATTTGCTGCTGAACCAAAATAATAAATAAACATTCAACACGATTGTCTTCGGAAACAGATTCGTACCTTAGTGCATTTGACACACTTGTAAGAGCCGCTGACCTGCAGCCGCGTGCACAAGACGTCAGAACGAGGTTTGATCTCTCCGTCCACGGGTCTCACGGCCTTGAAATCGTTGTAGTATCCTCGTGTACGGCTTTTCAACAGATCTGAAGCCAGTGAGCTGTACTCCTCCTGAGTAAACCCTCGGAACATGGAGCGGTTGGAGAAGAAGGCCTCGGCGATCCTCTCTGTGGAGCCGTAAACTTCGATGGGCGGAGTTTCGCCTGCCACATGACTCCGCTGGAACGGTCTAACGAGGCGCCTGAGCTCGGAATGGGTGTGAGTCCAGGGGCAGGGGCGGAAGGTCAGGTCGAAGGGTTGGATATCGTCTGGGGACGGCAGCGCAAATTGGTCCACATCTGTTCAGACCACAAATTATTATTATTATTATTATTATTATAATATAACACTGTATAAATGCTTTTGACATTTTTATGTTAATGCTAATTGACGTTTTGATCATTTAAAGTCTCCAGTTTCAGTAATCAGTCAGAGGTAAAGCCATAACATCATGACAGCATTACACACTGCATATTTTTTGAGAAATCAAATAGAGGCTGGTGAAGGAATGACCATTTATAGCTGCTATAACATATTAAATATGCTCTTTAATAAGTCACAAATGAATAGAAAAGTAGCTAAAATATAAGATAAATAAAACCACGACAGTGTAACAGTAACTCCACACGAAGCCCAGGGTTGCCAGGTTGAACCAAAATCAGATAAACGTGATCTATTTGTGATCTCTTTGGGCTTGTAGATTAGAAAAGAACTGAATAATAAGTTTGTACGTGTTAGCAAGAATTAGATAAAGGTGTATTGCGGATCTCGCGGTGTAGGACACAAGGTTTGGGTACCTGGAGAAGAAGACGGGGACGCTGGTCTCCATACGGGGTCCTCGAATTCCGTCGGCGGATCGCACACACTTCCCTCGCAGCTGAGCGCAGAGTGCTGAGCTTTATGTTCGGCTGTACACACAGCGCTGCCTTCAGGCGAGCATCGACCTACACGTTTACTCACGTCCTCACAGCAGTCCGGCTCGGCCTGGATCTCTGCGCAATAACCGTGAGAAGAAACGAGGTTTTTGACATTCTTGCTTTTAAATCTACTAACTTAGTTCATCAGTAAATTAGATAGATAATGTTGTACATTTGCTTATGTTAACTAGCTAGCTATTATTAAGCTTGCTAACTAGCAAGTTTACTTGTTAAATTAGTCAGCTAGCTAGGATTTGTAAAGTCGCTGGCTAGTTTTATTTGTTGCTATGTGATTTAGCATTCTTCAAATCAGGGTTTAAAAACATTAGCTAGCCAGCAAGTGGAATTCTAGATTTTTTTTCCCTTTAGGGATTTAGCATACATTTTTGGTTAGATAATTAGCTAGCTAGGGGCTTACAATATAAACTATAAAAATTTGAAACTTTCACTCTTAAATACTAGAGAAAGTTTTTACTTTCGGGTACTTTTCCCACGTTCCCATTCTAAAGTATGGGCTCCTAACTGTGGTAGAACCTCCTATCCTCCAAGTTCTCTGTACAAGAGTAGGTCTGGGAACAATTTGTGAAAAATTTAATACCCCAAATATACCCCTGTTGACCCAAATGTATCTAATCACTTAGTGCTATATGTGCTGGGGCAAAGTTTTCTTGCTGAAGCATAGCTACCAGTCTAACATTTTTGCACCCACACGTCTAAAACTTCAAAATCGTCTCACGTTGTTCTGAGTCTCAAACAGAGCAGCTGATGGGATATCTAATGGTGTGGTACAACTTTACGTGTCATGACTGATTGTAAAAAGCATACCTGTGTAGGTGTGCATCAGCAGAGCGTCGAGACGGATGTAGTCGTCCTCCAGGCTGCGAGGTTGGTGGTAGCTGTGAGCACGCTTGCTCTTCACTAAAAAGGACCTCGGCATCTTTGTTCTTAGGGTCGAGGTTCTGAGTAGATTAGAAAAAACAATAATTTTTTAAAAAAGAGTTAAAAATATAGCAGCAAACAGCGATGGCTTGGGTCCAAGCACTTTTGCAGTCAAAACCATAACATCTGAGCTGAAACGTCAACATCATAACCTGAAACCTTTACACGAGTGTCCGAGTTTCAGGTGAAATTTTATCACCTGCACATCAATGATGCAGACAAACACCGGCGGCATGACACACAACAGACTGCTAACGAGGACGCAGGTACTCCGTTACACTCTGGGTATAATACTCTCATTTATAATTAATACGTCATTGAAGGCTAGTGCTCATAATGAAAAGCTTCACGAGATGTACGCAAGCCTGATACAAACCTGGCATAAACCGGACACGAACCTACATAAACCTGACCCAAACCTGACATAAACCGGACACAAACCTACATAAACCTGACATAAACCTGACCCAAACCTGACATAAACCGGACACGAACCTACATAAACCTGACCCAAACCTGACATAAACCGGACACAAACCTACATAAACCTGACCCAAACCTGACATAAACCGGACACAAACCTACATAAACCTGACATAAACCTGACCCAAACCTGACATAAACCGGACACGAACCTACATAAACCTGACCCAAACCTGACATAAACCGGACACAAACCTACATAAACCTGACATAAACCTGACCCAAACCTGACATAAACCGGACACGAACCTACATAAACCTGACCCAAACCTGACATAAACCGGACACGAACCTACATAAACCTGACCCAAACCTGACATAAACCGGACACAAACCTGACATAAACCTGACCCAAACCTGACATAAACCGGACACAAACCTACATAAACCTGACATAAACCTGACCCAAACCTGACATAAACCGGACACGAACCTACATAAACCTGACCCAAACCTGACATAAACCGGACACGAACCTACATAAACCTGACCCAAACCTGACATAAACCGGACACGAACCTACATAAACCTGACCCAAACCTGACATAAACCGGACACGAACCTACATAAACCTGACCCAAACCTGACATAAACCGGACACGAACCTACATAAACCTGACCCAAACCTGACATAAACCGGACACGAACCTACATAAACCTGACCCAAACCTGACATAAACCGGACACGAACCTACATAAACCTGACCCAAACCTGACATAAACCGGACACAAACCTACCCAAACCTGACATAAACGGACACGAACCTACATAAACCTGACCCAAACCTGACATAAACCGGACACGAACCTACATAAACCTGACCCAAACCTGACATAAACCGGACACGAACCTACATAAACCTGACCCAAACCTGACATAAACCGGACACGAACCCACATAAACCTGACATAAACGGACATAAACTGGACACAAACCTACATAAACCTGATACAAACCTGACATGAACCGGACATAAACCGGACACAAACCTATATAAACCTGACATAATCCTTACCCAAACCTGACATAAACCGGACACAAACCTACATAAACCTGACCCAAACCTGACAGAAACCGGACACAAATCTACATAAACCTACATAAATCTGACATAAACCTGACAAAAACCAAACACAAACCTACATAAACTTTGCATAAACCTGACACAAACCAAACACAAACTCAACATTAATTTGCCTTAAGCCTGTCACAAACCTACATAAACCTGACATACACCTGACATAATCCAAACACAAGCCTGACATAAACCTGACATACACTTGACACAAACTTGACATAAACCTGACATAAACCAAACACAAACCTGAAATAAACCTGCCATAAATCTGACACAACCCTAACATAAGCCTATATAAACCTGACATAAACCAAACACAAGCCTGAGATAAACCATTCGAGATAAATACACATCATTCACCTTTAATTCTTAAATTCTGTAAAGCTGCTTTGAGACAATGTCAATTGTAAAGAGCGCTATAGAAAAAAACTTGACTTGACATAAACCTGACATACACCTGACATAAACCTGCATTAATCTGACATAAACCAAACGCAAACCTTACATTGTCATTGGTATTTAGTAAAAATAATGTCAACTT
Organism: Silurus aristotelis; assembly: GCF_946808225.1. Classification (NCBI taxonomy): domain Eukaryota; kingdom Metazoa; phylum Chordata; class Actinopteri; order Siluriformes; family Siluridae; genus Silurus; species Silurus aristotelis. Next base: position 1,587,987 of record NC_139595.1, on the reverse strand, counting down.
GAATATAAATACAATTTCAAATAAAAATAAAAATAGATATTACTAGTTAGAGTTTTGTATACATGTATATAATTTTATTTATTTTATTTATTTATTGTATTTGACACTTAAAGCAGCAGAAGATCTTAGAACTCCGTGCAGACGCAGATTTTTGCTTCGTCACATCATGGCTTGGTCATGTATTATTCACAGACATATCTAACCCTCTACACACACAAACACACACACACCTGCACACACACTCACGCACACAGATATGTCTATCATTTTTTTTTTTATATCACATCTAAAATAAAGAAACAGCTGCTTTATTGGAGCTGCATTTCAGCAAATTGGCCTCCATAAAATCATCGCTCCTGTTTCCCCGAGCTCAAGGTCTGACGCCGAGATAGAGAGGATTTCAGTAAATGTGAGAAAAAAGTTCAGTGTAGCAGCTGGGATGGGGGGACGTGTACCTACACACACACACACACACACAAAGCCAGCACAGTATCACACATTTCATGTAAAAATCTTGGAATAATTTTTTCAGATCACATGACGAGATCACATGCTTCGAAAACTGTACCTTTTTGATATTAAACACTAAAAGACTGAACACTACATTAATGAAAATGTACATGTAACTGACATAAAGCTGCATAAACATGTCATTAACCTACACAGGATTCAAACCTACATAAAACCACCTCAAGCTGCATAAACCCGTCATAAACGTACGCAGATCGCATTCAAACGTACCGAAATAACCCGTTAACCTACGTTCATCCGATTCAAACCTACATAAAACGAACATTGGCGTTCATTAATCAAATTCAAATGTACATAAGCCTAAATAAAACTGACATAAGCTTACATAAACTGTATTCAAACTTTGAAAAATGGCATAAGCCTACATAGAACTGACATAAACCTACATAAAACTAACATATACATTTATTACATAAATCATATTCAAACATATATAAAACTGACATAAGCCTACATAAAACTGACATAAGCCTACATAAATTGACATAAGCCATTATAAAACTGACATAAGCTTGCATAAATCGTAGTCAAACACATTGATTCAAATCAACATGAATCTTGCATAAGCCTACATAAATCGTATTTAAACGTTCATAAAATTGACATAAGCCTACATAAATTGGACATAAACCATAAGTCTACATAAATCTGATTAAAATCTACAAAAAACTGAGATAAATCTTACATAAAGTGATATAAACCAACATAAATCAGACATAAACCTATATGTCAAATAAAACCCCAATAGAAACCTACATAAACCTGACATAAACAGGAACACCTAAACGCTCGCTCGTTCCGATGTGAAGATGCTGGATTATGGTGAAGTCGGATCAGGACCCTGAACACAAATTGCTCTGAAAAAAACAAAAACTTCCACTGAGCATCGGTGATGAGTTCAGAACTGAACGAAAATAAAGGTTCCTAAACGGTTCTCCCTACCTTCTATGGTTCTGTGAAGAACCTTAAACATCTGAGGAACCTTTGAATTTTTGGAAAAACCATTTGTTGGACTAAAGGAATGTTCTTTACACTCAGTAATCGGATCATATACACTATAGCGACAAAAGTATTGGGACACCTGACTTTTTTCCAGACAAATGTGGTTCTTCATCAAACTGTTACCACAAAGTTGGAGGCACACAATTGTATCGGACGTCTTTGGATGCTGAAATTTTTCCTTCGCTTCACCAAGTGGGCGACCCAAACCTGTTCCAGCATGACCGTGCACAAAGCCAGCTCCATGAAGATATGCTTTACATGGGTGTGAAGTGTGTGGAAGTTCTTGAGTTTCTGCTCGAGATCTTTTAAACCCTAGTGAACACTTTTGGGATGCTGACTGCACTCCTGGCCTCCTCACCTTCTCACCTCCATCAATACCCGACTTTACTAAGTGACTAAATGAATCTCCACAAATCTCCACAAAATCTAGTGGAACTTCTGCTCAGAAAAGTGGAGCTTATTATAAGAGCAAATGGAGACTTAATGTGGAACGGGATGCTCAAAAAGCGATCTTCTGTCAGCTGCAACAAACTTTCCTATCAAGCAGTTCACTTATTTGCACTGAATAAATAAGAAATAACCATGTTCTGAAAAGTTCTTTGGGGTTCTTTGGTAGGTCATCGCTGCGAGAACTTTCTTTATTTCTAAGACAGGTTTGACTGCAGTTTACAAACCTGCTGCATTAAAAAGCATCTTGAAACATCTCGAGCTTTGAGGTGGGCCACGTTTGTTTGTTTGTCTAAAACAGGAATCTGAGGCTTGAGCGGACGCAGAGTGACAAACTGGAAATACAGATGAAGAGTTTTCTTTCTGTTTTTACATCCAAACATCTGCTACATGCACTAAAGCACAGGACAGGCACTTCCTGGATTCTTCTTCATGATACAGATATACACAATTATTTTAATGATCGAATACATACACTGAAAAAACTTACTGGTACCTGCAACTTAGGGTGATAATGCAAAAAAAAAAAAACATCTGGACTCCTGAGGACATCATTAGATTGCCTTATAACGACTTCATTAAGTGCAGAAGGAGTTTTTCATCTGTTTGCTGTTCAGAAATAACTTGTTACCTGATCCTAATACCGAGCCGATATCCAAAAGCCCTTTTTTACATCATGTATCCTGCATCAAGGCAAATCCACGCTGATTAAAACCCAGATTGGTGCGCATGCACGCGCGAGCGCGCAGAGAAAGAGTTTGATCCGATCTGCATTATAGCGTTGATAAGTAGCTTTATGAGCTTTATGTTATCGTATGCATATAAGTGTCTGAGAGATGTTGTCACACTCTAAAATTGTGTGTGTGTGTGTGTGTGTGTGTGTGTGTGTGCGTGCGTCCCACCTGTTGCCTCTACGCGCGCGATGTCCCGTTCTAAAAGTGTTGCTGCTGCTGCTGCTGCTGCGCGCGATTTAAATACCGCTGCTGAACTTCCTGAAGGAGGAGGAGGAGGAGGCCCAGAACTGCAGATCTGCAGGTATACACACACACACACACACACACACACACACACACACACACACACACACACAAACACACTCATGCATGGACCAGTGGGTGAGGATCAGGATGCTATAAACTGCACGCGCTGTCCCGTTATAGATGCATGTGATTATAATGGAAACGCCTCGTCCTGAATCACATCAAGATTTTTTTTAAGGTTCTGCACAGGAAGATTTTCATATTTGGATTGCTCGTAAGATTCCATAATTGCAGTTGTTCCAACACACACACACACACACACACACACACACACACACACACACACACACACACACACACACACACACACACAAAGAGAAAGAGAGGGAGTGAAAATTATTTATTTTTTTTGTATGGAGATAGAATTATTTAGATGTACCATAAAGGTTCCTTTTAAGGTTCTTGGTTTGTGTGAAGAGAGAGTTCTGTATAAATGAAGGTGTATAAGATCTAACACCCTGTAGGAACTCTTAATGGTTTTTCATGGAGCACTACAATTATGTGGTTTATTTTTCCTTTATCTTTTCTTTTCTTTTTTTTTTTTAAATAAAACCTTTGTCTATTATTCAAACAATCTAATTAATTAATTGATATTATAGGCTTCCATGCACAGGGTGGAACCCTGTATCAATTAATTAATTCGATTTACTTTTAAAAGTAGAAGTACAGAAATCTAGATTCTTGTTTTCTATTTTTTTTATATTTATGGGTTCCATTCACCTCGCTAAATTCTTCCTGACTTCTGGTTCTTCCCTTTCGGAAAAAAAAACAATAAAAAGGTTCCATATAAAGTACCGTTTTGAGCACCCTATGGGAACCGTGAATATTTCTCTATGGAGTGATCCACACAGAACACCAAAGCTAGAGTTCTCCATATTTTCCTTCTGAAGTGGTCAAAAACGTTTATATAATGCTGTCATGGGTGATGTAGATCTTTGGATTAGCCAATAAAAGTTTCTATTCAGTTTTTGAAAAGCTGGAACATTATCGTATGGACTACATAGAGCCATGCAAAGACCTTAAAAACCTAGAACCATATGATTCCTGTGTCGGTATGGACTTTCGATACACAATCCACACACGTGTTCGGCTTAGAAGCTTTTTATTATTTAGAAAAGGAAAAAGAAAAACTAGTACCCTTTTAAAATGCATAACATTTGGACAGGATGGAGAAAGAAGTCATCTAGCACCCTGGGGGAACCCTTAGAACATCTGTGTGTACAAAAAAAGGGTTGTTTTTTTTAACAAGAGTTCCACATAGAAAACCATTAGAAAGCTAGAACCATATTATTTTAATGTAGCATCTGAGGAGAACCCTTCATATTTCCATTTCAGGTCCAAAAAAAATGCTTTCATAAGGACCACTCAGTAAAAAGAAAATCAAGGTTCTACGCAGCACCCAAAACGGTTCTCGACTTTTGGGTTTTTCTTCTGTGGGAGCCAATAATAAGGTTCCACACATACCACCTTTAGAAAGCTGGAACCTATTGATGAATCAAATAGATTTGGACACTAGTGACCATCTAATGACCTATTTGTCCCAAGTTCTCTGTATCTCCAACATCTCTGTGAGCTTTTAATCAGAAGTTGTTCCACAAAAGACACATTTTGCAAACTAGATCCATTTATAACCGAAATGAGGTGAAGATTTTCTATAAAATGTTTTTGCCAAAAGTTTTTGGACACCTGACTGTAAGGTTCATGTTTTCTTTACACATTGAGCCCCTGCTTCCTGTTATATCAATCTCCGTTCTTCTGGGGAGATGTTCCACTAGATTTTGTGGAGATTTGCGCTCATTGAGCTCTAAATGTTAGTAAAGTCAGGTGCTGACTCAAGATCCTCCACCACACTTCCAACCTATGAAAAGCATATCTTTGTGCACAGAGGTATCGTCACGCTGGAACAGGTTTGGGTCTGAAAATTTCATGCTCCAGCATCCAAATACGTCCTACACAATTCTGTGCCTCCAACTTTGTGCCAACAGTTTGGTGAAGAACCACATGAAAGTTCAGGTGTCCCAATACTTTTGCCTGTACCGTGTATTTGGAATGTGTACCACATTTGGACGTATTTTATACATTGTGGTTTTACTACAACCCATGTTTTTTATTCTCATCTTATCTTTAAGAAAGGAATGATGTAGGGTGAGGGGACGGGCGTTTAGGTTGGTAAGGATGGTAAGAGTCACGTATCCGCATCGGGGAATCCGTATAAAAGTTAGCGATGTGCATCGGATACAAGTTGGCACTTTTATCGTATTTATATCGTACATATTTGCGTCGGTAAAAAGCGATTTATTTATATACCATTATGAGTATTATAATTTGTGACTAATATTTTCTATGTAGATCGTGATTTCTCTTGTTTTTTTTTCTCTCAGCACCGCCGAAGGTGCATCCTCAGAGTCACGTAGGCTACAGATTTACATGGCAGAGGTAGAGCTGTAACTTCCTGCACACACAACAGGAAAAGAACGTCTGGTTTTTATTTCATCTTAAAAGGCCATGCGTTCGAAAGTCAGAAGGCGCTTAAGTAAGTTGATGATTTGCTGTGTGTCTGAAGCGAAGAAATAAAAGTGTTTTTTTGTAATGAGGGGAATCGTGTCACATCGCACCGGTAGCTGCTTCATGCGTATCTCGAGATGCGAATCTCATCGTCCTCCGTTATGGAGGTCTGAGGTGGCAAAAGTGAGATTGTGACATCACACCACACTGGTGTTGATTTAGATCAGTATGACAGAGCTCATGAAACAAGCGAAATGAAACAAGAATTTTAACAAATAATTAAATGCAACCGAAAGGATAAAGCGCTCAAGATAAATGTATTTATCAGGAGTCTTTTCTGATTAGGAATAAACAGATTTTTTTTCTGCCCATAATCCGTAAAACGGTGAAACCATCTTATAGAAAAGAAAGTTTGAATGAAAACTCATCGCTGGTGCAATCTCTGCGTCGAAGCCTTGCGTGGTGCAGAGAATGTGAACGTGACGATCGAGCGCTCTCATCAGTCAGAACAGGAAACCAAAGCCCCAGTGAACAGACACTATCACTGCAGCGAGAGGTCAGGCTTCGCTCTGAGTACTTATAAAGCAGCGTTCTTTCTCTTTCACTCACACACACACACACAAAGGGTTGATGGTAACTCTTTACCGCTTTAGAGAATACGTGATTGAAATAGCAGCACAGAGTAGCTGTGATAGGGCCTTGAGGTTTCTGCGTGCTCCTCTCAGACGGATGGACAGACAGCGTGAGAAAAGTGCAGCGAGTCAAGAGTTATTTCTGCAGTTCACCTCGAAGCTCTGTAGCAGCTAAATAAGAACGCAGACGTGCTTGAAGTTTAACACCACACACGTGTGAATTAAACAGTGCTGTAATAGAGGTGCATGTGCGTGCGCGCGTGTGTGTGTGTGTGTGTTTTCTGAATCCTCATGCAGACATGCATGTCTGAAGATGTAGATTGTTTGTGTTGTTACATGGATTGTAAAGCAGTGCATGTGTGTGTGTGTGTGTGTGTGTCTGTGTGTGTGTGTGTGTGTGTGTGTGTGTGTGTGTGTGTGCACGTGCGTGCATGTGTGTGTGTGTGTGTGTGTGTGTGTGTGATCAAGAGATGGATGAAAAGTACACTCAGAGTCTTGCATTTACAGGAAATCAAGGATGCGATGTGTCACGAGCCATTGGATGTTACTTCCTACTCACTATTTCGCAACCGCAAAGCCAACAATTTCACACACACACACACACACACACACACACACACACACACACACACACCTCACACACCTCACACACACACTCATCATTCTGCAGTCTGGATAAAGGTACCGACAGAGGATCCGGACCCTCAAGGCCAAGCTGTGTATCGGTTTTATTTAGGCCATCAGACTTCTAAATGCAAACACACACACACACACACACACACACACACACACACACACACACTTGAACGAACACCGTTATTTTTGTTGTGTAGTTTATGATATATGTCATTTTGATACGTGCGTTTTATGTAAGTCTTTTTTTTTTTCCGTTATCTTGTGTTACGGAGCACCTCGGTCCTGCAGGAACGTTGTTTAAACGTTTCAGTGTACTGTATTGTATGGTGGCGATGGACAGTAAGGAATTAATGTAATTTGTTACTGTTATTAAGTCGTTTTGTTCGTGTTTCCATTCGGGAGACTTTTTACTTCAAATTCACTAACTTTCAACGTCATAAATATTTGACGTTTTACTCAACTACATTTTCAAAATCAGTTGTTTACACCAATCAGGATCGAGCGCACGCTCTGTTTTACACGTGTTCTGATCGGCGCTCGGTGGATCTACTGATCATCAACATACAGTTCAGCATCAGTTCAACATCAAGCAGAACATTTAGAGAGGAATCAATGATGAAGAAACTCCAGACTCGAACTTGTCACAACACACGTGACCTCGTTTACGTGATTTTCATTGAAAAGAAGGTTTTGTGTTCATGATGATTGTAATAGAAATCAATCAGTGTTTGAGTCATTAATATCATTCTATTAATAGATCAGTGTGCTGAAAGTCACATTCGAGTCTTTACACCGAAACTGAGGTGATGAAGTAAAGAATCTTGTGATGAAAATGATAATAGGAACATTAGAGTTATAATAAATCACTACTTTGGATACTTAAGTACATTTGAAGGCAAGAGCTTTTGTAGTTTTACTCAAGTGAAAGTTTAAAGGGACACTTTTACTGGAGTCACATTTTACCGAGTGGATTTTTACTTTAACTCGACTACATGGTTTGCGTACTTCATCCACCGCTGCCTGTATGGCTGTGAGATGACAATGAATTATTTTCCTACAAAAAAAGCACACCACCAAGTGCTTCATGCAACCGCAAACAGAAAAAAAAAAAAGCGAAATAAAAGATTATTGAGGTGTAAGAATTAACGGAGCGGAACATTATAGCTGCTATAACATTAGTTCCTGTTCTCACTTACCTTATAGCAGCTATAAACGCCCGTTCCTTCCTCGGCATCTTCTTTCCTCTCTCTTGAAGTGAATTAGACCCCTATCAAAAAAATCATTAAAAGTTTTAACTCTTACTTAAAGATCTCCTTAGAAAAACGTAAAACGTCAATGCGCGTGTTTAATCGCGCAAAACGTAAAAAAAAAAAAAAAAAGCTTTAAAAATCTGAAAGAACCAAAACAGGAATTTATTCACCACAGAAACTCCTGACAGTCAGATATTAAGAATGCAATAAATAATGAATTTGGATGTGGGATGGGGGCTGTAGGGGGACCGGGGGGAGGGGGGGGGTCTTTTGCGGGTTCCTTTATGGATTTATTGGACAATTAAGAGGTTGAGATAAAAATCTTTCTGAAAGGAAAACACTTACAGGCGCTTCCTTCAAAGAGTTTATAGTTTTTAAAGAACTCTAGCAAAAATCTTGAGCAAAACTGGAACAACAACAACAACAACAACAACAACAACAACGCTAAAGCCAATTTAATGTACACTTAGGAAACAAGGCAAAATATTTAGAATAAGATTCAATCAGCCTTAATTTCAACACTAACAAACCATTATTCAGTTTAGACTAAAACATTTTTCACCACCATAGTATATTAAACAAGTAGCTAAAACTCGCTATATTTTATTATATATAGTTGCCGCGTGCGATAGCTAGAAGTTTATATCATGTTCCGCGGGCGCTATTAATACTTAATGATGAAAAAATAACAGCACCATTGTGTCCATTAGCCGTTCTCCCATCCTCACAATATTGGGTTTCACATCACCAGAACTTTTTTTAGATACCAATACTCACAATACGATTGTTTTTTTCAACTAGCTAGGCATGTTATATTGTTTAAATGGAGGTTTCTATGCAATAAACACACGGTAATGTGATAGTAATTGAGTGGATGAGAGTTCTGCGATGGGACATGTTTGTCTCTACCAGAAGAACTTAGGATGGAGATGGTAAGATGGAGAACAGGAGAGAAGATCAGACTCCCTCACCTCCACACTCACACGTGGAGGTTGAAGTTTAATGGTTTGGGGTTGTTTTGGAGCAGAAACCGTTGGAGACTTATTCTGGGTGAAAAGAACCAACATGGCAACCATTCCGCTCTTCAGCACCGTGCAGTTCCTTCTGGACTGCGGCTCATTGGAACCGATTTCACCGTACAATCGATGAGCCGAAGTGTACGTCTGAGATCTGTAAGTGTTATTTAGAAAGGAAACAGACGTCTGGAGTGATATTCATCACGGAACGACCTGCCCAGACACCACACCTAAATCCTGTTAAACTGCTCTGGGATGAACAAGAAAACCTCCATCTAGTGAAGAACATCTTTGGTGAGTTTTATAAGAGACACGGCGAAGTATTTCAGCTGAACATTTGGAGAAACGAAGTGTCCGGATGCTGAGAGTGTGTGAAGCTGTTTTTCATGATAAGGGAGGATTTTTCAAAGAGAAAAAAGTGGAACATCTGGACGTTTATAGATTTGTTTGTTTAAAGGAATTGTATTTGTATTACTTTACAATAGAGACAATTCTAAACCTTTGATAGAAGCACTTAATGATCCATATGAACTTCTCAGAGCGAAGCCAGAAAGTTGGATGAAGCCACTGATGGATAATGAGATGATCAGATATTTTCCACTTGGGTTGTTTTAGAGTCAAAAAAGTCAAAAGCCAAAAATAAAATGGCAATCAACAATAAATAGTTTTTAAACCTAAATTCCTTTTATCTGTGTTTTATTCTGAAGAAAAGTTTCCAGATGAAGAACTTTGCTCTATGTGGAGCACAGGTATAGAGTTTGTTGTTATTATGATATTTGTAAAAATGTAAAATGACAACAAAAAGACTCAAATCATAATGAATGTATCACTAATGATGGGAATGTGAAAAGAATCTGCTGTTTATTTTATAAAAACTACCAATAATCAAGACGAAATGTATCGCGATTCGCAACCGATCGAAACATCGTCATATTCCGACTCTCCATCTCCAGGTCCAGCGATGTGACTCCACGTTATTATTCTGACAGAGAAACACAGAGAGTCGTTCAGGTGCAAAAACAGTCCGCTGTTGCAGTGAGTTTATCAGCTCCAGAACGTTGGAGCCTGAGGTCAGCGTCTCTGAGGGAACCCCAGTGCTCGGGCGAGATAGGGAACGATTTACTGCACAGGAATCTGAAACCGCAGGACCGTTCACTTTCTCTCTCTCCCTCCCTCCCTCCCTTTTTCTCCCTTTCTCTCTCTCTCTCTCTGGTCATCTGCACACTGCAAAACACACTCCAGTAAATCACTGGGGGTTAAAGTGAGGGAGAAAACGGTGTCGAAGTAAAGTTTTAGTCAGAAGCTCCTGAGAAGTTTAAGTGGAATACAAATAATAAATAAAATTATGGAGTCATTTTTAAAAGGGAGGGGGGCACAAACTTTTGCACTCGACTGTACAGTGAAGCGGGCCAAAATGATAACACCGAGCAGGTTGAACTGATGTTAAGTGTGTGTGTGTGTGTGTGTGTGTGTGTGTGTGTGTGTGTGTGTGTGTGTGTGTGTGTATTAACAATGAATCAATTACTAATAATCATGTCGTTGTGTCAAAATATTGAAGTATTGAATAATTTATCGATTTTTCTACTATTAAAAGTCTATAAATAAATGACTGAGTGAACCTGAGGACTGTAAATGCGATATTTTATTAACATTAATATTTTATTTGCATTTTTGTGTTTAAAACAATGTTTATTACATTTTTAAAGCAGAACAAAAAAAATTAAAAATTCAAAAAAGAAAACAAAAAAATCAACTTGATATTCAAATATTCTTAATAAAATATATATAAAAAAAGAAAGATATATATATATAAACACACACACACACACACACACACACACACACACACACACACACACACACACACACTCTATACATCTATAGAGTTATATATATCTATAGATTATAAACCCGGGTCTTTTTACATGGAGTTAAACTGTGGCAGGAATAAATCAGACGGTTCGTATTTCTGGAAGGCAGCAGTGCGTGAAGCAGCAGTAAAGGAGGGTTGTTGTTTTTTTCACCTCCCAATCAGCTCGACTCATCGTGACCCTTTGAACAAGAGCTTCTGGTTGTAAATCGAACTAACGGTTCAGAGCCGCAAATCATCTTGCGCAGGCCTGACGTGTTGAGAGGCCATTGTTCAGCTCGGAGACAATGTCCTTTCATTCTCTTTCTCTTTCTCTCTCTCTCTCTTTCTCTTTGCCTCATTGAGTTTGTTTTTGCTGAAACGATCACAGACTCGGATTTAACGGCTCTGTTTCATCGCACTGCGCTGTGGTGGATCGTTTTCCTCCAATCGCGTGACGAAACGCATCGAGACGAATAAAAATAATATCGATTATTGATCTTTTTTGATAGTTTTGAGGATTTGAAGGTGCATTGTGTATTTTTGTTCTCGAAAATCCGTAAATAAATTCCAAATTTGGATCTGATTCATTTCTGGGTTCAAGTTTTTGTGCATCTGAATAAATAGATGGATGTTCAGGCTCCTCTCGCGTTCCTCTGTGTCCTTTCTCACAGTCGAGGGTTTTCTTGTCGTCTTGGGTTCTGCAGGACCGGACCCGCTGGACATGAGGAGCTCGACATACATCTGGAACTTTCTGCAAAAAATGAAAAAACTCAATCTGTGAGCTTGTTACAGGAAAGTGCAGGAGGTGTGAAAGAGAAGTGTGAAAAATGTGGTTGAGTGCAACATCAAGTCATGTCTAATTTTGTATTTCTCCCCGTCTGTGAATAAAGTGAGAGAAATCATGATCTTATTCAATACGGGTGAGAAACAGAATCACTACCTACCTGATAGTGTCTGAGAAAGAAAGAAAGAAAGAAAGAAAGAAAGAAAGAAAGAAAGAAAGAAAGAAAGAAAGAAAGAAAGAAAGAAAGAAAGAAATTTTTTTAAACTGATTCACAGAAAAAGGACAAATGAAGATCTGAGGGTGATCCCCTGCAGACCAGGACATCACTGGCCAGAAGATCCTGAAGGAACATGTTTATGAAGAACACAGGGGGTTCTAGAGGACCAAAGACTCAGGATGGAGAGAAGACACAGATTTGTGGAAAGTTCCTCAATGGGGTAAAAAATGTAAAAACTCAGGATGCACAGAAGTCCAGATGTTTTTGGTCTAACCAAAGCCCCATGAGGAAACTACTGAAAAAACAAAGAACCACCTATTTTGCGGTCACAGCAGTAGAAAAAAAGCCTGATGGTTAAAAGTAGTGGCATATAAGACAATGTTTCATAGTTAATCAGAAACTTGTTGAAACACCTGACGGGTCAGTGTTGATGATCTCAGTCTGGGCAGTTCGACACAGGAAAGTGTGAACGTGAAGTGTGAGATGAGTGCTCAACACCAATAAAGACTCAACAGGTAGAAACACCTTGGTTTGAGGAAAGCCCCATGATGAGTGAATCCTCAAGTCTCAAAATGAACAGAAGACCCTCATGGGCAAAGTCCTAAAGCAAGTTGAAGCCCTATAAAGAACCTCCTGGGTGCTCAGGGAGCTTCTAGTGGGCAAAATCTCATGCTAGCTAAAAATCCTAAGGTTTTGGTTGAGCTTCAAGATCGGCAGTAGTGACGAGTCGTTCGTAAGTGATTCGTTCGCTTTGAACGAGTCTTTAATGTGACTCAAAATAATGAGTCGTCTCAAAGAGTGATTCGTTCATTTTCTACTGGACAGGAAACGGAATTGAGTAGTTCATCTCGTGACTTTTCTGGTCCGAGTCGTTCGTTATTTTATCATGTGAGTCCCATAGAAGCTAAATCTCAGAATTATTGTTACGATAATTATGGGAGTCACGTGACAAAAGCATAAACGACACGGACCAGAAGATATGAGAGTTGAAGCCCCTCATTCTGTTTATCACCATTTGTCTTTAACCTTGTCGTCATATTTACATTATTGGTGTTTGGGGATCTGATTATTGAAAAATTTAACATTTTATTTTATTTCTGATTAAAATAACCAAACGCCTTAAATGACTCCAAAAAAAGATTCGCTCATTTTGATGAACGAGAGTCAAAGAACTGAGTCACTGATTGGCAGAAAGTCTTGTAATGGGTAGAAGTTCAAGGGAAAAGTCCCAACACCAAAAGAATCCAGATAGTAAGAAGTGTAAGTTTGTAATGTAGGCAGTGGCGTATTTCCAGATGGTATTGAATCAAACAAATCAATCCAGTGAAAATGGTACTTTAAAAGAATCGAATACAGAGTCACAGTGTAAAAAGCCACCGGGAGTCATGTGACCTGGGGTCTGATCTTCACGTTGTGCTTTTAAACAGAAGGTTTAGTCCGATTTCTAAATCAAATCAACTTAAAACACTTCATAATCTTCCATCTAAGTGCTTTGTGGAACTTCTCCTTGCACTATTAAAACCACTGTGATATCACACGGAGCTTCTCTGAAGTTAATCCGAAGCCAGAAAAATAAATGAGAGGTAACCAGCATGTAACTATCAGTAGCTAACACACTGAGATATTATCACTGCTTCCTGGAGTTTCACCTGACAGGCTTAAGTCAACCATGTCTGGGTTTAATCTCATACACACACACACACACACACACACACAAAACCCCGATTTAGCTCTCAGGAGCAGTTGTGGAGGAGGAAGAAGCGTGTAATTAACCACCTCTGCTGGTTTAAAACAGGTGATGAGCTCACAGATGACTGAGGCGTTTCCCTTCAGCTGATTTTCCTCAGAGGTACAGGACGGGGAACACGATCACTTCCTGCAGGTGTGACGGGCGTCGACTGCTTCATGAAGTCAATAAAATGAAGATCGTTCGAATACTGTGGACTTCCACAAACCTCCATCATTATTATTCATCCAAAATTTAGAGATAATTGCGATTTCTGATATTTTTCTTGTACCAGTTAAACACCATTTCTTAAATAGACTCATAGAAATTCAGGCTGAAATGATGTTTAAAGCTTCTTAAAGCGGCCGTAAGCAACTTTTTAAACGCTAACACAAGTCAATGCGTCTTCCAGCCTGGGAACCGTCTGCTAATGTCCTCATCTTAATTTTATTTATTTATTTATTTTTTTTATATATATATAAGAAAACGAACTATTTGGAATGACGAGCTCTACAGCAGGAGATCTTTCACACACTTCCAAACCATCCACTTCATGGAGCAGATCTTCATGGATCCGGCTTTGTGCATGGAGGCAGTGTCCATGCTGGAACAGGTTTCCAAGTTAAGTTCAAAGTGAAGGGAAAATTTCATGGCAGAACTTTTAAAGACGTCTTAAATGATAGTAGTAGACAATAGTTTAAGACGTCTTTAAATGCTTTTTTAAAAAATTTTTATTAATAATATTAAAATAATAGATACATTTAAACAAGTATTTAATGAATTACAAGAGGTGAATTACAATAAACAAACAAACAAACAAAGAAGATTCACCCCATAACGGACAGAAGCCCCAGAAAAAAAATAAACAAACAAATAAATGTGATTAAACAAACAAACAAATTAATAAATAAAGTAGATTGACCCCAGAACAGACATCCCCATGGAGACATAAATAAATAAATAAATAAATAAATAAATAAATAAATTTATTCATTCATTAATTCATTCATTCATTCATTCATTCATTCATTAATAAAAAATGACCCAAAATATAATAAAAAATAAAGTGTGAAATTATGTCCGCCACCTAGTGGACATTTTAAAGATTGCAGACCCCCCCCACACTTTTTTTCCCCATCAATTCGAACACAACAAGTAAACTGAAAAACTGAAAACTGAAAGAAATTATTAATTTCTCGTGATTAATCGCGTGTTCATTAATGCGTTTCATTCTTGTTATTTTGCCTCCTTCTTTATTTCTGTACATGTACAAGTTCTTTCATCGCTGCACTTCTTCCTCCGGGACGCATGATGGCGCACTCTATTTTCCCACAGCTGTTTTTTGTACTTCCGGCTGCGCGCTGCTCCCCCTCTTCCTTTTCCTCAGTGCAGCGGGAGCAGTATCGGAGTCTGAAGACTTCATCTCCTGATTAAAGGAGAAACTAACGATTATAAAAATGGTCAGTAAATAAATCGGACGCTCGGGAACTCAGTGTGTGAATGAGGAGGGCGGATGCGGGGTCACATTTCAGTCGGATGGCGGCGGATTCGGTTATAATTCAGTGTTGGAGCTCAAACCCGAGAGGCTGCGGCGGTGTTTGTCTTTTCAGTCCTTCTAATAAAAGTTTTTCTCTCCTTTTATTGATCATAGTTTATTTTACACGGATACCGTAAATGAAATAAAGAACTGGGTCGTGCACGTGCCTTTTCAGTTACACCGGTACACGTTTTAAAAATATATATATATTACAGGCTCACTTCCGGGAAGTTAGTGACGTCATCAAACACGTGGTCGCCTTGCTGTTTATAAACCTCAGATCTGCTTATATTATTATACTCAAATGTAATAATGTTTTCTTCACTTCATCTTTTCCCAGGGGTTTGTCAAGGTGGTGAAGAACAAAGCGTATTTTAAGCGATACCAAGTGAAATTCAGGAGGAGGAGAGGTAAAGAACTCTTACATTTTTATTATATATATATATATTTTATATAGTGTATATGTACACCAGTCCAGTGGCTTTAGTTCACTGATCAGAAGGTCGCAGGTTCGAGTCCCACTACCAGTGTCGGGCCCTTGAGCAAGGCCCTCATACCTCTGTGCTCGCGAAGGGCTGTAGCATAGCTGCCCCTGAGCTCTAACCCGGAGGTCTGACCCCGGCTTCCTCACATCACTGGAATATGAAGAAAGAATTAAACTGCGCTGTAGTGACGAGTATAAATCACCTTTAATCGAACACTGCACTGCTTTTCTGAATGCAAATTAAGCGATAAAGAATATTAAATCGCGTAATTATCATGAGGTAACTCGTGTTTAATCACGAAGCTTTAATCAAATTACAAATCCTCAAAATTACAAAGTCAATTTTTTTTACTTAATAAATTTTTTTTTTTATAAAATTCAAGTTTTTATTACTCTAATCAACATGGAGAAATATGGATGTTTTATGCAAATGTATGTTTATTATTCGTGAAACCGAACTCGACCTAGGGCACGGGAATCATCGCGACGCCAAACGGAACCTTTGCTGCGTTTCCACACGGACGGTTTTAAGTGCTGGAATTCGGTGCTCGATTTGAGACCCGATGCAAAACGAATGTTTAGCTATGAAAAGTTTATTTATTTATTTTTCTTTCCATTTCGCCTCTTTTATATTTATGTATATTGTTAATAAAAATGGCGAGGCCGAAATGCGCGCTGCGTTAATGCGTGTTAATACAAATCAGTGGCGTTAAAACAAACGTGTATTTTGCCAACTCTGATATAATATATATATATATATATATATAAAAATAAAAAGATGACACTGGATTTTTTTTTTTCCTGCAGAGGGGAAGACTGACTACTTCGCCCGCAAACGTCTCGTCATCCAGGATAAGAACAAGTACAACACGCCGAAGTACAGGATGATCGTTAGATTCTCCAACAGGGATATTGTTTGCCAGGTGACGCAGAAAGAGCGATGTTTTGAACGTGCACCGTGCGGTTTTTGAGGTCCTTTACAAGTAAAATGTTTGTGTTTGTTCAGATCGCATACGCCAAAATCGAGGGCGACGCGATCGTCTGCGCTGCTTACTCTCACGAGTTGCCGAGATACGGCGTTTCTGTGGGACTGACCAACTACGCCGCTGCCTACTGCACAGGGCTGCTGATGGCACGTCGGGTAAGAACCGGTTCCTGTGTGGTGATATCACAGAGAACGTGTCTGCTCTTCAGCAGTCTCGCTCTCGTCTCATTGATCGTTTTTAATTACTGAGTCATGCGGTATATCGTATAAACAGTGCACTGACCCCTGATCTGCTCTCCCTCTTCCCGTTCCTCTTCTCGTTCCTCTGCAGCTGCTGAACAAGTTTGGTCTGGATAAGGTGTACGAGGGCCAGGTGGAGGTGACTGGTGAGGAGTTTAACGTGGAGAGCATCGACGGCCAACCGGGAGCTTTTACCTGCTACCTGGACGCTGGACTCACCAGAACCACCACCGGGAATAAAGTATTCGGAGCGCTGAAAGGAGCAGTGGATGGAGGGCTGTCCATCCCACACAGGTCAGGACACAATCAGATCTCTGACTCGGTCTTGCATGTGAGAGGTGAAGCGTGCGAAAAGGTGACGTGCAGAGCAGAAGTACGAGTTCTTCATAAGGGAGAAAATAAAGCTCGAGAGAGAAATACAGAGAAGTCCAGACGAAAGTGTAAAAACTGATCGGCGAAAATATCATCTGGATTCACGAGCAAAAGTGCGGCCTGTTGAACGAAAGCTGACGCCAGGAGAAAAGCTGCAAAAGAGCGAAAGCTGATTTAGCAAAGATTCCTGTCCGAGTGTGACGTCAACCCTGCACGTGAATAAAAGTCTGATCCAGCAAACTGTAGAGCGTGAATGAAAATCTGGTCTAGTGATGGAACTGTGGCCTAAAGAGAGAATGAAAATCTGATCTAACACACAAAAAGTGGCACATAGAGCGAATAAAAGTCCGATCTAGCAAACAAAAGTTGACCAGTAGAGAGCAAATGGAAATCCGATCTAGAAAACAAAAGGTGATGCATAGAGAGCGAATGAAAATCTGATCTAGCAAAGGAAAGGTGACGTATAGAGAGCGAATGAAAATCTAACAAACAAGAGGTGACCATAAAAATCTGATCTAACAAATGAAAGATGACTCGGTTGAGGTATTTTATAAGGAGTCTCTGACGCCACCTCCTGGTGTTTTTCAGCACTAAGCGGTTCCCGGGTTACGACTCGGAGAGCAAAGAGTTCCACGCTGAGGGACACAGGAAGCACATCCTGGGCCTGAACATATCCGAGTACATGAGCAGCCTGATGGAGGAGGACGAGGAGGCCTACAAAAAACAGTTCTCCCGCTTCATCAAGAACGGCGTCACACCTGAATCGGTGAGAGGAACACACCTGTATATATACATACACACACACACACACAGCTTCTTGATGATGAGAATCCCTGCACTGATCGGATGAAGTCAATCCTTTGTTCCCTGATGCAATGCAGTGATTTCAAGACGGGACTGAGAGAAGCTTCACACACACACACACACACACACACACAGAGGTTTTCAAATTCTTCACACTTTATGAAAAATAAAGATTTTTGTTCGTGCAAATTTAATTTTTCTAAATTAGTTTGGTCAAAGTAAATCTTTATCGTAACAATACAGAATTTGTTGCTTAGTAACAATAAGAACATGCACATGTCTCTCAGAAACCATACCACATGTAGGTGTTTCCACAGGCACGTTATCACGACGTGTCCACATACTTTTGGCGATACCGTGTGTGTAGATTTAATAGTGGTGTAACCTGAGCGTGTGTGATGCAGGTGGAGGAAATGTACAAGAAGGCTCACGCTGCTATCCGTGAGAACCCGGTACACGAGAAGAAGCCCAAGAAGGAGGTGAAGAAGAAGAGGTGCGTTCTTGAGTTTTCATCATCATATGCACATAGCACAGCCACTAGAGGGCAGTGCAGCGCATCACTAGTGTTTGGTCTGTTAAACACGTGGAAATACTGATATTTTATTTGATATATTTTTCCGGAATGTTCCGTGTCTCAGGTGGAACCGTGCTAAACTGACTCTGGGCCAGAGGAAGGACCGCGTGGCTCAGAAGAAGGCCAGCTTCCTCCGAGCTCAGGAAGCCGCCGCTGATGAATAAGAGACGCTCCAGAGAAAACGTGTGCACCTTTCTCCAAATAAAATATTCGGGAAAAGTAACGTTGGGGTTTTGTTTCGAATTTCTGTAAAACCGCTCGCACTTTTTTTTCAATCAGGAAAACTCTAATGTATATATACTTCATCATCAAGCCCTTGTAGAGATCAGATCGACTCGAGTCGTTCTATATGTTATAATGTTTTCATACTCACACATTATATGGAGATGAGCATTGGGACACTTCAAGCAGTATGTGGTTCTTGAACTAGGAGACCCAAATCTGTTCCAGCATGACAGTGGCCTTGTGCACAAAGCCAGCTCCATGAAGATCTGCTTTCCAATTATTGTGTGTGTGTGTGTGTGTGTGTGTGTGTGTGTGTGTGTGTGTGTGTGTGTGTGTGTGTGTGTGTGTGTGTGTGTGTGTGTGTGTGTGTGTGTGTGTGTGTGTGTGTGTGTGTGTGTGTGTGTGTGTGTGTGTGTGTGTGTGTGTGTGTGTGTGTGTGGAAGATGTTCTGCTATAGAGCACCAACCCTATAGAACATGAATGAATGTGAAGGCTGACTGCACCCCAGGAACCTCCTCAGTACCTGGCTTGAATAAGTGGCAAATTAATCCATACCAATCCTATGCTCACGTGTTCACAAACTTCTGACCACACCCTAAATATATATATAAAAATAAAATGTGTGTTAAATATTATTTAAAAGGTTTGGGAATGAAACACTATAAATCCTGGGTATCAAAAGTTAAAAATTCTGAGAATTGTGTTAAATTATTTATATAATAATTTTAAATTCTGTCAAAAAAAAAAAAAAAAAAAGTTATTGCTTGTGCTAAATTACTATAATTTTTTATTATTAATATAGTTTATATTTTTATATCCAATTTGTAAAAAAAAAAATAATTAAAGTTTCTCACTTTATTGATAACCTGAGAAGATTCTGGAATTAAGAGTCTGCGTGTCTTTGATCGTATATAAACCGCATTATTTAATCTGCGTATTTCCATCTCCAGAACATCAGCCCTCTTCCTCACATCCTGCTCCCTCATACATCTCAAAGCACACAAGCAGATCCTCATCCGGTTCCCTCACTGTACCTTCTGATCGCTGTGCTGCTCCTCATCTCGTTCTCCTCCACAATCAGTACGAGAACGTGACGGACTTCGTGTCTTAAAACTCGTCTGTTCAGAGGAACTTTTTTCTGATTAATTTCAACAGTTAAACAGCGATTTGTTCGTCTTGATTTTATGATCACAAGGGTTTCAAAGGCGTCTTTAAATAAAATGCATTATTATTTTTTTTATTTAAGACAATTCGGAAACAAAACAAATCAGAATAAACATTTTTATATTTAATTATCTATTATAATATATAGACGAAAGATTGTAAGGTGCAATTTTAAATATTTAAAATAAAACAATGTATTAGTCATTAAAATGTATACATTTTATGTCTATATATTTTAATTATATATATTTGGTCAACAATATTTAAAGAGCTTTAAGTACAGATAATAAATTAATATACAAATATTATAATTGAATATTTATTGTTGTAAAAGTGCAGTGTAGAAGAAAAGAGAAAGGTCAGCAGAATAATGCGACAAAATACTTTATTGTGCAAAGTCATGCATTTATACTTCCTTTTTTTAAAAATAGAACCATTGTTTGTTTGTTTGTTGTTCATCTTTATCCAGCAGCAATGATGTTATACAACAGGTCGTTCGTGTGATGGCACAGGACAGGAACCCTTAAAAAAAAAAGAAAAAAAAAAAAATCCGATCCTAAATCCTGAATGAGGTCTGCCGGTGTGGGAATCATGTCGAGTGTAACGGCAGCATGCAGCTCCAGGAGCTCGGCGTCGTTAGTGTCGTTAGTGTCGGAGAGGACGGCGGTGCGGTGGTGGACGTGTTCGTATGCCGTTAGTCACATCACGTGTTTGTCATTAATGGAAGAATACGACCTCTATCATGGTCAATGTCAAAGGTCCACACACGCTTCATCATCTTTCAGACATGGAGGCATTCAGGTTTTTTTCCTTCATATGACCTTCATACGTATGTCACAAATATATTACTTACACACACTCACTCACACTCACACACTCTCACTCACTCTCACTCACTCACTCTCACTCACACTCACACACACTCACACACACTCACACACACTCACACACACTCACACACACTCACACACACTCACACACACTCACACACACTCTCACTCACTCACTCACTCACTCACTCACTCACTCACTCACTCACTCACTCACTCACTCACTCACTCACTCACTCACTCACTCACTCACACACACTCTCACTCACACACACTCTCACTCACACACACTCTCACTCACACTCACACACACTCACACACACTCACACACACTCACACACACTCACACACACTCTCACACACTCTCACACACTCTCACACTCTCACTCTCTCACTCTCTCACTCACTCACTCACACACACTCTCACTCACTCACACACACTCTCACTCACTCACACACACTCTCACTCACTCACACACACTCTCACTCACACTCACTCACACTCTCACACACACTCACACTCACACACACTCACACACACTCACACACACTCACACACACTCACACACACTCACACACACTCACACACACTCACACTCACTCACACACACTCACACACACTCACACACACTCACACACACTCACACACACTCACACACACTCACACACACTCACACACACTCACACACACTCTCACTCACTCACTCACTCACTCACTCACACTCTCACTCACTCACACACACTCTCACTCACTCACACACACTCTCACTCTCACTCACTCACACACACTCTCACTCACTCACTCACTCACACTCACACTCACACACACTCACACACACTCACACACACTCACACACACTCACTCTCTCACTCACACTCACTCACTCACTCACTCACTCACACTCTCACTCACTCACACACACTCTCACTCTCACTCACTCACTCACTCACTCACTCACTCACACTCTCACTCACTCACACACACTCACACTCTCACTCACACACTCACACTCTCACTCACTCACTCACACTCTCACTCACTCACTCACACTCTCACTCACTCACTCACACTCTCACTCACTCACTCACTCACACTCTCACTCACTCACTCACACTCTCACTCACTCACACTCACTCACACTCTCACTCACTCACTCACTCTCACTCACTCACTCACTCACTCACTCACTCACTCACTCACTCACTCACTCACTCACTCACTCACTCACTCACACTCACTCTCACTCACTCACACTCTCACTCACTCACTCACACTCTCACTCACACTCTCACTCACACTCTCACTCACACTCTCACTCACACTCTCACTCACACTCTCACTCACACTCTCACTCACACTCTCACTCACACTCTCACTCACACACACTCACACACACTCACACACACTCTGAGCTGATGTTGACTGGGACACTGTTTAAAACTCTCCTGCTATTTTCTCTGCCAACATGTATTTATTTATCCTCAAACTTGTAAAAGACCCGAAGACGCACTAAAGCTAACCGTCGGACGAGGACAAAAGTAATGGTGCCCTGGAAAAAGGAGAATGGATTACCGTAAACCACAGGAAAAGCCTCTTTTGCTCATTATTCTTGAGTCAGACACCAAAAGAGGACGGGGCTCTCCTGCAGGAGGAGATGGGTTCAGACAGAGGGGCGTGGCTAACTAAATTATAACACCATGAGAATATTATAAATATCAAAAATGTTGCAAACGGCAGCTTTATTCGCTGTGAGAGGATCACCGGTACCTTCGAGTCCAAAGAGCAAGTCATTGTGTCAACACGTGAGACGCCAAAACAAACACGTTTTTTGTGTAATGTTAAGAGTCGTTGGTGTGCGAGATCTGCTTCCAGAGCAGCATCTTCAGGTTGTTGAGGATGAGCGAGTGCTCCATCTGCATCTTCTCTCCGAAGCCCGTGAGCTCCATGCAGGCATTTAGCTGCCTTTCCAGCTCATCCTGGAGGCTCCCCGGCGCCCCCTGGAGCAGGAAGTCCTCCAGCGCACTGCAGGCCCGTGCCAGGTTTGTTCGGCTCGGCTCGGGGCTGCAGCGCCGCTCGTCTTGGCGACACGTCGTCTCGCAGTCGCCGCCGTACACGCAGTCCGAGTCCTTCTGGCACGGCCGAAGCCCCATGACGTTCCTGAAGGCCTCCTCCGGCACGACGTGACGGCGGTTTAACAGACGCAGCTCGTAGCGCTCGGTGTATCCGAAGCTCTCTGGCTTCATGTCGCACAGCAGGAAGGAGCCGAACATCCCATGGAAAACGTCCTCCACCAACTCCAGCAGCCCGATCGAGATCTTCGCCTTGCGAGGCCACGACGGCGCGAAGAAGTGATCCAGCCCGCGTCCCAGCACCGCCGTGATCCAGGGCTCGAACGCCGCAGACAGACTAAGGCCGTACAGCGGCGTGTAAGCGACTCGCTCCGCTACGTAAAGGTCGCCGCAGAAACCCAGCAGCTTGGGGGTGTGACTGCGTCCCTGCAGGACCACGCTCAGCAGAACCTCGTCCAGCTGCAGGAGAGCCCACGCCGACCGAGCCTCTGGGAGGGACACGCGGCCGTCTTTATCGGCATCCGCAAACACCAGAACCAGAGAGACCAACGCGGTGAGGTCAGCCTGCTCTCCAACCTTCGCCTAAAGATCACAGAGACGCTAAAAATTATGAACTGTTTTGCAACCACCACCATGCTTCACCACCACACAAACAGAGATCTTTGAGTTAAAATTCTACACATTAATAATATTCACTAGTAATGCATAAATATTAGACTGAATGGTACCAGTCAGCGTACCTTCACGTGACCGTACACCATCTCTTTGAACTTCTCTACAGACGTTCCTCTGGTGGGTTTGTCGAACAGCGTCGGCTCCTTCCTCGGCTCCAGCTCTTCTCCCAGCTCGTAGTGCAGTACTTTACCCAGCTGGCATTTGATCACCACCTCCACGTCGCCCCAGCTCGCCGTGTACACCTGGAGAGGAACGTGCAGAGGAACTTTAAAATCTCTGTTTCCTACATTTTCTATAGAACACGTTCTCCCCCACATGTATTCAAAGTATTACTTCAGGTTTCATAAAACACTGGTCAGTTAGCGGAAGAAGGACATATGGCATCCCAATACTTTTGGCCATATCATGTATAAAGCTACAGTACAACCAACCTGAATACAAAGAACTGTTTAAAGAGGGGCACAAACTTTTGCACCCAAATCCACTCCAGTTCCTCAGTGGTGTTTTTCTCTGAATGCTCACCTGATGGTTGGGTTTGTTGGACAGACACCTCCTGAAATACAGAGAACCTTTTTCACATAGACTGCTGCAGGCCGAGCCGTCGATCACACCTGCCCTGTACTTATCACACTGGGAGGGAAAGGAGGAAAGGGGGAGGAAAAAGTAAAAGAAGGAGGAGAGAAAGAGCAGGACGTTAGAGACCCTCAATATTTGTACGGTGAGAGTACAGTGAAAGTATAGCAAGAGTACAGCGAGAGTATGGTGAGAGTACGGTGAGTATGGTGAGAGTATAGTGAGTGTATAGTAAGTATGGTAAGTGTATTTTGAGTATGGTGAGAGTGGTAAGAGTATGGTGAGAGTATAGTGAGTATGGTGAGAGTATAGTGAGTATGGTGAGAGTATAGTGAGTATGGTGAGAGTATAGTGAGTATGGTGAGAGTATAGTGAGTATGGTGAGAGTATAGTGAGAGTATAGTGAGTGTGGTAAGAGTATGGTGAGAGTATGGTGAGAGTATGGTGAGAGTATGGTGAGTGTGGTAAGAGTATAGTGAGTGTGGTAAGAGTATAGTGAGAGTATAGTGAGTGTGGTAAGAGTATAGTGAGAGTATGGTGAGTGTGGTAAGAGTATGGTAAGAGTATGGTGAGAGTATAGTGAGTGTGGTAAGAGTATAGTGAGAGTATAGTGAGTGTATGGTGAGAGTATAGAGAGTATGGTGAGAGTATAGTGAGAGTATAGTGAGAGTATAGTGAGTGTGGTAAGAGTATGGTGAGTATAGTGAGTGTGGTAAGAGTATAGTGAGTGTATAGTGAGAGTATAGTGAGAGTATAGTGAGGGTGGTAAGAGTATGGTGAGTGTACGGTGAGAGTATAGAGAGTATGGTGAGAGTAGAGTGAGTATGGTGAGAGTATAGTGAGTGTATAGTGAGAGTATAGTGAGTGTGGTAAGAGCATTGTGAGAGTATGGTGAGTGTACGGTGAGAGTATAGAGATTATAGTGAGAGTAGAGTGAGTATGGTGAGAGTATAGTGAGTATGGTGAGAGTATGGTGAGAGTATAGTGAGTGTATAGTGAGAGTATAGTGAGTGTGGTAAGAGCATAGTGAGAGTATGGTGAGTGTACGGTGAGAGTATAGAGATTATAGTGAGAGTAGAGTGAGTATGGTGAGAGTATAGTGAGTATGGTGAGAGTATAGTGAGTGTATAGTGAGAGTATAGTGAGTGTGGTAAGAGTATAGTGAGAGTATGGTGAGTGTACGGTGAGAGTATAGAGAGTATAGTGAGTATAGTGACAGTACGGTGATATTAACAGCGATGTATTGAGCAGAAGTGCAGACTCACGATGGTGGTGTAACAGTCGTGCGCTCGACACAGCTCTGTGTAAGACGAGTACTGAACATACACCACCCAACTCCCCACAAACACCGCCAGCCAGGTGAGGAACAGATACTTCATCCGCACGTACGAGAGATGAACCTGCACACACACACAGTTCTTTAAGTGTTTACTGGTGGAGGTGAAAACGAGTGAGCAGAAAAACAAATCAGGAAGAAAAAACAATATTATTTATTTACTCTGTACGGCGAAGCCACCGAACAAAGTGTGTGTTTGCTACGTGAGCATTTTATCGGATGAACTTTACCCGAGCCGATCCGGTCACGCAAGGTGGGGATGATGTGCCCAACAAAGTATTTATTTATTTATAAATGATTTATTAAGTGAAATAAAAGCTCCAGTTTCTTTTTTGTTTTTATTTTTACACCTTTAAATTTATGTAACACCGAAACTCTGAGCCCATTTTTTTATCATCATCAAATCAATGGTATTTATATAAGTTTTTTGGAAGGTGGCAGCTTAGGGGTTAAGACATTGGACGGTAGACCTGAAGGTCATAAATTCAAATCCCAGCAGCACCAAGCTGCCCCTCCTTAGCCCCTGAGCTGTCCCTCCTCGGCCCCTGAGCTGCCCCTCCTCGGCCCCTGAGCTGTCCCTCCTCGGCCCCTGAGCTGCCCCTCCTCGGCCCCTGAGCTGCCCCTCCTCGGCCCCTGAGCTGCCCCTCCTCGGCCCCTGAGCTGGTGTTCACACACAATATTCACACTTTGAACACAGTTTTAACGTTCACTGAGGGTGGACTCACTTTTGTTGCCCCGTTATTTAGACAATAATGTCTGTATGTTGTTCTTTTTTCTTTTTTTTTTTAGAGGACAGTAAATCTGTACTGATACAAGCTGCACGTTGACTCTAAAATATATCCAACAGTGATCTCTATAGTTTTGTCCCAGGAGAAAACCATCATATTTATGAATATTCACAGTGGGATTGTGTTCATGAGCTCGGAATCCTGAAAAACCAGAACATTTACCTGTGTTTGAAACTAAAACCACGTTTCATCTCGTGTAGCAATGAAAAACTCGATTTCTATTACGTGTCAGAAAGAAGCCCGAAGGCAGGCTGAGTCACATGACCACAAGATCACTTCATAGCAATTCAAAACAAAGTTGAAGGCACACAGATGAATTTTTAAGATGTGTGAGCATGAAAATTTCCCTTCACTTGAACTACGAGATCCAAACCTGTTCCAGTATGACAATGTGCACAAAAGCTGGAAGATCTCCATGAAGATTCTGGTCCGTCTGCAGTTTGCAGGAAAGCATCAGACTGCCATTTCCACCGCAGTAATTATTTCTGCAACGTGTCCCTGCTTTTTTTCCCCTCGGCTTCGAGTCCGATGTTGTTCCCGCAGACTGAGCGTTTCTGCTGCAGCCACAGGAATTACAGACTGCACCACTGACACACGGAGACGCCGGCTGCACAAACACTCCCGTACGCAGACAATGAAAAGATCACCACCAGAGAAACAAGAGTTCCCTTCATGAACACCATTAACTTCAAGTTTCTTAAATAAAGTACAAGTTTATGGACACCTGAACATCCCATTCCACACTTCCAAAAGTCTCCATTTTCTGTTATTAATATTATTATTATTATGATGATTTGAGATTCATCCCAAAGGTGTTCAGTAAAGTTGGAGCTCTATAGCAGGAGATCTTCCATACATTTCCAACCCATGGAAAGCAGATCCTCATGGAGCTGGATTTTGTGCACAGGGGTACTGCCATGCTGGAACTGGTTTTGAGCCTCATAGTTCAATGAAGGGGGTCATTTTATGCTTCTGCACCCAAAAGACGTCCAATACAAATGTGTGCCTCCAACTTTGTAGTAACAATTTTTTTTTGGGGGGGGGGGGGGGGGGGGGGGGACCACATTCCTGGGAGAAAGGAAAAAAAAAAAAACTTGTCCCAATACTTTTGGTCAGATCAGATTTATTTGGAATGACATTAAGCGAGTGTACGAAGGGAAATGAACGGAATATAAAACGTTACAGGAAGATTCTTTTACTCGGGAACGTGTAATTGTTTGCTCAAATTAACCAGTTATTTATTTCCACTGTATTCATTTTTTTTATAAAAAAAAAAATAAACAAACTGCTCTGGTTTTAAACAAATGCTGCGTTTTCCTCCCATTCCTTCAGTAAAGCTGTTCTTGCCATTTAATAAAAGTAAAAAATGAGAAGTAAAAATCCAGAATCTCCAAGAATTAACCTGGAATTTGTAATTTTTTTCACAGCAAAAATAAACAAAAAGTATTGAATTGTGTTCCTTTGGGAGGTTTAAGGGTATAAATATAAAATAAATATAAATATAATATTAGGGCTACAACAACTAATCGAATAATCGATAATTAAATTAGTTGTCAACGAATGCTGTTAACAAGAGCAAGCGTGCGTCTCAAGTCCTTCAAAGCATGTGAGCATTTTATATTAAACACAACAAAGAAGACTGTAAAATTGTGCAAATCGGAGCTTTAAAGAAAGAAACAAACCAGTCAGAGTGAATGTTTAAAGACAAATTAGCTTTAAAAACATCTACATTAAAGATTGTTTAACTCAATATGTAGCGTTTGCATTTTTTTAAAGTTCACTTTTATACATAAATACCCTGAATTAGAGTTTTATATAGTTATAATAGGCTAAACATCTGATTTAAAAAAAGGAAGAAAGAAATCGTCTGCTTAATCGATTGTCAAAACAACCGATAGTTTGAACCCCCAATATAATACAATATTTAAAGAAATTATATAAATAAAAAAATACGAGTTTTACTAATATATATATATATATAGTAAAAACCATGCAACAAAAGTATTCTTTTAGTATTGGTGATAAACTTGATCTCAAAATAATGGCATAATGACCAAAATGTGAGTTTTGCTTAATCAGAATAAAGATTTTTAGATATTTTCTTGGTATTTGTAAAATAAATTGTCATGCACTTCACTATAAAAAAAAAATACTCAATTTCCTTTGATGTCTCTGGCCTATATTTATATAATTACAGTGAAATTAAGATGTAAACACGTTTCTGGATGCATGTGAATTGTATTGTTTTGCTAAATTTGTGCAGCTCCATTATCATGTCTATAATGAATGAAAGGAGAGGGGGAAAAAAAGAGAGAGAAAGAAGAAAAACTACCCACGTGAAAGAGGTAGGACTTGGTGATCCAGGCCCGTGCAAACAGACCTCTCGCCATAGCAGAAACAGTTCATTTCAATAAAGGCATGGACCTGCAGAAGAAGCAGAAGAAGCAGAAGAAACCCAGAGCAGCAGCAGCAGCAGCAGGAACCGCAGTTTCCTGCTCCCTGCACCGCGTCATCCCGCACACACACACGACCTCAAATCCTCAACCTGGACATTTCTCCTCCTCTTCTTTTTGCACGGCGCTTCTCGAAGCTCCAGGAGCAACCTGGATCTTGTAAAAAAAAAAAAAAAAAAAAAAAAAAAAAAAAAAGAAAATCCCTGAGTTTCCTGGATGACCATATGCTGCTTCTTTCAAAAGTACCAGGTTCATCCCTTACTTCCGGGTTGGAATGGGATTTGTTTTTACGACATATCGCGTTTGAATCCGGCAGCGGTAACGCTCTAGTCAAAAAGCAAATATTTCTTTTTTTATTTTAATTTTTTTATTTATTTTAAGTAGCAAAAATATATCTAAAAATGCTGCGATTTGTTAATATATTTGAACGATAAACAATCAAATTTAGTTTTGGATAAATAAAGACATTATTGGTGCTGGATTTAAGATGCTAGTTTTACGACATTACGCGCTTTTATGCGGCAGCAAACAAGCTGTGGATAAAAAAACAAACTACAGGAAGAAAAAATAAAAATTAACACAAATATGTTAAAGTAACGTATCCTTATAAAAAAAAATGCATTTAATTTCTAAAATAGCTAAGGATTGACATGTATCCTGAAGTCTACAGTTTTAAAGCAATATTATTTTATTGCTATATTGAATATTGAGCTCTTTGAGTTTTCTACATTTACACATTTTAAGAAGCAAAAAAAAAAATTTCAATACCATCACATTATAATTTCATATTTCCTGTTTCAAATCCCTGTCAAAAATAACAATTATTACCCAACTATATGTTTTAAACGAATCAAAATCTGAATCAATTCTGTCGCCGTCGAAAAACGTCGATCACCTCGAACCTCAATCATCTACTCATCTGTACATATTAACAGAATAATAATAATAATTTAAAAATATTGCGATTATAAAGAAATAATCAACGACAGAGTGGTGTGAAGAAGCAGATTGACTGCTACCACACTAGCGTTGATTTATTTCCAATAACCGCATATGTTTAATTTCACATAAATTAGATTAGATAAAGTAAAAAACCCTGGATTTTTCCAGGTAAACGTTTCTGGTTTAGCTTTTATTTATACAATAAATAATTTTCTTCCCAAAATATGGACAACCCCCAAACTAGAAAGCTTTTAAAAGTATATGTATTTAGAAATTAAGAATCGAAAGGCCATTAACTACTAAATCTATTTAGTAATATGCATAATTTTTTTAAAATATATTCTTTATTTCTGTTTTACTGTGTTAAAAAAAAAAAAAAAAAAAAAATCTCCCTTAACATGAAGAGACGCTTTACACACTCTATTTCAGCTGAAATACTTGGAAAATTTTGCCTAAGATGTTTTTCGGTAGTTGGAAATTTCTTCTTTCCAGTTCATTCCAGAGCAGTTCAGTAAGATTTAGGTGCGGTGTCTGGGCAGGTCGTTTCATGATGAATATCACTCCAGACATCTGTCTGCTCACTAAATAACACTTACAGAACTCAGACGTCCGATTCGTTTTTTTTTTTTTTGGTCTGAATATTGACATTATTGTCATTGCCATATTTTCATTATTGGTAGTTGGTGTATGAAGACGTGTTTGTGGATCTGCTTATTGAAAATGTAACATTTTATTTTATTTCTGTTCAATTTGTTCATTTTGCATTTTGATGAACGAGATTCAGAGAACAGTCTATAAAACGCACTCTGTATTTCTATGTAGCATCAGAGAAATGCAAAATCTATCTATCTATCTATCTATCTATCTATCTATCTATCTATCTATCTATCTATCTATCTATCTATCTATCTATCTATCTATCTATCTATCTATCTATCTATCTATCTATCTATCTATCTATCTATCTATCTATCTATCTATCTATCTACCTTTTTTTTTCTTTCTTTCTTTCTTAACATAAAACCTGCCCTTTTATGTGAAGACGGCTGTCTT
Organism: Silurus aristotelis; assembly: GCF_946808225.1. NCBI lineage: Eukaryota > Metazoa > Chordata > Actinopteri > Siluriformes > Siluridae > Silurus > Silurus aristotelis. The sequence continues at coordinate 1,557,244 of NC_139595.1, read as the reverse complement.
TTATATAATCTCTTACGAGCCCCGCCCCTTCCCCCCACTTCCTCCGTGACCCACGTGGGCAAGTGGGCGGTGCCTAACAATAAACGTCTAAGTGGGCGGGGTGTGTTTTTTTCCCCCTCCTTGTAGTTTTTTTTTCCTGTAATCCGAAAAACGGGTGGTGAAAAAAACCCTGACCAGCTCCAGACCTCCGCCCCACTTGATTCGTGCTTTCCCATAATGCACCGCGTCTCAGCGGGAAACCAAAATGGCGAGGCTGAAGAGAGAAAAACACTCGGCTGGTGTGTTCTGAAAAATCCGTCAGGAGCCGCGAGTCGCTGAGAGAAACCCGGCCGGGGAGGAGAGGTTCACACACCCCGTGGCTTTAATGCTTTTTCCCGTGTATGCATCATTCTGAGCGCTGGAAGTGGCCGAATGAGGTAACACTGCTTTTGAATGGGAGTGTGTGTGTGTGTGTGTGTGTGTGTGTGTGTGTGTGTGTGTGTGTGTGTGTGTGTGTGTGTGTGTGTGTGTGTGTGTGTGTGTGTGTGTGTGTGTGTGTGTGTGTGTGTGTGTGTGTGTGTGTGTGTGTGTGTGTGTGTGTGTGTGATTTCCTTTTTGAAAAATAATACAAATAAAGCTAAAATACACACATTCACACTGCACACATCCCCACAGGGACATGATCCTGTCTGCAAATTCATAAAAAAATTAAAATATAAAACCCCATAAAATATTAATTATAATTTCATTAATAAAAAAATAATTTATATATATATATATATATGTTTTTAGCAATTATTATATAGTGGGTAATGTAACATGTTTTAGGAATCATTTTGGAAATTTTAAAAATATGTTCTTTAATTCATTATTAACTCATTCATATTTTTAAATAATTTACATATAATTGAAATATATGATAGAATCAGTGATTAATTTCTGCAAAATGACAAAAGTCTGATAAATGAACTGTTTTATAAAAAAAAACAACTAAATATATATATATATATAATTAAATCTGTAAAAAAAAATGTGTATATAACCCTAAAAAAAATCTTATAACTGAGTGTGTGTGTGTGTGTGTGTGTATATGTATATATATGTGTGTGTGTGTGTGTGTGTGTGTGTGTGTGTGTGTGTGTGTGTATGTATGATTTTCACTTTTTTAATTAGTTTCAATGAAAGTTGTTGAAACGCAGAGTTTGATGGTTTTTGAGACACCTGCACGTTCCTTCTGTTTCTATGTAATAAACTTGGTAAAAGGCAAAAACACACATCGGGACAGTGGGTGAGTGAATGAAAGTTCTGTGGAGTCCAAACAGAACATTTTTTATCTCTACCAGAAGAACTTTTGTGAGATGAAGAAGAGGAGAGAAGATTCCCTCACCCTCACATGGAGGTGGAAGTTTAATGGTTTGGGGTTGTTTTGGTTCCGGAAAGTGAAAGTAAACCAACACGGCTCCCAGTCCACACTTCAGCACCGTGCAGTTCCGTCTGGACTGCGGCTCATTGGAACCGATTTCACAGTACAACAAGACAATGAGCCGAAGCAAATGTCTGAGTTCTATAAGTGTTATTTAGAGAGCAGACAGACGTCTGGAGTGATGTTTATCATGGAACCACCTGCCCAGACACCGCACCTCAATCCTACTGCACTACTGTGAGATGAAGAAGAAGAATCTCCATCTAGTGAAGTTTAACAGGAGGCACTGCAAAGTGTTTCAGCTTCGGATGCTGAAAGTGTGTGAAGCTGTTCTTCATGCTAACGAAGGATTTTTTAGAGAAAAGGAATCAAAACAGCTGCACATTTATAGATGTTTGTTTCAAGGAAATCTTAGGAATATGCGTGTGTCTCTCAAAAACCATTAAAGACTCGATGTTTCCACCGTTTTACAGGCTCTGCCCCATAATACAGTTCATTTCATTTATTTACATATATATTTATAGATAATCAATGCAAACTTTTCCTCTTCTAATTTTCCCAACAGAGACTCAACAGTCGTAAACAGTCCGAGCTCCCATCGCAAGTCTCCGTCTCTTCGCCAAGACGACTCTCCCGTGTCCTTGTCCAAACTCTCGCTCAGAAATGGGCAGAGCGACACGGAGAAGCTCGCCAATAAGTTCGAGGAGGGCCAGGATGTTCTAGCTCGCTGGTCCGATGGCTTGTTTTATCTGGGGACAATCGCGAAGGTAACCGTTCGCTGTGGGCCGTTGTATCAATTGATTTACGATACTGTAAATGTTCTCTAGCGGGTGATGACGTCCCGAATCACGTTTTTCTGGCGTTTCCGCGGTATTCTGGCGTTTTCTTCTTGCAGATAAACAAACAAAAGCATTGCTGTTTTGTGATTTTTGAAGACAAGTCGAAATCTTGGGTTCTTTGGAAGGACATTCAGACGGGTACGTGGATCATTTAAATATTGAGTTTAATACACACTATAGACATTTGATTGGTTAGTTGCAATGTGGCTCCGCCCACACTTTTTACCATTGTATATTGCTGAAAAAAAATAAAAAAATTTAACTGTTTACTGATGCATGTTATAGAGAAGGTGAGGTGAGGTGAGGTTGTGTGTGTGTGTGTGTGTGTGTGTTACAGGGGACAGTGGAGGGGAGATGCTCTGCACTATATGCCAGAATGAAAGCTCAGAACCACCCAATGAAATGGTCATCTGTGACAAGTGTGGACAAGGTACAGGTTCCTGAATGAACTTCTCCTCATCACGCTGCATCCTCTTTCTTTTCCCTCTCTTTCTTTTATTTTTATCTCTCGCTCTTTTCCATTCTCTTCTCTTTCTTGTTCCCTCTAATTAAATTTTTCTCTCTCTCTCTCTCTCTCTCTCTCTCTCTCTCTCTCTCTCTCTCCACTTCTCTTTCTCTCTCTTTTTTTTCCACCTTCTTTCTATCTCTCCCCCTTCTCTTGCTATCTGTCTATGGCAAAAATGTTGCAGCTTTATCTCTGAAACCTCTGAGACTCCTCCCATTAGAAAGTGTCACCATGTGTGCTGTTGCTATGGAAACGCTCGCGTAGGTACCTCTATCGTGTCATTTATATAAACCCATGATCCGATGCAGTTATAAGAATCGGGTCGGTGTACCGAGACGGGTACAGAGGGCGTGAATTCGTATCATTTTACAAACTCTGTTCCGTTATGGTGCAGGATATCACCAGCTGTGCCACGCGCCCGTCATCAATGCCAACGTGATCGCGTCCGATGATAAATGGCTCTGTCGGGAGTGCGTGTTCGCCACCACGACGAAGGTTTGCTGCTCGGAAACTTGTTTTACTCCACGACACTTTACCAACAATCGTTGTTTGAAAGTTTTGTTCTACCGGTGGAAAGAGGTGTGTTTATTTTCTGGCTTTTTGATTTCAGAGAGGAGGCGCGCTGAAGAAAGGGCCGAACGCCAAAGCGCTGCAGGAGATGAAGCAGTCACTGCCTTATTCCGTGAAGGACCTGGTGTGGGACCAGGGCCATAAAACCAACATCCAGCAGTGTTACTGTTACTGTGGAGGACCTGGAGAGTGAGAACTTATAAAATACATTAAAGATACATACGAAGCAGCTACTCATGTGATCTGCTTTTACGATGCAGTGCGAACCGGTTTTATTAATTTTTAATATTTGCATCGGTAAAAGTCGATTTTTGAATTTTACATATTATACACACATATACAGTAGCTTTTTTCCTTTATTTTCCCCCAAATTGTTACCAAATAGTGTGTTATGGTGTGTGTAACTGCCTGTCGGTGTAAAACACATTTTTAAAAGTAACACACTTTTGTTTAGTTTGTCGTCACTGACGGGGTGTGTGTGTGTGTGTGTGTGTGTGTGTGTGTGTGTGTGTGTGTGTGTGTGTGTGTGTGTGTGTGTGTGTGTGTGTGTGTGTGTGTGTGTGTGTGTGTGTGTGTGTGTGTGTGTGTGTGTGTGTGTGTGTGTGTGTGTGTGTGTGTGTGTGTGTGTGTGTGTGTGTGTGTGTGTGTGTTCCTTCTCTTTTCTACAGGTGGTATCTGAAAATGCTGCAGTGTAACAGATGTAAACAGTGGTTTCACGAAGCGTGCATTCAGTGCTTACAGAGACCCATGCTTAACGGGGACAGGTACACACACACACACACACACCCACACACACCACACACACACAGATTTTTATGATAAAAATCATAATTAGTTCATAATTACATTCGCACTTTTAAATACAATATAAACTCAAAATAATGTGAGGATGAACAAAACCAAAAGTGGAAAAAGAAAAAAGTAAATATACTTTAAATGGGATGTAAAAAAAAACAACAATAATTAAAAAAGAAATTAAGAAATAATTTATTAAATAAATAGGTAAATGATGATATATATTTATATTATTTATATAGTTTTTATTATATATATATATATATATATATATATATATATATATATAAGATTTTAATAGTATTTAATTATTTTTTTTTTTCTCACTTCATTCCTTCCTTCTTCTTATGCAGGTTTTATCAGTTTATATGTTCAGTGTGCAGTAGTGGACCGGAGTACCTCAAACGCCTGCCTCTGAGATGGTGAGTTTCAGGACTGAAGTGTTAATAATAAATATAATAAGTTTTATATTTATATATAATATCAGGAAGCAGGCTGTTTTTAAATCGTTTTTCTCCTGGTGTATTTACAGGGTCGATGTTGCACACTTAAGTCTCTACAATCTGAGTGTCATTCACAAAAAGAAATATTTTGACTCTGAACTGGAGCTCATGGCTTTTATTAATGAAAACTGGGACAGACTTCAGCTCGGAGAGGTACATCCTCACGCCACGTCACGTCTCAATCACGTCTGATCTGTTACGTAAAATCTCTGCCGCTTTTCTTTTTTTTTTTTTTTTTTCTTCCCCCTCCAGCTTGCAGACACGCCCAAATCAGAGCGGTATGAACGAATTCTGGAAGCACTTAACAGCAACCCGTCCATGTAAGTCTATGCTGGATTGTGATTGGCTGGAGGTTCAGGTGTGAATGCTGGATTGTGATTGGCTAGAAGTTCTTCACCTTCACATTATGCAGTAACATTCATCTAGCCCTAAAGTGTGTGTGTGTGTGTGTGTGTGTGTGTGTGTTCGGTTTCAGGTTCATGTCCGGAAAGGAAATCAAGAAGAAGAAGCACCTGTTTGGGTTACGGATCCGCTTCCCTCCGTCCCCTCAGAACTCAGAACCGCCATCGGACCGGGAGCAGGAAAGAGCCTTACATGAGATTAAGATTAAAGGCAGGAAGTCCATGAAGCCCCCTCATGCTAACAGGTGAAATAAATTCTCATCCCGGTAACGGACAAGTCGCTCGCGGTTTGTCCTTTTGTGGGCGTGGCCTATTTACGTTTTGATTAGAAAGTTAGTTTGGTGCTGAGAGAGGGTTCGTGTTTTTATTCAGCACACTCTCCAATGGAGTGGTGAAGAAAGGGAAGAGGAAACATCGCTCACACTCATTCGAGACGCTGGCCAAGCTGAGACGATCAGAAGAGCTTCTGGCACAGGTGAGGATCCAGAATTTATACTCCAGCAACTACAATTATTACAGACGGAAGGATAGACGGGTGAATAGATACAGACACAGATTGGATGGATGGATAGATAGATATAATAGATAGAAATAATCTATAAATCAGTTTTTCTAAATATTATTTTTTAAGTGGATAAACATTTTAATTTTATTAATTAAAACATTTTTTTTTACATTTCTCTTCACGTAGAATCACATGAAGTTCCCGACTGCAGAAAACAGCTCACTGGACGTGACGACGTCTAAAAGGTAGCGTGTGTTTTTGTGGAATGAAACTCTCTTGTAATTTGACGTCTCTGTAATGCGAGGCGTTTTATTTCCTACGCAGCGTCAAAGCGGAAATGTTTGCTCCGTCATCGAGTACCTCCGACGCCGACTCCGTTAGTGCCACCACTATGAGCGAAACTACCTCAACTATCGTATCAAGGTGCTGTTCCCTTCATCTTTTTATGAAAGAAAAAAATAACGTTTACTTGAGTTACGCCAGGTTCCGAAATTCAGCCTGAAAATGATCCTGATCGTGAGTTTACGCAGAAAAGCCACGATCGGGAAAACTTGATATGAATACCTTATCGTTGCTATGGTAACTGTTCATTCACAGGAACTGAGAGGGTATGGAGAGAGGGGAAAGATGAGAGTGAATGCTGTTTTTTCTCTTTTAGTCTTAGCAGCTCCAGCAGGACTCCGGTTCCTCAGCCCCCGGTCAAAAGGGGCCGAGGACGTCCGAGACGAGCGCTGCAGCCCCCCAACCCCGAGATCCCCCCGTCTGCCCCTCAGCCGCCAGACACCACTCCCTCTCCGCCGCTCACGCTCTCACCCGCACCGCTCTCTCGCTTCCCCCCGACCTCCATCACACAGGGCCTGGACTCTAACGCTCAGCTCAGCCTCCTCAGGAGCTCCATCAGCAGCTACTTCGGCGCGGCCGGGCGCATGGCGTGCGGGGAGAAGTACCGCGTGCTGGCGCGCCGCGTCACAGACGACGGCAAAGTGCAGTACCTGGTGGAGTGGGAGGGTGTCACTGCCTCCTAAAACCCCCAAACCTCCCCCAACACACACACACACACACACGTTCTCCTTCTCTCTAAAGAACTGTACTATTTTGGTTTGACATTTCCCTCTTTTTGCTTTTCTTTCTTTCTTTCTGAGTTCACTGACCCCACACACACACACACACACACACACACACACACACACACCATTCAGTTTCAGGTCTTTCGAAAAAAAAAAAAAGATAGAAAGCGAGAACTATTAAACCGTGCCTCTTTTTCATGACAAAAAAAAACCAACTGCCTTGTAGGTCGTAGATGTCACACGGTGCCACACGTCAGACACTCGAGTTTGTGACGCTTTTTAACACCCCTTTGACCACTTCCTGTCGTCCTGCTTTGCCTCGAAACCACCTGCAACCCCAGCCGTGATAAATTCATTCTGTATGTGTCTGTTGGATCGGGGTGGGGTTTTGGCATGTTCAAGTACGTTGAAGACAAATTTCTTCCAAAGGGTAAAACAGGACTGAATTTCTTTCATAAGAACGAAATAATTTCGAGGCAATACCGAGGAAGCGTTCGGTTTCACCCGGACGTTAAAGGAAGTCGGAAATGGGTGCGTTTGGAACGTATTTAACACGAATATTTCACCACGGAAAACTCGCCGTGCTCACGTGTTGGCACCCTCCAAAAAATAAAAATAAAAAATCAGATGCTGTATGATGCTGCAGATTTGAGGATTTTTTTTTTTTTTATCTGTTATGTATTTCTCAAATTTTATTTTATTTTTTCTGTCGAGACTCATTTGAATAGGGCACTTTTTAAATAAATTTTAATTAAATAATATACCTTTTTTTTATATATATATATTTTATAAATTTGACTCCACTTTGATTGCACATCACTTCGTTTATCCAGGGTTCATTTAGACTAATTCTCAGATTTTTTTTGTGAACAGCATTAATTCTGGAAGGGGGCGGGGTTTAGATTGGGGGGTGTGGTTAGAGTGGTTGTTGATTTTGCATTTTTTTTTTTTTCCCTGTTATATTTTTTTCGTTTCTTACCAAGACGAAACTGCAGACGAAACTGTCCAACGTTTTCTGGCGAGTCAAAGCCGAGAATTTTTAGTCTTTTTTTTTTTTTTTTTTTTTACATCGTTTTGTTCCGACGTAAAATGACGCACAACATTCGGTCAGGGATGTTTGAAAATTTTTGTTGCCGATCTTTAATTTTTTTTATTTAATTTTTTTCATCCTATGCAATTTGATATAAAAACATTTTTTCTTTCTTACAATTTTTTCATCTGTAAAATTAAATGGCAATATTTTCACATGCAATTCTTTCAGGCTTTTTTTTTTTTAGTCTCAGTGATGTTTATTGCGTAGGAGAAGAAGAAGAAAAATCCTGTACAGTAGCGAGATGTTCTTCAGTTCTTAACCTTGAGACGTGACCTCATGCATCAACGTTCTCGTCACGGTGTAGAGGAAACTCCACTTTAATCAGATCTGTCAAGAAAAAAAAAAAAAACCTGAGACGTTCTTTCGCTGACCTCCTCGTCTCTGTACGTTCTGCTCAAACACATCCGCTTCCAATATACCAAACCTGCGATACTCACCCTCAGTATTACAACTCGCTCAGACCTTCAGCGTAGAGTTTTTCTTTAACAAACCTGCCGTAATTACGCTCGAATTTAGCATTAATCGCTCAGTCGGTTCCGAAACGTCGTTTTGTCCAGTTCAGACCGTGTTTTTTGTTTCTTTTCTGGATTCCCTGTGTTTTTAAAAACAAATAAATAAGTAGAAAAATAAATAGTGTTATTACCCCATTTGTCTCTGTATCGGAGCAGGAATTTATTTTATTTTTTTTCCGATCTCAACACTGATACCTCTTTATTTCAGTACAAAGATTTGTATGAAATGTTTCTTGTTCCTTTCATGTGCTATTACTACATTCATACAGCTTTGCTTTTGTTTTTATTTGTTTTTGGTTTTTTTGGCTTTGAGCAGGCTTCTGTAGCCAAAGAATAAATTCATCAAATTAAAATGTGGGGTTTGGTCTGTTTTGTGAGCCTCAAACATGCCACAAATCACAGAAATGTGCTTATTTTCCAGCGTCAGATCGTCCGGGAGGTTTTTTTGATGCCTTCTACACAAAAAAATCAAGTAATTGTTTAATTTATTAATTAAATCTTATTTCAATAAGTCCAATAGGAAATGCATTCAAGTTGTATAGAGAGCAAAAGGGTGAAAATCGAACTAGTAAATAAAATAAATATGAATATACGATCTTATACACTGCACCTTTAGTATGTAAGATATTAAAATTCATTAAAAAATAATAATAGATATATATATATATATAATCCTAGCTGTAAGGAAGAAAATTAAAGAGCAAATTTAACTAGTAATTTGAATAAATTATATAAATAAATAAACGAAATTTTATATTTTGTTAGATTTCACTACCGTTTATAAATATTTGGTTCTAACGTGTTTCATCATAAAAAAAAATATTAAACACATTAAAGAAAAATGTGTTTATTCAGTTTATTTATTAAAAATCTTGATTTTATTCTTTGAAAATAAACCATTTCAAGTTAAGTCCCGCCTACTATGTTCTGATTGGCTATCTTTATCTGAAGCACGCTTGTGATTGGATGCCGGATCAGTCATTCACGTCACCGCGGCGACATTCATATTCGAGGCGCCAACCTTGGCGCGTATCTGTAGACCAATCAACGCTCAGTTGTTCTCCATCAGCCAATCGGAGACGGCGAGAGCGGGTGGCGTTTTGTTTGGATCCTGCTGCTAAGGGAAGTTGGAAAAGAAACAACATGGCGGATTAAAGCGATCACTTCTGATACTTTTGATGATATTTTGTAATGTTGCAGAAGTTTGAGTGAATGATCCTGCGAGAAATGTTGTGAAAATGGACTTCAGAGCAGAGAAGTGACCAACCGGTGATTGTTGACATGTGACATGAAGTGGGATCTGATTTAAAAGTATGAATGACTTAAGATTTGATTCTTCTTTTCTTTAAAACTTTAATTAATTAATCAATTCATTTGTTAATTTATGAACTGATCGACTGACTGACTGGTTGGTTAGTTGATTGATCAATTAATTGGTTAAACGATTAATGGTGGATCGATTGATTAATTGGTTGGTTGATTGATCGATCGATCCAATCTACAGTAGAACACAAATGCTTGTATGGACTGTGTGCTTTTATTGTTACAGATTTACATCAGAAATGCACAGAATCAGATCCTGGATTAAATAATCCGGTTTTCCGTCTGTCATGTGAACTGGATTCTTCAGATCCTCATTCAGATGTGAGACTTACTGATGTGTAACTCGGACAGAGAGCTGGTTGAAGATGTGTTGTCCCTAAGGAATCAGTTGAGAACAACGGAGAGGAATCTCCAGGCTCTGGGAGAACAGTTGAGGTGAGAACAAGTCATTCACAAAGACTCAGATTCTTGAATGGATCCTCACGAGACACCACAATCTTTCTTCCATTTTCAGCCAGTCAGAAAATGACAGCATTACGGAGCAGGAAAACGTGTGCGGATCAGACGGCTACCCAGGTCACGTCACCACTGAAGATCTCCACAAACCCTGCTCTGTGAAAGCTTCGTCTTATCCTCCAGGAAGGTTCAGCACTCCGAAGCCAGCGTGTGTTTTCCCGCAGACCCCATCAGACACAGACATGCAGAACGAGGTGGGTCTGCTCAGGAGGAAGCTCAGCATGGTGAGGGAGGAGAACTCGTCTCTGGTGCTGGAGAACAGGCAGTTGATCAGCGACCTGGAAAACGCGCAGCTCGAGATCGCCAGCTCCAGGTCTAAGGTACTACTATAGCACTTATGGTATATAATATGAATAAAAAATTTGTGGACACCTAAGCATTAGATTGGTGTGTGGATCTTTTTGAACATTCTGTTCCACATTTAATTCCCATCTGTTGTTATAAATAGAAGGTCAAGCGATAGTGTATTTTACCAATACTGATAGCTAGGTTGGATCATCTAGGTTACAAAACAACATACACTTCATGTTAAATAGTACTAAACTGTAACTCAACCCGGAAAAACTATCGGTATAGATTTTCGCAAAACCGATGAATCGGTTGACCTCTAGCTATAATAACCGCAACTCTTCTGGGAAGATGTTTCACTAGATTTGAGATTTCATCCAGCCACATAGTAAAATCAGGGTTCCATTTAATCCCAAATGATTGAGGGTCAGAGCTCTGTAGCAGGAGATCTTCCACACACCTCCAACCCATGGAAAACTGATTTTCATGGAGCTGGCTTTGTGCACAGGAGTATGGTCATGTTGGAACGGATTTGGGTCTCCTAGTTCAAGTGAAGGGAAAATTTCACAGTCCAGCATCCAGAGATGCCCAATAAAATTGTGTGTCTGCAACCTTGTGGTAAAATTTTTGGCAAAGAACCACATATAGCTGGAAAAGTCAGGTGTTTTGGGAGCGGGACATTTTTTATAGAGCGTTTAATTGGACGAGCTTGAAGATCAGATAGACTCCAGTTGTTCTAGTACATGAATGTAAGCTTGACCAACTTCCTACTTGTGTTCTACAGATGCGTGCTCTCGGGTCCACCATCGGCGCAAAGACCTCCAGCGTCTCCATTATGAACGAACAAATTCTCGACTTGGAGGCGCAGCTGGAAGCTCAAGCCACGGCGTTACGGTAAGGCGATATGGCAAACGTTTTGGAACACCTTACTGTGAGGCACACAGTTGTATAGGATGTCTTTGGAGGTTAAATCACTTGAACTAGGAGACCCCAAAACCAGCTTCATTAAGATAAGATATGGATATGGTTTTTCCGGGTTGCGTTATACAGAACAAAAGCGACCTCTAGAGGCCAATCTCTGAATACATTAAATATGTGTGTGTGTATATTTATATATATATATATATATATATATATATATATATATATATATATATATATATATATATATATATATGAATAAATATATAAATTTTTATTTCTTTCAGCACATTTTCAAGATTCAGTATTTTATTTATTTACTTGTTAAATTTTTTTATTTTTAGTACTATTTTACTTGGTGTTTTTATTTTATTTTTTTTATCGTTTGATTTACTCGGTTATCAGTGATCCAACCTCGCTATCGGTATCGATAAAATCGGTCGAGCTCTAGATCTAACAGTAAATGGGAATTAAATGAGGAATGAGGGAAAAAAAAAAAAAAAAGCAAGTAGCGATCTTATGCTCGGGGTGTCCACAGGGAAGCGGAGCTGAAGCGTGCGGCGAGCGAACAGAGCGCACTGCAGTGCAGCAGAACGGTGGATAAACTCAAAGAAGATCTGAACGCGCTGAGGTCAGAGCTGTGTAATGGAACTCGGCAGTGGAAGCGGTAAGTAAAACACCACTAGAACGTGTGGGAGTTTCGTACATTCACATCACAGTGAGGAAGATCTTTCTAATTAAAGGACTGAGCAGCAGAGGAACCAGGCTCTCCGAAACGCAGAGAGAATCAGCGTGGCTTTCAAGGAGTACAAAGCGGACGTCGCTGAAAAGTTGAAGAAGGTAAAACACAAGCTTCAGATCAGGGAGGAAACTTCATAAAGCCCTGAAATCAGACCTCTACATCTCTCTGTGCTTCTCGGGTTCAGGTGATGGAGAACGAGGGCAAGCTGAAGGCGAGTTTGTTCGAGTGTGACCGGGAAAGAGAGGACCTGGAGAAAAGGTGCACGGAGCTGGAGAGAGACATGGAGAGGACGAGTCACAGCCTGAGGTAAGGAACGGTAAAGCAGGACCTTCTGGAAGGTGTTCAGGAATTCTAACTCCATCTTCTCTAAAGTAAAGAGCTGAAGGAGGAGCGAGTCCGTGCCGAGGCTCTCTCCACCGAGCGTCAGGAGCTGCAGGGTCGAGTCCAGTGGGCGTCTGAGCAGCTGAGTCGGCTGCAGAAAGAGCTGGGGCAGAAGGAGACGCAGCTGGAGGAAATGGAAGGACTCCGGAGGGAGAGGGAGGACCTGCGACTCCTCACGGCATGTCAGGAACAAAGGCTCGTTCAGACTCGTAGTGAGGTGGAGCAGGCCAGAGCAGAGCTGGCCAGTCTGGAGAACGTTCTGGACATGCTGCATCTCAGAGAGGTGTGTGTGTGTGTGTGTGTGTGTGTGTGTGTGTGTGTGTGTGTGTGTGTGTGTGTGTGTGTGTGTGTGTGTGTGTGTGTGTGTGTGTGTGTGTGTGTGTGTGTGTGTGTGTGTGTGTGTGTGTGTGTGTAAGCATTCATGATTACACCTTAAACCTGGCTTGATAGTGTCACATTATCCTAAGAGTATTAAATTGACTTGCCCCCATCCCTTTAAACAGACTCATAGGCCACGCCTTGTTTCCTTAAACTGACTTATACTTATAGGCCATGCCTCCTTCCCTAAGACGGAGTTGCAGGCCAAGCCCCTTTCCTAAGTTAGCCTAATAGGCCATGCCTCCTTCTCAAAGATGGACTCACAGGCAACACCCCCTTCCCCAAGAGTTATATAGACTCCCTATGACTGATTTATAAGCCACACCTCCTTTATTGTGACATTCACAGAGGCTACACCTTCTTTCCTCCAACTCACTAAAAGGGCACACCTTCTATATTGGGACTGTTACAGAGGCCACACCTCCTTCACTGAGGTCTTTTGTATCTGTCTGGTTTCAGAATCGAGATGGAGAGTTTTGTGTGAATCCCTGCATTTTACCTTCACTGACTTTCACCTCCATCACAGAGAATCTCCAACACAAGCCAGGTGAGTGTGTAACCCTGAAAAAAGGCCTAAACATGGCATATAGTGTACATCACATCCAGCCCGCTCTCCATGCACACGTTCTTGTTTCTGTGCTGCCGGAACGCTCCAGGCGAACGCTATCAGAAGCTGCTGGTGGCGCTGCAGAGCCTGGAGAAGGAGAAGGCGAGGCAGGCGAGCTCCACCCAGAACCTGCAGGAGAGGCTGAGCCGAGCGCAGAACGAGATCTCATCCCTCCAGACATCCATCACTCAGAGAGCTTCTCACTACCAACAGCTGCACAACCAGCTGCTGGATAAAGCTGCCCAGGCCACCACGCTGGAGAAGGAGGTGATCGATTTAAAGCACATACACCACCGTCTGTTAGATCGTGACCTCACAACCTTCTGATCCTTCTGCTACAAATTTCCTGTCGCCGTGTAAAGTTGTGTAAAAAAAAAAACATATGGATAGTGAAATGACTCGGGTCTAATCTAATCCGAGTTCTGACGTGTTCCTGCGCAGCTGAAGAAGAAGAACTCGCGTGTGGTGGTGCTGGAGAAACAGCTGCAGGAGAAAAGTTCTGCGTACTCACAAGCTGCTATTAAAACCAGCCAGCTGGAGCAGGAGATCATGGTAACACACACACACACACACACGCAAATGCACACACACACACACACACACACACACGCACACACACACACATTTCATGGCTAGCATTTCATTTCTAGCGTTTCTTTTTCGTTCTCTGTAGGAGAAGGACAGCAGCATCCATCACTACCAGTCGCTTCTGAAGAAGAAGCAGAGGGAACATCAGCAGGCCCTGGAGACCTCCAAGATGGCAGAGGCTCACAGGTGCAGGGAACTGGAGGACAGGATGGAGGTGGTGAGTGTGTGAGACGTACACGTTTCGGCTGGCGGACGTCATGATGAAGGGATGATGATGGGGGGTGTGTGTGTGTGTGTGTGTGTGTGTGTGTGTGTGTGTGTGTGTAGTTGCAGTTGTCTCTGGCTCAGAGTCAGGCTGAAGTCACGGAGTTCAAGCGGACCGTGTCCCAGATCCAATCGGAGAAGCAGGAAGTGGAACACCAGGCCGTGTTACTGCAGGCATCCGTGGATCAGCTCACGCAGGTGGGCTTTCTGTACCAGATCGGCGTTTGGGGAGAGAATGATGGCGGTTTATAAACAGAAAATGTGGTTTATTTACAGGAAATAGAGATGCAGGAGAAGCGGAGTAAAGAAGCAGGACGGGTTTTTGAAGAGCGAGCTTTTGAATCGGCTTCGAAGGTGTGTGTGTGTTGTGCTGTTATAGTGAAGTCATTTTTTTTTTACAAACGACTTGCTCACGGCATTCATCTCCATCTTCCATATTTTTAATAAAAAGTACCTCATTTTAATATGTAATATATGCAAATATTTATTTATGTATATATTTACATACCCTTTCTGCACACATTTAAATATAACTCAATATTGCTCATATTACAATTTTTCCCCTTCTGATGTTCTCTTTAATATTAGTGTAATGTGGAATATTTGCTGTAGTTTGCTGTAGTTTGCCTGGAGCCTCACTATCATCTGTACATATGACAATTAAAACTTGAAACTTTCCCTGGGAATGAATAGGAATAAACTGGGAATTTACAAATTACCAGGTGAGAATATAGCAAGGAAATTTAAATGTAGTTTTAAAAAAAATCTCGCAGGAAAATTTTGGGTTGAAACGACCAGATTTAATGCAGTTTTTTGTTGAATTTCTTTAATCACATGCGGACGGCGCATTTATCACAGGGTTACTGAGGCCACGCCCCCTGCATGCCCTGTGCAGTCCATCTTGGCGAGTCTATACATAAATTGCATACACATTAAACACATTTATGTATAGAGCGCCCTCGTGCTGTGTGTACGCTGTTGTGCAACAGAATTATACTAACAATTCAATCTTTTTTTTATTCGTTTGCATGCGTGTCCGCTTATAACCAAACACAATTATACAATTTATATACATTTCTAATAAATTACTAGAAGGTTTCCAACTTGGAATATTTCCAAAATTCCCCATATGACGTTCCCATTGAAAGTTTCTGGAAATTTACCTGAAACCTTCTGCCCCTTCGCAACCCTGCTTAGTATCCAGAATTATTCTGTACAATCTGGATTTGAGGAGAAACTACTCTGGATTCAGGGTATAAGGGTTCAGAATCAGACGTTAGGAACTAAAAGCGAGATCGGGTTTGTGCAGATGAAGCTGATGGAGTCGGAGCTGTCGTGCTGTAAGGAGGAGCTGAGGGAGGGTCTGCAGCAGATCCAGAAGGTCAAGCAGCAGTGCGAGAAGCAGCTGGAGCTGAAGAACTCTGAGGTCTGCACCGAACTGAATCTAACACCATGTGTAGTAGGGTGATGGTAGATCAGTGGGTAAAACAATAGACTTTGGATTCAAAAGGTCATGAGTTCAAATCCCAGACCCTCCAAGGTGCCACTCCTGGGCCCCTGAGCAAGGCCCTTAAACCCCATAGCTGCTCAGTTGTATGCATGAGATAAACATAAGTCGCTCTGGATAAACAGAAAACATAAACGTTAAATTTCTTCTCCTCTGACGACAATTTTGGAACTTGAGAGTTTGCTAAAGATGCGGTTTGCGAGCTCTGACTAGCGACGCGCTCTGATCAAAGGCCGGGAAAATGCTGAGGTTATTGGACGCCTGCTAGATGGCCCTGGTGCCTCCTATTTATTTATTTATTTGTAGCTTTTGTATACATTCTTATTTAGTGACCATGTAATATTTGGACATCAATGATGTAATCAGTGATATCAATAAAACAAACAAACAAACAAAAAAAAGACTAAAATACATACTGCAGCTCGATATAATAAGTAATGATACAGAACAATGTTGCTTGCATGCATTAATGCAATGATAACGATGTGTGACTGTGTGTGTGTGTTAGTTGTCAGTTCTCCAGGAGGCGTTGAGGAGCAGAGCGCTGGCCTGCTCCAGCTCCAGCGAAGAGAACCTGCAGCTGCAGCGCTCCATGCAGAGACAGCAGGCCATGCTGCAGGAGAGCACCAGCCGCATCGCACAGCTCGAGGACTGCCAGAGTCACCTGCAGAACCAGGTACAGCTTTATACCGGTTTATAAGACTGCGGTGAGACCTGCTTTGGTGTTTGGTAGGTAGGATGTTTTGGAGACAAGGGGATTGAGATGATTTGGACATGTGCAGAGGAGGGACATGAGGTATATCGGCAGAGGAACGCTAGTATGGAGACGGATGATCCACTGTGGCGACCCCTAATGGGAGCAGCCGAAAGAAGACGATTTGTGGGTTTTCTCCATGCCTTCTGCTTTCCTCCCATCTCTAAACATTGCAAAAATGCTAAAAAATGCTAGGTGGGAAGCGGTAGCTTAATTGTTAAGGTATTAGGGTTTGGAACACGAGGGTCATGAGTTCAAATCCCAAATCTCTCCTGGGCCCCTGAGCAAAGCCCTTAAAGCTTAAGGCTGCTTAGTTATATGAATGAGATAAATGTCAGGGTGTCTGGATATGGACGTCTCTTCCGAATGCTTCCCGAATTCCTAATGGAAATAAAAAAAACTGATTCAAAAGCTAAAACCATTTCAGACATTTCAGACTCTGTGTATCGATGCCCGTGTACCGACATCGATACAAACGAACGCGATTAACTATGATTGGAATAAAATTGACAGCCTTTCACAGTGTACTGCAGAAAGAAGGAAACAAAAAAACGGCCCCAGAACCGAACCATGTGGGACACTGGCTCAGGATGCATGACTAAAATAGCCTTTGTTTTTTTTCTTTTTACTTTAACGCAGCACTTTATCGAGTGTTCCAAGAAACATGGACACCAACGACCATCAATGTATTCACTGTTTTTATTAATGATGTCAAAAAAAAAAAACGAGTGAAAATGATTCCTCAGGGATTTCCAGACTGCACAACAGCAGAGGTATAAAAGGCTATAAATGACTTTTTTAAGTGGATGCCGGTTCGCAGCACTAAAGTGGGTCAGAGTGTGATTCGTCGATAAAAGAAGGTGCTTGTTTCAACTTGAATTCGATGTTCATGTGCCTTCAGGTGAAACAGCTGAGTTCCTTTAAAAATCTTCCCACGATATCTAAAGCGTTGTGTAACACTATACACAAATACACAAGTACACTACTGATAGTGAATAATAAGTTATACTTGTGTTATATTCAAAATTTCAGTAATACCACAGAGCTTTGGATTTCTGGGACTCTGATCGTTCAGACCTTTTGTGGTTTTCATCAAATGTTTCTGTCCTGCAGGTTTCTCAGCTGGAGCAGGATCTGGAGAGGGAACGCACCACCTCATCGCAGCAGCTCAGGAGAAATCAGGCGGAGGTGGAGGACGCCAAGCAGGAGGTGCAGAAGAAGGATAGGCAGAATGCTGAACTCTCAGCTTCCATAATGTGAGTCCCATATGGAACGTTTTCCAAGGCTTCTGATTTGATTTTACCAGTTTATTCAACCGGAACCAAGATCGTGTCACTATAACATGGTGTACATGAGTGGATTTACACTGTTCAGCCAAACGTTTGTGGATATCTGACCATCACAGACTTCCTTTTGTTTGTTTTCAAAAAACATCTCTGAGAAGCTCCTATTGCATTCCAGGTCGCCGTCCAGCCTCCGGCGGTGTCTGTGCCTTCCTCAGTGTCCCTCAGAGTCTTATGACTGAGTCAGGACTCGCTCACATTGTCTGAACAGCTGAACGTGTCTATAAATATCGAAACCCGTGCGTCTTTCGCTCAGAACCAGAAAACGGCAGCATGTCGTTGCTTTTCTTTCGAAAGCCAAGGCATGGAAAAGCTGTAGATTCCGGTTTGATCTGGTTTAAACAACGTCGTTGTATTTATTCATTTATTCATTCATTCTGCGCTCGTGTTTTGCAGGAAGCTGAGCTCCGAGATGAACGCATGCAGAGAGGAGCTTACGGAAATGGAGAAGGAGCTTCTGCAGCTGAGGAGGGACAGCAACGCGAAAGCTACGCAGCTCAGTGAGATGGAGGAGACGCTGCAGGAGACCAGGGGCATGCTGGATAAGAAGAGTGACATTGGTACGTTACATTGTTTTAGGAATCGTACGGTTTTGTACCCACGAGATGTAAACGTCTTGCTATGCTTGGTGCAGTGCTGGACCTGGAGGAGAAGCTCCACCGGAGCGAGATGGACCGGCGGAACTCTCTGCAGAAGGCCCATCTGCTGGAGGAACAGTTAAGCACGGTGCGTGGTGAGCTGGCGGACACGCTCGGACACCTGGAGGAGCTGAGGGACGTGCTGCAGAGGACCCAGCTCACTGCCGACCAGCGGCACAACACCATCCAGCAGCTCACCGCAGAGCTCAGGTGAGGCTCTGCCCCTCAGCCGGTTGAGGACAAAGCCGGCGATGCTCATCAGGCGCGACCTTGTTAACCCCCCCGTGGGTCTTTCACTCTCTCTTTTCAATAAGATCTGAAGTCTGTAAACTTTATCAAGTTTTATTAATATTACTATTTAAAAAAAAAAAAAAAAAAGAATTTTATGCAAATATGTGCATCTGCTTTTATTTTTTTCCTGAATAATAAAATGTGTTGCTTTGCAAGAAAACGCACACCTTCATTCTACAGCTTCATCCTCAGCACTACAAGCCCCGCCCTAATTTTTCTTACAAATCCGTTACAAAGCCTGCATTTGCATACCGCAACCTGATTGGTCTCCACCACTTTTATGATGTAATAACCCAAATCAATTGTCAGTCAGTTTCCTCGAATACAATCCCCCCTCTTAAAAATACATTTAGTTGAGTCGTTGAGTTCTGCTTTATTGTGGGTGTAAAAATATTCACTGTGAACCCTTGGCCTTCGCTCTGAACTTGTTCAATCCTGTTCAGCAAGCTGTTCTGTTTTTTAACAAGATTCTCCACAAGGGGGCGCTAAATAAAAAAGGTTTAACACATGCTTCAGAATAAAAAGTTGGATTTGTGTCAGTAAAGTAAAGCAAGCTCCTGGTCCTCCATAATTCACCCTACTGAAGCACCTACTGCTGATCCTGGAGCAACATCACACCAAGCACAGACTCGCTCCTTCAAAATACTATGTACGATGCGCAGAACCTGATTACAGACCATTTTTATTTTAAATTACCATATAATTACCATACAACCAAGTCAAAATTATTGGTACGCCTGACTTTTCCTGCCATGTGCCACTTCTTCCCAGAACTGTCAAAGCCGCACATTCGAATAAGACATCTTTTGCATGACAATGTCCCTGTGCACAAAGCCAGCTCCATGAACATCTGCTTTACATGATTAGGAAGATCTTGAAGTGCCTGTTCTAGAGCTCCAAAACCCTAATGGGATAAATGTGAACGCTGACTGCACCCCAGGCCACCTCACCTCACCTGCCTGACTTTACCTCACCTCACCTGCCTGACTTTACCTCACCTCCCCTGCCTGACTTTACTTCACCTCACCTACCTGATCTCACCTCACCTACCTGATCTCACCTCACCTCACTTACCTGACTTTACTTCACCTCACCTACCTGAAATCCCACACAAATCTCCACAAAATCTAGTGGAACATCTTCCCACAAGAAAACTGTTAAAACAAACAGAAGAACAAATGAAGATTGGAGGTCGTTAATGATGGAGCAGGTATATGTGGCGGACTTCTGGTTAATACCGTGTGTGTGTGTGTGTGTGTGTGTGTGTGTGTGGACGTGTGTGGACAGGGAGAGCCAGCGAGAGCTTGAAGAGAGAAATCATGAGGTGCTGGACATGGACACTGCACTAAAGGAGAGACAGGGGGAACTTCAGCAGAGGGCAGAAGTGGTAACACACACACACACACACACACACACACACACACACACACAGATTTTTCTCACGTTCTTCAACGTTTCCTGTCTGATTCCTCGGCGGCTGGTTCAACTCCTTGAAAGGGTTAATAAAGTACCTCGTTTTTTGAATGTCCAGCAGATGGCGCTAAGAAAAGCAATTTTAAACGCTCGTCATCTGTTTTTATAGCGAATATCTTCATAAGCCTAAATGAAAACATGTATATTCCGTGTGTTTTCGCTTGTAGCTCGGACATCTGGATGTGGTCATTAAGGAGCACAAACTGGAGATGGAGAGGAAGGTGGAACATCTGCAGGGCGTGCTGGAGAAGACCGAGAGAAAGCTCAGAGAAAAAGATGAACAGGTACAGCGATCCAGCACGATTTGAAGGACGTAAAGAGCTACTTTTTTGCGGTTTTCTGAGGACAGAAGGGACGTGTCTGACTCTGCCGCTTCGTATCTAGGTGGGGTTTCTGACCGAGAGGCTGGACTTGGTGAAATCCCAGCTCCAGGTGAAGGAGGATCTGGAAAAGGTGAGGAACTACACATCTGGCTTGTCAGAGTGATATAATGGACATATCAACATATTAATCAACCAATATGTAGATATCTAAATTCTTGGTTCTGATTGGCCAGAGGACGAGGTCACATGGTCTATAATACAGTATAGTTTCCATAGTGAGGTTTACTGGATGTTTATTGGCCGTTTATGGAAGGAGTCTCCAGTGTCAGGGCAGGATGTGGTCACATGACAAGCTGCATTTTCACTTCAATTTATCATCAGTTGGATCAAAAGTGTGTGTGTGTGTGTGTGTGTGTGTGTGTGTGTGTGTGTGTGTGTGTGTGTGTGTGTGTGTGTGTGTGTGTTGGTATAAGAGTACGCTGGAGCTTGGCCAGCAGCTGCGTGTGTGTCGAGAGCAGCTCCAGAAGAGTGCACAAGACCTGAGGGACGCACACACTCGCTGCGACGCTCTGAGTGCACAGCTGGACAACGTCACACACCGCAAGGTGCAGGTTCACACACCTTTATTAACTGTTAAATGATCATATAAACAACCTCAGTTATGGAGATGCACATCCCCAGGCCACTCCTCCTTCTTCAGGAATGCCTACACAAACTGTGTGTGTGTGTGTGTGTGTGTGTGTGTGTGTGTGTGTGTGTGTGTGTGTGTGTGTGTGTGTGTGTGTGTGTGTGTGTGTGTGTGTGTGTGTGTGTGTGTGTGTGTGTCCTCTACACACACCTCACCCTAGACCTTCGGCCACTGGTTTATTTAATGAGTAATCGTGTGTCTTCAGAGTACAAACATTCTGGTGAAGTGAAGGAACTTGATGTTCATTTTAAGTTCATGTTCATGCAGAGGAACTGAAATTGCTGAGGTTCCTCAGGGCATCTGTCTCCATCCCTCTAAACACCCCCATTGCCCCCCCCCCCCCCCCCCCCCCACACACACACACACACAATCGATCCCTTTCACCCCGCTCTGATTTTCCCTTCGACTCCCTTTATTGCCCTCTTTCATGCTTTGTTTCTCTCTCTCTCTCTTGTTTTTGTTTTCTCATTTTTCTCTTTGTCTCTTCTCACGTTCTCTTGTTTAATGCAGGACAGAAGTCAGGGTCATTAACATGAAGGTCTTTCTTTCTGGACATGTTATAGTGATCCTGATTTTGTGTGTGTGTGTGTGTGTGTGTGTGTGTGTGTAGGAGACTGACGTGCAGCAGCTGCACGAGCAGCTCCGTGTGGTTGAGAAGCGGCTGCAGGGTGAAGCTCAGCTGCAGGCCACAGTCGCTGAACTCCAGCACGAACTGGAACAGCAAAAAGCAGAACACAGCAGAGAGGTATAACCCCACACACACACACAAACACACACACACACACACACACACCCTTCATTGGGCTGTTCATCTGTACGTACGGAATTAAACACTTCATCTCTTGCTTGTAGGCTATTTTTTTTTATTTTAAATCCATTTCCAGTCACCTCATCATCATTTTATTTTTGTAACCCGTAAGGTCTCAGCTCTTCAGCAGACCCGCGGGCAGCTCCTGAAGGTCTCCGATCAGATCTCGCTCAGCCTCCGGAGCTCTGAGGAGCAGCTGGAGAAATCTCGCTCAGACGCCGAGGTGCTCCACACGCAGCTCCGCTCCACGCAGCAGCTCCTGCAGCACGCCAACGAAACGCTGCTCATCAAGGTCAGACGTTTTCACATCCCGCCCCAGACGTGGTTTCTGATTTGCCACGCCCTTTTTTTTTTTTATAGGTACCAAAATTTTCCATACAGATGCAAGGAACCTGAATACGTCTCCTGCTGGTCATGAATAAAGACTTTGTAGTGAAGTTAGAAATTGTAGGCACGTCCTTATCACTGTTCTTTAATCTGGAAGGAGTTTGATAAGTTCTGGAGAATTTCTGGAGAAAACACAGTGTTGTTGAACATTCCAGTTTATAGTGCATGAAGGATGAACATTTACTATCCTGGTCAAATAGATAACGATCGTGCAGGTCTGAAATAGAGATGCTGTGTGTGTGTGTGTGTGTGTGTGTGTGTGTGTGTGTGTGTGTGTGTAAGATAATTGGAAAAACCTCAGCATCTTCATCTGGCTTTTTTTTCTTTTTCTTTGTCTATTCCTGAAAAGAATCAGGTGATGGCCTGGCCACTCCCCCTTGGCCATGCCCCCTTGGCCACGCCCCCTTGGCACACATCCTTGGCCACCCCCTTTGATCTTTCAGACAGCTTTTCTTCTAATATTGACTCTCCAATCAAAAAGGGAGTTCCCGTTCTGTTTATCTTACGAGACGTTCACAAATATTTTCTCTTGAGGTTTTAATTCCCGCACCTGCAGATATTTAAACCCAGTGCAGCTCGTTGTTCGAGACTCCTCAGGGTTACGCCCATCAGAGCCTGTTCTTCTCGCCGTTTCCATGCCACCCCATGCTGTAAACAATTAAACCTTCGTTCTGGAATGCGAAAGGGTTTCTGTTACGAGAACGCGCCTAATTTCTGAGATGCTTTTTTTCCCCTCCCGCGTGAGGAACGTTGGCACACGAAGCACGTGATGCCTCCTGTTCGTTCGTTCGCCGGAAAAGCGAGAAGGTTGTCGAGATCTGGAGGATGGAGGACGTGTAGATCGTATGTACGACCCCAATTCTCTTTGAGCCAAAAAGATTCCTCTTCCAAACCTTCAGCAGATGATCTCCTCAGTTGTGATGCTCCACAGTGGGAAACACGGCCCTGTGCCAATTAATTTTAAACACTTATAGTGAATGAGATCTTTTGCAGAACCCTCCCACCTTTTTTTTTTTAGATTTTAGGTTGTATGAGGGTCTCCTGATTAGAGATCTATAATATGTAGACCTTCAGTTCTGCATGGATTCATTTGCTTCTCAACACGATCTTTTCATCCACAACTCGGTCTTCTCTATCCCCTCTTCCTGATCCCCTGTCCTGCTTGGAGGACATTCCAAATACATCTCCATCAGTGTTTCCTAATAGCGTGCGCTCCAGCAGGAACTCATCCTGAGACGTCTTTGTGAGGAGCGTTAACCAGCGGCAAAACTCTCAATCACGAGGAGCGCCGCCTCGTACCGCAGGAATCTGTCAGATCGCCAAGATCCACAACCTGCGAGCGAGAAATTACAGCTTCAAAAGCTGTTTTGAAGATCTTGGTTGCACCGATTACTCTGAGAACTGTCACCTTCATGGGTTGGAAGTGTGTGGAAGATCTCTTGCTATAAAGCTCTCGACTCAATCTTATTGAACAACGAATGTGAACGCTGACTGCACTCCAGACCTCCTCATGTCCTCACCTACATCAGTGCCTGACTTCACTCCACTCCACCCTTGTGTCTAAATGAAATCTCTAGAAATCTCCACAGAATCTAGTGGAACATCTCAGAAGAGGGTTTCTTATTAGATATGTATGAATTATTGGTAGACATCTACAGAAACCACATCAAAAACACAAGTCAAGGCGCATTTTCACGACCCCCTAGGTGGAACGGTAGTAGGACGTTCGTGTCCATCAGAGTTCATTGTTAGGTCTCATGTCCACATTTGTTGTTTAATAAACTGCATAATGAAGTTCTTGTGTGGAGCCACCAGGGCCTGAAAAACCCATTCGGTTCCTTTTGTGCAGAACGTTGTTTAATTACAAACCTCACTCTCCTCTGTTTCAGGAATCGGAGATCGCACGTCTTCAAGCGAAGATCTCAAGCCTGGAGAGAGCCTCCGAGCTTCGCAGCTCCACGCTCCATCACGACTCCAGCACTTTCCCTTCGCTCTCTCCTCCTCTCAAAGACCCGTCACCTTGTTTTCCCGCTCCCCTCAGTGACCCCATCGGCCTCTCCAGCATCTCCCGTACATCGTGGACGGAAGCCTCCTCAGACACCTCGCTGGAGCTCTCTGAGAGTCTCAAAGCCAGTGTGAAGGCAGCGCTGAAGCCTCAGAGTTCTCCACCGAGCAGCTGGCAGGGTCTTCACCCAGAGCTCTCCTCCAGCTCAGACATGACCTTCAACCCTCTTACATACATGTTAGACGCAGAGGAACCTGAGGAACCGGACAAGGACTCCCTGTCAGGCATGCTGAGGTTCGTTAATCAGACTTTGGCTCTGCAGGAACAACATTCTGACACACACATGCAGGGAAGTACACACCCAGAGACCATCTAGAACATCTCGAATGCAGGTTGACCCTCGGGATAACGCAGTTCTTAGTGGTTTCTTAAGAGGCTCCTGTTTGTTTGTTTGTTCTTTTTGAAGATGGTATGGTTTTAAAGGAAACTCATCATAACAGGAAACGACACTTCCAAGATGTTCATCAGATCTTTCCAGATTTTAGATCATTTCTGAAGGACGCATTTTCCTGTCCCTCTCATGATCTGCTTTTCTTTTGTTGGACTTGCAGTAAAACCAGTCCTGATAACTTGAAGTTAAATTTTTATATATATGTGTGTGTGTGTGTGTGTGTGTGTGTGTGTGTGTGTGTGTGTGTGTGTGTGTGTGTGTGTGTGTGTGTGTGTGTGTGTGTGTGTGTGTGTGAAAGCTCTTTTTATAGACGTTTTTCAATAAATTTGTGATTTTATGTATTTTTATTTATTCACTCATGATTTATGTTTAAAGAAGAACATTAAGCGTCACATGATCACATGTTAATTATCTTCTAATAATATTATCACCCAAAACACCAAATTCCTCTGGTGCTTTCTGCACTTCTTATCTGATTCCTTCCTTTTTTTTCTTTCTTTTTGGTTTGGCATCTTTGGACTCCACCAGTCCACCACCATTAGCATACTGAGATCTTTTCTGGATTTGTGGTGCAGTCAGGGTTCACATTAATCTCAATAGGGTTGAGGGACAGCGCTCTATAGCAGGAGATCTTCCTCACACTGTCAACCCATGTAAAGCAAATCTTCATGGAGCTGGACGTTGGAGTAACATGGAGTAAATGTAGCTGGGGGGTTTTCAGGGTTTTGTCCTGCAGTAAAGAGGCTCCTGTCACAGTGGTGAAATCTGCAAACAAAAGACTTGTAAAGCAAACAGCTGCTCCTTCAGCGACAAACACGTGTAACGTTCACGTGGAAAAAACAGTGGCTGGCATTTTTGTTTAAAGCTCACTGCTTTCTCAGATTTCTCATTACTTTCTCAGGTTTCTCATATTTCTCACTGCTTTCAGATTTCTCACTGCTTTCTCAGCTTTCTCACTGCTTTCTCACTGCTTTCTCAATTTCTTTCTGATTTCTCACTGCTTTCTCACTGATTTCTCGCAAATTTCTCACTGATTTCTCGCAAATCTCTCACTCGGACGCCATCTTTGACATTCTGCACCAGATGTATTAGTTTATGGATCTGTACTTGGTCTACAGATTATATTACCTTCACCCTAATGTGAGACTGATGCTTATCTTCCACAGAACAGGAAAACCAACAGCACTGCTGTGATCCTGACTACGATTCTAGATTCCATCCTGAGGAACAGGATTTCTTTTAGAAACTCATTGGATTAAAAATTGAGGGAGGATAAAAAACAGTCAGTTTTCTAGAATTTTTGTTTCCATCCATTAACATGCCTCTAATTCGGGGAAATGTTCTTCGTATGTACTGTATGTAGAAGAACCCAAGAGTGATTGGGGTCAGCATTTGGTTTCAAACCAAGTTTTAATTAAGCCACGCCCACTTTAGTCTTAGGCTTAGGGAATTCATCAGATGGATTAAGTGATGTAGAAACCTGAGAGCATAATTATGGTGTTTTCTAATGAGTCATTGGTTCTCAATGTGCTCGAGGACATGTTCAGGTGTGTCTGGTTCGTTTGTGGTTTATTTGCTTCAATTTTTTTATTCCTCCATTTCCAAATCACTATAAAGCATCACAGTCTTGCCTAAAAGTCTGCAATGCCTTCATTATAAATTCCTCTAGAATGTGCTAT
The DNA here is from genome assembly GCF_946808225.1 of Silurus aristotelis. Taxonomy (NCBI): domain Eukaryota; kingdom Metazoa; phylum Chordata; class Actinopteri; order Siluriformes; family Siluridae; genus Silurus; species Silurus aristotelis. Next base: position 1,530,697 of record NC_139595.1, on the reverse strand, counting down.
AGAGCATATATAAAGCTTTATAATACCCGGGCCTGTATAAAGGCCAGAACAGTTTTATATATAATATCAAAACCAGCAATATTATACACTCATAGTGTCATTTTAGTCATCTTGAGTTATGATGCATTATAGTATGTATCTAAAAACATTATCACATGGAGTATCTAAACCATAGGTTATACTGCATTATAATACCTTCATAAGAGTATTTTCACACGTAGCATCTAAGTTATAATGCTCATGCTCATAAGGAACCTCACATGTATCTCAGCCATGAACCAAAGTCCACGAGTACGTTTTCATGTGTAATAACGAAATCATGAAATTAAATGCATTATAACATGTTCATAAGAAAATGTAAAGTAAACTGGTGGTCTATAGCGACATGCTGACAGGAATAGAAACGGGCCACGCCCCCAACTATAGCAACATTATCTGACATCATTATATACCTAAACCTTTAAAATATGATTATAACACACACCTCAGTTACACACACAAAAGCTTATAACTCATCAGAGAATTATAAACAGGTCATAAGTGAAAAAGTGTTGTTTTTATAATATCATTTAACATCTGATTATATGATTATATTGTATTTGTTACGTAACAGAGAAATTACAGGCAAATAGCGGTTTATTCCAGGGATTATAAATGCCTGTGTGTTCTTTAAATAGGTTTATACTCGAGGTCAAGATGAATGAATGCACCTGCAACAAATACGAACACAAATATAAACTACGAAGCTGAATAACGTCATCGTAGGATTTCTTTAACTCCGAGGTCTGCGTGACTGTAAACGCTAAAAGCTGCAGGCTTCTGCTTTTCCTTTGTGGTTCTGTATGTCGTGTGTGACAAGAGGATGTGAGTAAAGTCCTAATTGCCAAAATTAAGCAAGATTTTTTTTGTTGCTTACAAGAATTTTCTAAATTAATTCCCTTTCTTTTATGACAAAGTAAAAATATTGTCTGATTAATTCTGCTGGTGAATATATAAACCTGAGCACAAGTCTTTAAGTTCACGTTCTGGTTTATTATTAAACGTTTGTATGTATATTCCATGATGGCTGCAGGTAACGTAGTCGCGTGGCAGATGGTTTCGTGGTCATGCTGTCGACGCGCTCAGTCAGGATGCGGTTTGTTTACGCTGGCACGCCATTTCTGCAGAACTCCACTAGACCAGGCTCGTGCTTTTTGATGACCTTTATTTCCCTATAAAGCAGTTTTTGTGAGAATGTTGGCTTTGTGTAACGCAAAAGAACCCAGATTTGCAATTCAAATGTCCTTATCTGCCCAGAGCGAGTTCCTGATGCCCGGGGTGGAACCTTCACCTCTGTTTCCTTGTGGATTGATATGAAAAGGAACTGATGCTCTTATCTGTAGCGTTGGTGCTGCAGAGCCTCATTGTGTTTCTCATGTGTGGTTAGAGATGCATGGCAGCTATTTATACCGAAGTGTTCAGAACAAGAGAAAACCACAGCATCGAATCGAGCTCTAGATCTGTCAGCAACAATTTTATGTTTGCTTCTCAGTACCTTTGCCACTAACGTTGTTCAATCCAGGCCACACCCCCTTTTGGTTTGACTGACAAGCACACAAGCCATATCTTCGGAACAAACCTCAAACGGATAAATAGCAACTGAGGGCACACTCCCTGAACTGGGACTGACTGGCACCAGAAGCCACACCTTCTAATTGGACCGCACAGGTATAGAGGCCACGCCTCCTTTATTTGGAATAGATTTAGAGCACGCCTCCATGTCCTGGGACTAATTCCGGGCTTACATTGTGCGATTTTGGCCACGATGTGATCGTCTGAGACAAATAAAAAAATCCTATAATCCGGGATTTAAATCTGTAGTCTCTGATCTTTGGTTCTTCAGACTTTTCCCACGACGATCAACAAACCAAGAACCAATTGAAGCGCCGAAGTCGATGACATGATTAGCGGATTCAGGATCGCCTTTATATGGATTCAGGTGGACGTTACAGCAAGAAGGCAAACTTCAACAAAACGAACACTGTTTTTGTTTGCTGTTAGCTATTATTAGCGAGAGAACACGGGTCTGAAACAGTCTGACATTATGACAACTAAAATCCTACAGTGTGTCATGGGGATCATGTTCGTACAGTCTGACAAGTTTTAATTGCAAAGGACTATAAAAATCACACAGGGAGAGCCTGGCATAAAAAGAATAGAGACGGAGGCCACGCCTCCTTCACTTGAACTGACAGGAATAGAACCCCCCCCACACACACACACACACACACATATACACACACACACACACACACACACACACACACATACACACACAGGCTCTGCCCACAACATACAGATCATTCACAACCTTCCATAGAAAGAGGTTAAATAAAGACATTAATATTAATATACTAGTTAACATACATACAAACATAATTTCAAAAGTATGTAAACATGTACTGTATATTGAACTCCATCATAAAACGGATAAATAATGGGCGAGGGTGAGGACAGCGGGCGAGGACAGCTGGCGAGGGTGAGGACAGCGGGCGAGCAGCAGTTGCTCAGTGGCGCCCCCTCTCCCCCATGCGCCTTGGGCGAATGCCTAGTTTGCCTATGCTTAGAAACGTTGCTGAAAACAGACTTTGCCTCCATTTCCTGGGACTAAGAAAAATAGACACGTAGGTCATGCCTCCTTTACCCTTGCAGGTAGGATTTACAGAAATAGACCCAGAGGCCACGCCTCTTTTTACTATGTTGTGTGGTAATGACCTCGTCATGCTGCTCCACAGACCTGATGCACTTTTTGATATATTACACACACGAGCTCACTCCCTGTCCTCCTGTACTAAAAGATAAAGTCTGACTTGTTTCTTCGGAATTATTCAGAACACCAGAATCAATTTCCATTTTTTCCACTTAACTTCGAGTTCCATGTATCAAGGTCATCTCAATGTCAAAATTCTCAAAGTCAAACTTCCTGTGTAAAAACCCAGATGACGTGTCTCGGCCACACCGAGACCTGCCACAGCGTCTGGGTTATTATAGAGGAAGTTAGCGCATCAGAGGGCCTGCTAATCCGAGCTTTATTCTGGACTGCACAGTCAGCAAGACCTGCTGCCTCCCGCTCTGTGTGTGTGTGTGTGTGTGTGTGTGTGTGTGTGTGTGTGTGTGTGTGTGTGTGTGTGTGTGTGTGTTAATTATCAGTTGTGATATGTATTTATGCATAGGTGAAGCTCTTAATTATGTTTTTCATAATCAGGTTGCGCTCTGATGCACACCATGACTCAGATATTGACCAGTCATTTACAACACACACACACACACACACACACACACACACACACACACACACACACACAAACACACACACACACCAACACACACAAACACAGAGATAATAATGCTGTGTGTGATGATACATCATGATGTGGTGGATTATCAGAATTCTTCATGTTCATCCAACAGGCTCTGCTGCCTAAACATGGCTAACTGTCTAACCAAGGCCTTTATATGAGACTTTCCTGTATGGGGACATTTGTTTGTGGCCACCAGGCTGAAATAAATCCTCCTTCTCTCTGTGTGTGTTTTGTGATCTGCTTTGTCAGGGCTCAGACTTCCTGATATTAGAAGTTCTCGCGCTGTAAATAAATGGAATAAATGATATTAAAAGTTATAATGCTCCGTGGATGCTTGTGTGACAAAGAAATGTTCATGGAACTACATCACTGGAGACTCCAGTGTCAGTCAGAGGTGCAGCTGTAACATTAAGGTTTTTGCACAATTAGTTTGTTATGACAAAACTTTTCAAACAAATGTCCAAAAGTCCTTGCACAGCAATACAGCTCCCAGCGTTCCTCTGGAATGTGTCCTGAAAGTCTTCTTCTCGAAGCGTGTAAATCACCTTCTGTGTCTGTGCAACGGTGACAAAAACCACAACCTTTCAGCATAGGGTGCGGAAGTGAGAACATGGACGACGTTGCATAAACCCAGGGTTGAGGTTGTCGAAGGTCTTCCTAATCTCTCATCATCTTCCAGTGATGTTTTTCTGCTGTTGAAGCGCACGTGTCACTTGAAACACCTCGAATGACTTGCCGAATCATGTCAAACATTTCTGTGGCGGTTTTGCCGAGTTTCACGCAGAATTTTACATGGTCAGAATAGCAGCAGTCGCACGGCTCCCGATGTACACAGGATGACGTCTTTTGGCACACTGACTTATGAAGGTCGGTGCCCCTGTGACTGTGCGTGCAGCCTTGTGTTGCCATCTGTTGGCATCTTACAAAATGAAGAACGCTTTTCATACAATAAAAGATATAACATGAACGGAAGGAGTCTCCAGTGTCAGACAACGCTAACCTTTCAGATATTTTCAGGACGGAGGAATTTTCCACTCCTGCTGTTTCTCGCTAACGTGTCGAGCTGCGTTTTATTGTTTACTCGAGAGAGCAGAATGCAAATCATTTCCATCATCTGATATCAGGAAATACTTCTCTTAATCCTTTTTCTTTATTGTTCATATTTCCCATTATTGATAAAATGCTTCACATCCTCGTTCTGAAATACAAACACAAACACAAACACAAATCTCTATCCTCTGCACGTGAAGAGTTCTTCAGAGGGGGGAGGTGGTTTCCTCCAGCCATCATCTGATGCCACTTTGAAGCGTTCTGTTCGTTCCGGCAGGATGATTGCAAACACATGATGGTGGAACGAAACAAAGGAAGCAGAAACCCACTAAACAGAGCTGCTTTTAATAATCAGGCCTGTAAACAAATCAGCATCTGCTTCCCTGTGGTAAAGAAGAACGCACTCGAGAGGTTTGCGTTCTGGGTGTGCCTTTCGTTTAAACCTGTTTTTTTACGTGCTTCTGCCAGGAGAAGGTGAAAATGTGGTGGATTTTGTTTGTTAGCCGTTGAAGACAAGACTCTTTACATGAGAACGACGAATACATGAATATATATACGTATGTAGTGTCGCTCCATTTGCTTCAATTCCAAGACAAATTTCCATGCAAAGCGTTCCGAAATCTTTCCAGTGCAGACCCTGAGCGTCTCACCAAACCCACACTCCTCCTGGGTGAACCAATCAGCTCGAGCGTGGGATTCGTCTGAAGGAGGATTTTCAGTCGTGATAAAGTCTCAATAAAAATGTTCAGGAACAGCACGAAGATTTTGTTTTCCAAACATGAACAATGCATTGCTTTTACAGCAGCCATAAAACCCCAGACTGCTTTATGACTCCGCCCCTTTAGACTCCGCTTTTCAATATCTGAAGAAATTCATAAAAAGTCTGGATGTCATGTGTTTTGACAAACAGCTCCTTATAAGCAGCAAAACAGGAAATTACAGGGGTTTTTCAGTACAGAAGCCACGTGGTATTTTATATCCATTTATAGTTACATGTAAGGTTGTAAAAAGTTTCACGAAACAAACTCTTGTGATTTACTTTATAGCCGCTATAAACAACATTTTAGTTCCTGCACTGGCCTTCCTTCCTTTCTTTCTCTCTCTCTTTTTCTCTCTTAAAGCAGTAGTTTTTTACACCATTATAAGCCACTCGCACTGGAGACTCCTTCCAGACAAGGACATGGTTACAGTGATTACAAAATGCAATTTATGCTACAAGCTTATGTGAAGGAGCAGTTACTATGGCAACGATAAATTATAACTACAATTGCGTATATAGTATAAACCTTTCGGAGAGCTGCGGTTACAGAACATTAAAACGTTGCATGTTTATATGAACATATTGTCGTTGACCTTCATTGGGCTCATTGGGTAAATGTTATTACATTTTTTTTATATATATATATATTTTACTTTTATGCATTACAAAATTTTTAATTTTAACTATTAAAACACACAGAATGCAGCTGGTTTTCTGCCTCTCTGTGGAGTGAAGGATCTGTTATCATGGTGCATGGAGCAGCATTAATTACTGCGTTACTACACAAATATTTGCTTTAGACGTGCCTTTGTGCTCGCGCGCACACTGCAGCTGGAATAAAGCTCCAGATCTGCTGAAGGCGTAATAACCCAGGAGGAGATGAGCTTCACTTCTGTATACATTCTAGTTAAATAGTTTCTATGTTGGAGTTGTTTTCAACATACAGTATATTTGTTGGTTTTGTGTAGTACAACTGGTTTGCTCATCATCACACTCCTTCCAGCCTCATACATTAACACGCCTCCATGAGGGGGGGTTTGTTAGAGCTTACCGAGTGTGCAGAAGTTTGTGTGCCAGTTTGGACAGGAAACTCCACCGAGCACGAGCACGGCCCAAACTGATCTCCTCTGCTTCTCATTTTCTTCTCCAAACTGATCAAGGTAAACATTTGTGTGGTTGTAAAAATTTTGTATTTTTATTTGGAGGTTTTAATGCTTGCTTCAGGATCATCTAGATCTGAGCTTGCATTCATAAAGTGCATTGATGTACGGAGAATAATCTCGATCTAGAGGGATAGAAAGTTCTGCTGCATGGAGCTTGCAAACAATAACTCGTCTCCAGGCTGCACTTTGGAACATGCATGGGAAATTCTGCGCGCGCGCGCGTGTGTGTGTGTGTGTGTGTGTGTGTGTGTTAACACGTTATTACATTAACACTTTTCAAATCTGCTTTTTTGGGTGCATCTTCTGCTGCATTCGGCGTTGATGCAGGACAGAAAATGTATAGCGGAAAGATGCAGATGTTCCCGGAGCCGCAAAAAAAAAAAAAAAAAAAAAAAAACTTTTTTGTTTCTTAGAATAGAACCTACAAAATACTAACTTTTTTTTTTTTTGCATAGGGAATGCTTGTCTGTGCGTGCGTGTGTGTGTGTGTGTGTCTGTGCGCGCGAGTGTGCGTGTCTGTGTGTGTGCGTGCGAGGAATAACAACCGAGGAAAACGATAACCGTGTAATACAGCTTCGGCATTTTCCGTGCGTCTTCCGGAAACACCCGAACACCCTCCTTCTCAAAGGGCGTCAGGAATAGAACCAGAAGTGTGCGATCTTTTTTTTATGAAGGGCCAAATATGGGCCCTTGGGCAAGGCCCTTAAATCTAAATTGCTTTGCTATCTATGAATAGAGATGATTGTAAGTGAATAAGAGCATCTGTCGAATGCACACATCTTCACTAACGAGCACCATTAACGAGAGACATAAAGCTGGTTCTTATTTATTAATTTTTTTAAACTCAATTATTTTTTTCTCTTCTCATAAATGGTACTGCCGAATCACCAAGTCACCACGGGCCAGAACGAAGCGAGTCCGCGGGCCCAAGCATTTTTTAAAACAGTCGTTTTTTTCTATGGTGTTATGTTTTGTTGTAGAGCAAAACAGAAGCTAAGAAGCAGAAATTGAAGTCCAGCAGTATCTGATGACATCATGTGGCAGTTGTTTATGTAACAGGAAGTTGCCATGCAATAGTTTGTGTATTGAAATAAATCTAGCAATAGTTCAAAAGCAGGACATGGATGTGCAGAAGAATCGAAGGGAAAATTATACATTATAATATTATAATTATATTCACTACTTCCTGCAAATTAACCTGAAAACATCGGCGTAATTAACGTAAGTAATCATTTACGATCGCAATATGCGACGTCATCCAGTAGGGGGCGTGTTTCTGCTTCTTCTCAAGGTTTGTTCCTCGTGTGGATTCAGAGTTTTATTTCATTGTGTCTCCCATTAGTTAAAAAATCATCTAAAGCTTCATGACAAACTCTTATTAAAATCTTCTCATCTTCTTGCTCTTCTTACTTTCGATCCTCGCTTATATTTTTATCCTAATTTTTTAGACTGGACACCAGTCAGCCAGTTCTTTCCCAGTTCTTTTGACGCTATAACGGCTTGAAATAGTCTCTCTCATCATTTTCACCTTCAGGTGTGGACCGTCTTTTGATCCACACCCAATTTGACCAAAGTAAATAGGAGATTTCCAGGGAAGCACTGATGATCTGATGTTCTCACTTTTAAACTCGGTTCTCTCTATGGCAGGCATCATGGTGGCCCACAAGGAGTTCGCTACAGCCGGGAAGGCACCTGGTCTGCAGATCTGGCGTATAGAGAACTTGGACCTCAAGCCTGTTCCTAAGAACCTGTATGGAAACTTCTTCACCGGCGATGCCTACATCCTGCTCTACACCACATCTGCACCATCCTACAACATCCACATGTGGATGGGTGAGTGCCTTCATGCCATCTGCAGCTTCGCTCCAGATGTTTTAATCAGGAAAATCGTACCTTAGACTTACGAAAGATTTTTTATATTGGCATGTTTTGGCTTTAGTGTCAGGAGGACATTTCTAAACCTTCTCAGTGAGACTCTATTTCGGTAAATTGGAGTAGTTACAACAAGCTTACAAAACGCACCATTATGAAACTTTAACTTGCACCACAAAGGAAGGACTTAAGGACATTGAGCTCCTTCCCACAAGAGTGTAGAACAATTTACTGTCCATGTCGTGGGAATCGTAAAGATCACAAATTAAGTTCTACCATGAGTCACTCTTCACAGAGTCCACGCAGCAGAAAGCAGAACTGTCCTGCTCTTGGGTCAATTACTTCTCGTTGCCTTGAAAGTTCTTCCCCATCACTGTGGACCAGTTCAACCACTAGTTTTTTTTGTTCTCCAACCTCTGTGCCTGCCTTTTCTCAGGGGTGTCCATGTGGTTTTTATAACTCCATGAACATTCCAGGCCAGAAAGTTTTCCTCTCCCAGAGGAACACACTGGCACATTTCCCTGCGTCTCCACAGCTCCGACCGGCTGGAGGTTCTTAAAGGAACAGTTCAGAGACAAGAAGAACATCTGCAAGGTTCTGCCATTCTTCTCTGAACCACGATCGTACTGTGTGATGAGATAAGATGTTCGTACTGGTGTGTATCTGTGGAAGCCAACTAGAGCATTTCTTTATGTTGCTGTTGTGGTGTATTTGTATTTACTTTACTTCTGTAAAAGCTCTTTCCATCATCTGCTGTGAAGTAGAAAGCCACGTCTGTGAGAAACGTGGAAATGAAACTTTGAAATGAAGCAGCAACGAAGAAATGTTATTGCAGTGACATCCACACAGTACAGATTTTTGATGAGGTCTGAACATCTCAGAGACTCTGTTGGGTCTGGTATATTGTTCATTCTTCTGGCTACGAGCTTTAGAGTGAAAAAGGTTATTGTGGTTCATTTGAAAATTGTGTCAGATTGTATCAATTATTAGCGTCCATTATTAGGCAAAGAAACACAATCACAGTATAACACACTTTCTCTATTTTGATATTTTAGATTATATTTTATTGATGAAATCTTTGGGACTCCTTTTGCTAAATTGTGACCAATAATGTGATACGTTGTGAAAATTTCCTCGTGTAGGGGACGAGTGCTCGCAGGACGAAAGCGGGGCGGCGGCCATCTTTTCTACGCAGCTGGACGACTTTCTTGGCGGCGGCCCAGTGCAGTACCGTGAGGTCCAGAATAACGAATCCGTCGTCTTCCAGGGATACTTCAAGTCCGGCATTAAGTATAAGGTGAGCGTCAGGTGGTTTTCACAAACACAGCTTTTATTTTTTGTATTTTTTCCTATTTATTTATACTTGTGATTGTTCTAAAAACCTGCATCTAATTAATATCAATAACAGTACTGAGTCTAGAAAATGTGCTAAATGATATAAATATATTAATGAATATAAGCAATAAATTCTAAATAATAAATATAATATTGCGTCTCACGTGTGAAAACAAGCAGCACGTGGTGTCGGGGATTCACCACTAGAGGCCGCTCTCGTAATGACAGCGGACCGGAAACCGGAAAAACTATTGAGTTTTGCTGATAGTTTTAGAAATCAACTATTGGTGCTGATTAATTATTGATTAGTTGATGAATCGGTCGACCTCTCACGGAGACTTTAGTGTCAATATTCCACAAACTAGATATCTGTCAGTTTTTATATAATTCTGACATGTTTCTCTGTAAAAAAGAGAGCCAAGATCCACCAATTTTCACGGGAAAAAACCTGTTTGATCGACATATCAGGTGACCAAAAACAGACTTGTCCCTGCAGCCCGTTATAAACATGTGAGATCTCGTTGACTTGCCAATTTAAAAAAAACCTCAAATACATTTTATAAATGTTGAAAGTTTCTTTAAAACGGTTATTCTGAAGCTTGTGGGCGGAAAAGTGTTCAATCGATCAGTTGATCATATAAACTCTTTTTGTGCTCTCTATTCTTTATAAACAGAACTTGTGCATTCATGTGCACAAAGACACACAGAAAGAAACCATGCGAAGAAACAATTATCCAGCATTCAGTACTTCAGTGATGCATTCTTTCCAACACAACACACCAATTTTTTTACCGCAGCATGTTTATTGAGCTCGAGTGAATACAGTGGCTCTGTTTTCTATTTCCTGTAGCGCTCACTAAAGCCCTCGAGTCTTCTTTTTTTAAACCTGTTTCCAGAGCATGCATAACAAAAAGCTCGGATATTAACAAAAAAAGAAGAAAAAAAAAAAAAAAAGACGGCTTTCTCGCATAGATAGGGTAGGATGTGGAATAGTCTGCTGGAACGTTGTGTTCTTTGTGTGTAGCTGCACATGGAGTGTTTCGTTGTTGTTTTAGAGATAATACAGAGTGCAGAGTAATACAATTCTCGGGGGATGGGCAGGTAGGAAGGCCACGCCTTCTTTACTGAACAGGCAATTACAGAGGTCACACTTTCTTTACTGTGACTGACAGCTTTAAATGCTATGCACATCTGTTTGCCAGAATGGTAGCAGTACAAAGGAAACGCCCCCTTTTTTTAACAATAGAGGCCACACCTTCTCTGAGAAGAGGCCACGCCTCCTTTTCTTAAATAGACTGATGCAGAGGCCACACCTTTTCCTTCAGACAGACACCTTGTTTACTGTGATTGACTACTACAAAGGCCACGCCCATCTCTTTCTAATAAAGGTAGAGGCCACACCTTCTTTGAAATGAAGGGGTAGTGAAGGCCAAACCTCTTTTACTGAGACAAGTTGCAGAAGGCACCCCCATCTTTTCTTAGACAGACAAGTAGAGACGCCACACCTTCTTTACTGTAATTGACAGCTTGAAAGGCCACACCCATCCCTTTCTTTTTTTACTCTTCTATGTTTAAGAATGACAAGCACAGAGGCCACACCTCCTTTACTGAAACAGACTGGTGCAGAAGCCACACTATTTACTGTGATTGACAGCTACAAAGGCCATGCCCATCTGTTTGTCACAAAGGTAGAACAGGTCCCTCAAATGAAGGGGTAGAGAGGCCACACCTCTTTTCAGAGAAGTAGAGAGGCCACACCTATCTTATGCTGACAAGCACAAAGACCACGACTCCATCTCTGACAAGAGGTCACGCCTTCTTCCTGAAATAGGTAGTGAAGCCAGAGCCCCAGCTGTACAGTGTGAATAATTATTTTAATCTTCTGCAACCTCTTTCTTTCTCTCTATCTCTGTCTCCGTACAGAAAGGTGGTGTTGCGTCTGGTTTCAATCACGTGGTGACGAACGAAACGAGCGCTAAGCGCCTGCTGCATGTGAAGGGCCGGAGAGTGATCAGAGCCACTGAAGTGGACTTTACCTGGAAGAGCTTCAATAAAGGCGACTGCTTTATCGTGGACCTGGGAAAGGTAGCATCCTCGACTCCACTCCTCTTTCAGGAGGAAAGAAACACCATCGTGTCAGAGGAGTAAAAAAAACCTTCCTATTTAATAAGATTCTACCTCTGATATCCTGTGCAGAACATCTACCAGTGGATGGGCAGTGAGTGCAACCGCTTTGAGAGGGTGAAGGCGTCTCAGGTGACCATTGACATCCGCGATAACGAGCGCAATGGCAGAGCCAAGCTGTGCATGGTGGAGGAAGATTCCGAACCGCAGGAGCTGCTTGATGTGAGAAGCTGTTTCACACACCTACACACACCTACACGTGTTCTTACACGTTAAAAAAAATTATAGTTACAGTGAAGTACACTTGATAAGTGTGTGTGTGTGTGTGTGTGTGTGTGCTTGTTATGTTTCAAATCTTTTCCAGGCTCTCGGCCCCAAAACAAGCATTGCTCCTGCCACTCCTGATGATGACAAGGTTGAGGTAGCCAACAAGAAGAAGGGAGCATTGTACCTGGTAATGCAGGATCTCCACACACTTCACTATTATACACTTCAACCTGATTTTTCATTGTGAGCAGTAAATATTCCTACTCGAATGATCCCATTCAAAAAACCCTCCCGCAATAATCCCACTCTAGTATTCCCACTGTAGCAATCACACTTATTATTTCACTCTAATAATCGTATTTAAATAATCCCACTTTACGATTCTTACTATAAAAATCCCACTCTAAAAATCCCACTCTAATAATCCCACTCGCATAATCTCACTCTAGTATTCCCACTGTAGCAATCACACTTGAATTATTTCATCCTAATAATCGTATTTAAATAATCCCACTTACTATAATAATCCCACTCCAAAAATCCCACTCTAGTATGCCCACTGTAATAAGACCACTCAAATAAATCCTCTCCAATAACCCCATTAAAGTAGTCACACTTTATAATCCCACTCTAGTAATCCCACTTGAATAATCCCACTTGAATAATCTCACTCCAATTCTACCACTTCAATAATCCCACGATATTATTCCAATTTAAATAATAACATTTAAGTAATCTCACTCCAATAATCCAACTTCAATAAATTCACTTTAATAATTCCACTCTAGTATTCCCACTTCAGTAATCCCATTCCAATAACCCCACTTGAATAATTCCATTCCAGTAATCCCAATCCGATAATCTGACTCTTGCAATCCAATTTTAATAATCCCACACCAATTATCCCATAATAATTCTAATCTAATAATCCCCTTTAGTAAAATCACTATAACAACCGTATCTTTATTTTAAATCATCGCAATAATCTCATCACAGGCTATTAGTCTCATTATAATCATACTGTTCTTATGTTATAATCCCACCTTTAATCCCACTGTGGCCTCACTGCAGATCTCTGACGCCACCGGCTGCATGAAGACGACCATTGTGTCTGGATCCAGTCCGTTCAAACAGGAGATGATGTCGAAAGATGACTGCTACATCCTGGACAATGGCATGGATGGAAATGTGTTTGTGTGGAAAGGTGGGACACTGGACAGACGTCTATCACGTGTTTGTCACGAGGTTTTGATTCCTTGGTTCCTGTCATCAGTCTTCTCAATTTCATGACAGTTAAAAAAAAAGTGTGAAAGCAATACAGACTCTAATCATCTTATAGATACGCATTCGTTCCATACTGCAGCAATTACTAATTAAATTATTAAAGAACGGCATAGTTTTTATTCATTCACCGTTACATTTGTTCCAACTCTTCCAGGGCCGAACGCTAATAAGGAAGAGCGCAAGGTGGCCATGAAAGTGGCTCAGGATTTTATTAAAGAAAAGAACTACTCAAATAAAACACAGGTACACTGCCTCCATGTGCACAAACATTCTATAATACAGAACATTCATATATATATATATATATATACCGATAGCTGGGTTAAATCGTACTTGTCAGTATCTGATTATTCAACTTTTTTGAACGGATACTAGATAAAAAAACAAACATAAAACCATGTAAAATATTACTGAACTTTATTACAAAAATCAAAAAAACAGTACTGAATCATAAAAATGTGCTAAGTGAATTAAATATGATTTTTTATAATACATTTATATAAATAATAAACAATATATATAATATAGTGCCCTTTGTGCAGCGTGCTGTCTCGCATGTAAAAACAAACAGCACGTGGCACCAGTGATTCGCCTCTAGGGGCTGCTCTCGTAACGACAGTGGACTGAGTGCAGGAAAAACTACTCTGCATGTGGCACCAGTGATTCGCCTCTAGGGGCCGCTCTCGTAACGACAGTGGACTGAGTGCAGGAAAAACTACACAGTTTTTTTTCAAAATTGTTACCACAAATCTAGACGCACTTAGTTGTAAAGGACGTCTTCAGATGTGCTTTTATAAAATTTTGCATTCACTTGAACTTGTAAATGGAAATGCGCCTGTGCACAAAGTGAGCTGAAGATCTGGTTTACATGCTTTGGAGAGGAAGATCTTAAGTGGCCTGCTATAGAGCTCTGAACACCTTTGTTGAAACGCTGACTGCACCACAGGTCTCCTCATTTACATCAGTTAATGAATTTCTGCGGATAAACCAGCAATCAACTACTGGTGCCAATTAATCTGCAAAACTAATAATTAGAATAATAAAAACCAAATAAAGACATTTATTTATTAATATTTCTTATATATTACACAATTATTATTTTTTTGTTTAAATATTCTTTAGTCGGGAGGCCTTGAAATAATTATAAAAATATTTAAAAATATATTATTAATTAATAATAATATTATTTGAAAATTTACCCGAATCTTCTGCCCTTTTATTATTTGTTTCTATTTGATTTTATTCTTATATAAGAAAAACTCAATATACTCAAAAGAAGAATATTATTATGACCTCAATCACTATTTTATAAAAAGAAATTAAATCAATCAATCCCTATATATTAATATTAAGTTTTAAATAATAATAATAATAATTAATTATTATTATCATTATTATTATTTTATATATATATATAATGTAATATATATTATTATTATCATACCTGCAGATCCAGGTGCTGCCTGCAGGGGGCGAGACGACTCTCTTCAAGCAGTTCTTCTCTAACTGGAGGGATAAGGACCAGTCCACCGGCCCAACCAAAGGCTACGCTATCGGAAAGATCGCACAGGTGAAGCAGGTCCCCTTCGACGCCTCCACCCTGCACACCAACCAGGCCATGGCGGCGCAGCACAACATGGTGGACGACGGCTCCGGAAAGGTTCAGGTGCGAGATCTAGGATTTGACTTAAAACAGAAAAATTTATTATTTTAGGGATGCAAAAGAAAGAAAAATAGAATTGATCTGTGGATGAAAGGCAGAAGATTTGACCAGATGTTTAATATGTGTGTGTCTGTGTTTAGATCTGGCGTGTGGAGGGCGGAGCTCGCATCCCTGTGGATCCTACTTCGTACGGTCAGTTCTTCGGAGGCGACTGTTACATCATCCTGTACAGCTATAAAAATGGCAGCCGAGAGCAGCACCTCATCTACACCTGGTAAGTCTGGCACACTGACCACGCCCACACACAACCTCTGACCAATCAGAAGGGAGGATTTAGAGTGGTGTTTGATGCGACAGTGTTGTTACAGTGTGTGTGACTGTATTACTCAGGCAGGGATTAAAGAGCACTCAGGACGAGTTGGCCGCCTCCGCATTCCTCACCGTGCAGCTGGACGACTCCATGGGCGGAGCTCCTGTCCAGGTAAGCACCATTTACACTCAAAACCTCAGGGGGGACACCTGAAGGTCACACTAAACCCTTGTGCACAGTGAGGTGCAAAAATTGCACTGAACACCAGGGGGCAGTGCCAGGACACAGACCTGATGGATGGAGGAAAGGAAGAAAGGATGATTGGTAGAAGACAGGTCAAAAATGTAAAAAAGGGAAATGAAAGGACATATTTGAGATGAAAGAAGAAAATAATAGATGGGTTAAAAATAAAGAAAAAGAAAGAAAAGGGAGGAAGGAAGGATGGATGGATAGATGGATTTAGGATAGAATAATGAAAGAAAAGTAGATGGCTACAAAAGGACAAAAATGTAAGAAAGAAAAAGATCAGACGTTAGATTATTGATCTCTTTGGGTTTGGATAGATGGATGGACAGATGGACACGACGGGCAGACAGACAGACAGATTTATAGAAGGATAGATACAAACAGAGATAAATAGATAGACAGATAGATTAACACATGGACAGATAGAACGATAAACTCTGAAAGACTCTGATAGACTCTGATAGACTCTGATAGATAGATAGATAGATAGATAGATAGATAGATAGATAGATAGATAGATAGATAGATAGATAGATAGATAGATAGATAGATAGATAGATAGATAGATAGATAGATAAAGTGATGGAGTGATGGAGTGATGGAGTGATGAAATGAAAGAATTCATGGACAGGTGTAGAACAAAATAAAGACAAAAAGGGTGGTGAGATAAAAGAAAAAAAAATAAATGGAAAGAATAAGGTGATTAAAGAATGGATAAAAATTATCAGAGCAAATTTCCTGCATCACAGGTGTGTGAGTGTGTGTGTGTGTGTGTGTGTGTGTGTGTGTGTGCGTGTGTGTATATCAGGTGCGTGTAACTCAGGGTCAGGAGCCTCCTCACCTGATGAGCTTGTTTAAAGGAAAGCCCATGATCATCCACACTGGAGGAACGTCACGTCAAGGAGGACAGACGAAGGCAGGAACCACACGTTTCTTCCACGTCCGCACCAGCACCACCAACGCCACTCGAGCTGTGGAGGTGAGGGGCGGAGCCTCTCTGGTTCACATTTTCAACCAGTCCAGGTTTCTGCATTTACATCATTAATAAAACAGAACATGTGATGATTATTATTCTCTCTCTTTCTCTCTTCCTCTCTTTCTCCGTCTTTAGGTGAAACCTTGTTCCTCCAGTCTCAACTCCAACGACGTCTTTGTGCTGAAGACTCCTAACTCGTTGTTCGTATGGCGCGGCGACGGTGCGAGCGAGGATGAAGTCAAAGGGGCCAAATACGTGGTCAGCTTCCTGGGAGGGAAACCCACCGACGTATCCGAGGGCAAAGAACCAGGTCAGGATTAAAGCTCTGCATTTTATAGAAGAAAATCCACAATAATGAAAAATACATTGTGTTTTCTTTTAATTTTTTTATTTTCATCCATTTGGTTCTGTCCGGTATTGTACATCTCAGAATTTTACATATTTTTAGAAAAAGAACAGAAAATTCTTTACCTCGAATAGAAACTCAATTATAGTGAAATTCTAAATTGTTGTTGATAAAAGTCACAGTATAAAGCAAACGCAAAACTACAACAATTGAAATTATAATGGTGTTGGGCAAAGATTGAGCTCATCTTCTTCCAGCCAATCACAGTCCAATATTCACCCCTGAACATCTTTTAGCCAATCAAAATACAGCATTCACACCTGAACATCTTTCAGCCAATCACAATACAGCATTCACACCTGAGCTTCTTTTAGCCAATCACAATACAGCATTCACACCTGAACATCTTTCAGCCAATCACATCATTCACACCTGAACTTCCAGCCAATTACAATCCACTATTCACACTAAACTTCTTTCAGCCAATCACAACACAGCATTCACACCTGAACTTTTAAAAATGAAAAACAAACATAACACTTCATGTAAAACAGTACTGAATCATAAAAATGTATGAAATAAATAAATAAATTATAAAATAGAAATAATAAATGTAATATAGCGCTCTCCATGCAGCATGTAGTCTTTGGTGTAAAAACAAGCAGCACGTAGTGTCAATGAATGGCCTCTGGGGGCCGCTCTTGCAATGGGTACATTCCAAAATAATAAAAAATTCCCCTGGTCTCTCGTGCTTTCCGCAAGACACCGGAAAAATCAGCCAAACTAATTAGTTATGTGGCAAATGCAATTCTGCGATTAATTTCGGCGATAGCCGATAGTTCCAGCGTTCAACTATCGGTGGCGATTAATAATTAATAATCTGCAAAACTGATGATTTGGTCGACCACTCATTTACAAAAATTTGATACAAAGATTTGATTTGAATACACATTTCATACTTCATGCCCATCCTAATACACACATACACACTAAGTACACACGTTCATTCGTGGTTTTGATCTCTGACGTCTCCTTGTAGACGCATTCTGGGCCGCTCTGGGAGGCAAGAAGGCATACCAGACTTCCAAAACTCTGAAGAATGTGATCAAACCCCCTCGTCTGTTCGGCTGCTCCAACAAGACCGGCCGGCTCACGGTAAAAACGTCAACTTCAACTAAACATAAACAAGACATTTAGAATTTGTGCTTGAATTAATTCTGTACCAGTTTTACTAACTTCCTGTTCTCCCAGGTGGAGGAGGTTCCTGGGGACTTCAATCAGGCAGATTTGGCCACGGATGATGTCATGTTACTGGACACTTGGGATCAGGTGAGGTGGCAAAAAAGACACGTGGAAACAACGTAATGACCTTTTTTACTACAGAGTAAACTGATAAAAGACCAAAAAGGATCATACAGTAGTTTAAAACGAGAGTTTACAGGATAAAGCGTTACAGAGTTTAGTTTCAGTACAGAAAATTAGATTCGATTTTTTTTTAACATTGTGCAGTGTACAAGTACAGGGCCAATGAAATGCAGTCAGCATCTAATCAATAGTGCAAACAGCAGTGTATATACAGTTTTTCTCAGATGCTTTGAAGCGTTTCTCAGATCACAAATAAAATTCTCAAAACCTCCTTCAACCTTCAATCGGTTGGCGAGTCAACGCCAACCAATAACCAACTCGTTCTCTAAAACAGGTCAAAGGTGAAACTCGTGAACCTTCGATTGGCGCCAGAGTGCGAAACAAAAATTTAAATTTGTGGAGAAAATAAAAAGGGTGTGTGTGTGTGGGGGGGGGGGGGGTGTTGGGGATTGGGAGGGGGTGGAGTCCTGTCCGGTCTCTTGCATTCGATATCAAACATACAGCAATGTGTACATTTATGCAGCCGAAATTTATGGATGCCATACAGAAGAAATCCAGCTTTTTCAATGCATCAATCACTGGAATCCAAACCGTGTTTTACATCAGGAAACACTGAAACAGTGCGGCGTCACGCCAAAAACATGACCGAAGATTTTGACCATCTTGTTTGTGAACAGTGCCGAAAGGACTTGTTATTATGTTGGCGATGAGATGCTCATTTACACGAAACACTTACAGTACTTTTGAGAGATGTACGAAGGATATTGAGAAAAGTCTAAAAATCCATTGTGCTGTTTGTACAAATTGTTTAGAGAGAGACACATTTTACTGATTTGCGAATATAAAAGATGATTTAAAAAAAAAATGCTCCAAAGCAACTGAGACCAACTGTGAATAAATAAATGTAATATATAAATATACATATTTATGTGATGGACGGGTGCAGAGACCAGCTCAGTGTTGTCTGTGGCCTAATAATACTGTGATGCTCCTATGTGTAGGTCTTCCTGTGGGTGGGCAAAGATGCGAACGAAGTGGAAAAGACTGGCGCCCCGAAAATCGGTAAGATTTAAATTTGCTACGAAATGCTGTAACGCTGCAAAACTAAATACACGAAATAATTGAAATGTATTATTATAATTATTATTATTATTATTATTATTATTATTTTTATTTTCTCCACAGCTCAGGAGTACGTGGACACGGACCCGTCCGGCCGGCGTGGTATCCCCATCACCACCATTAAACAAGGTGCAGAGCCTCCGACCTTCACAGGCTGGTTCCAAGGCTGGGATGAGAAGATGTGGGACACCGACCCCCTGAATAGAATCCGTGCAAAGTTTTAAATCTTCATCATCATCATCACCCTGTAACTGCGATTTGCACTTAGCAGGCCTGATGCACAACCAACCAGTTTTACATCTTCTCCTTTTTTTTTAATGCGCTTTACTGTTACTGTATCACACGAGGGGAAGCGATGAAAAGCTCAGCTGATGTTTTTACCTGAAATACCGTATCATTTAAACTTCACCTTTAGTTCAAAATAGCAATAAAATTAAGACTCGTGATGTGATTTTGACATCCAGGATGTTTATGTTCCAGTCGAAGCTGCTTATAAGTCTTTAAAACAGACCTCTGCTGATTATCATTCCAGCTTTTAGTTTTCTGATCTCAGTTCTGGACTATTCAGTGTGTGAGTTTAGATGTTGGTGTGTTTTGTTTTGTAAGCTAATGTTGGCACCAGCTGCAGTACATTTTTAATAATAATCAGAAAATTAGTCTGGCATCATGCCCCCGAGTGCCAAAATAGAAAAACAATCCTCTTGACCAAACAAGGCTTGTGATTGGTCGGATTGTGAAGTTCAGTAAGTCATGTCAGAAATAGTAAAAAAAAAAAAATTACAGTAAATCAGAAATGTTTCCAATATGTTTTGCCAACGCAGTTTGTCTCTCTTCTGCTCTCGTTTTTATCACTTCCTGTTTGACTGGGATGGATGGACCTGCGCTCTCTCATATAAAATGATATTTCAAACAAATATAAATGGTTTTCATGGTTTCATATTTCTGGCTTAAATAAAAAAAAAAATGCTCCTGTTTTAAACACTTTTTCTGGTCCAGTTATTCAACTACAAAGTTTGGCCAAAAGTATTGGGACATCCTACTTCTTCACCCATGTGTGGTTCTTGTTCTATCTGTTAGCACAATGTTAGAGGAATACAATTTTACAGGACGTCTTTAGATGTGATGACATGAAATTGTTCTTTCATTTGAACTGAAGACCCAACCCTGTTTCGGCATGAAAACAATGATCAATTCACAGACGTCTCATAGTTTTATCCTTTATCCTGCTACTGCCTGAGCACAGACTCAGAACAGGAGGAAGTCTCGTATCCTGGCCTTCTTCCAGATTTCTCTCTCTCTCTCTCTCTCTCTCTCTCTCTCTCTCTCTTACTCACTCACTTGTTTGTTTCTTTGCCAGCTTTAAGCACTGTGTGAAAAATTCATACTGCAGCATAAATTTAGCCACACGAACCCTGTGACTGACGGGCTGAGCCTCGCTTCAAATAAACACTGAAGCTCCTTATTTAGGGCAAACAAAAGTTTAGGCACCCTTATATATCACACCTACTGTCATGGCTTATAGTCACTAAAATCTGTGTTTATGCATAAGATAAGTAGACTTTTTTGTAATGTACAAAATAATGGGATTATATATTTCTTAAATCTTAAAAAATATATATATATATATAATATCTCACACACACACACACACACACACACACACACACACACACACACACACACACACATAGTGCTTTTCTGTCTTCAGAGTTTATTTTGCTACAGTGAAAAAGTATTTGTATCAAAATATGTAAGAGCGATTTGTTCAAATAGGAGAGTAATAGAGTGTTCCATCGCTTGGAAATCACCAGATCTAAATCCAGTTGAGTTGAACCAGAGAGAGAAAGAAAAGCAGCCAACAAGCACTCAACACCTCCGGGAACTTCTCAAGATTGTTGGTACAGCATTCCAGGTTGCTACCTCGTGATGCGAAATGAGGGAATGCCAAAATTGTGCAAAACAGTAATCTAATCTATCTATCTATCTATCTATCTATCTATCTATCTATCTATCTATCTATCTATCTATCTATCTATCTATCTATCTATCTATCTATCTATCAAAATCTGGGCAAAGCGAAGTGACATGACATCATGAGGATAATTACAGGCACTCTTCAGCGCATGCGCCGCCCTCTTTCTTTCTTTTCTTTTCTTTTTTCTTTTTTCTTTTCTTTTTTCTTTTTGAAGGGAGGGAGTAAAAAATAGAATCCGACTTAGAAACGGGGATTCACGTTTGGATCTGGCAACCCAGGCCGGCTCAT
This sequence comes from Silurus aristotelis, assembly GCF_946808225.1. Taxonomy (NCBI): domain Eukaryota; kingdom Metazoa; phylum Chordata; class Actinopteri; order Siluriformes; family Siluridae; genus Silurus; species Silurus aristotelis. The sequence goes on along the minus strand of NC_139595.1, from coordinate 1,509,210 downwards.
AGGATCTCTGCTCTCTGGATCTCAGTCCGGATCTCAGTCCACCTGGATGCGGTCACCTCTCAGCTTTTTGCCTTCATTTCCTTTTATTTCTTCTTGATTTCTCTGGAAGAAGATTCAACGATGGCCGGAGCGATCATCGAGAACATGAGCACCAAAAAGTTGGTGATCGTGGGAGTAGTTCTGCTGCTCTTCCAGGCTTTTGCCTTCATGGTCGGAGGTCTGATCGGTGAGTTTTCGGGAAACTCCGGAGATTTTTTGTTATTTTTTTTATTTGTAATTTTGTTGCGCGTTTAATAAAAACATGCAACATGATTTGGTTCCTCGGATCTGTTCCACTGTTTACACATCGCAGCTTTGAGGAAGTGAAACAGCAAACTTCAAGGAATTCATGGTTTTGGAAAGTTTGGAAAGAAGATCTTCATGCTTTTTTCTTTTTCTTTTCTGTCTACTCTAAACCCAACACAGACCTGTAGAACCACAGATCTTCATTATGATCCAGAGAAATCAGATCTCAGATCTCAGAAATCCCATGAATGCTGTGATTTTTCTCATCTCCAAGTTCTTTCCATTTCCATGCAATCGTTTCAGTTCAGCGCCTAAACATCAGAGATAAAGTGTGTGTGTGTGTGTGTGTGTGTGTGTGTGTGTGTGTGTGTGTGAGAGAGAGGGAGAGAGAGATCTGTGGAGGACAAAAGCTCCCACTTCTTCCCCCTCCTTCTCTCTCATGTTGGCCTCCAGGCATTTTCACGTCTCACCTTCCCTCAGATCTTCTGAATCTTCTTGTCTTTGTTATTCGGCTTGTTTTCCACCACGTTCTGAACCTCCTCCGTTCTCCTTTATCTCCAGGCTGGATCTCGGATTTAGGAACCAGGATTGGATGGAACGCATTAGTGTGTCTGTGTTTGGCTTTTTGTTCACTTTGCTGTGTGTAGTTGAAGTCTGAGGAGGAAGTAGGCCCCAGACAGACAGGGCTGAGAAATTAGCTTGTTTGCCTGCGATTGATTTAATGAAGCCCGGATTCCTTTGTGTTTGCTTGGTGGCCAGTGGCAGCAGGGGTAATTGGGTAGAAAGACTCGCCGCTCCCCTTGTTATTGGGCAACTTCAATGCCGCATGAGGTCACTCACTCTTCCATTATCTCAGGCCCTTCAGGGTGGAGATCTGAAGAGAGTTTTTTTTTTTTTTTTAACAAAACGATGAGCTTCAGATCTGATCATTGTGCAGGAGGAAACGGGACTTTTCTAAATGAACCACTGTGTTGGAGATATGACTAAAAGTTAGTGAACACCTAAACATAAGATTGCTATGTGCTTGTTTGTGAACATCCCGTTCCACCTCGAGTCTCCATTTGCTGTTATAAATAACCTCCATTCTTCTGAGAATGTGCTCCATGAGATTTTGGAGTGTACTTATGAAGATTCATTAAGCCACAAGGGCGTTAGTAAAGTCAGGTACTGATGAAGGTGATTGAGAAGACCAGAGTCCCAATGGTGTTCAATAGGTTTGAGATCAGAGCTCTACAGCAGACCACTCAAGATCTACCAAACACTTCCAAACCATGTAAAGCAGATCTTCATGGAGCTGGCTTTGTGAACAGGAACATTGTCATACTGGAACAGGTTTGGATCTTCTAGTTCACATACAACTAAACAGGTGGATCTTTGATATGGTGGTGTTCTCTGAGAACACAGATGTTTATTGTTATTATTATGGAAGGAGTCTCCAGTGTCAGGACTTTGTAAAAGTCAGCAGTGAAGCTTTTTACTTATTATTATTATTATTATTATTATTATTATTATTTATTATTATTATTTTATAATATAATCACTGTTTTTAATAATGGAAGTGGGAAAAAAAATCTTAACACGAGTAAATCGTTCCTGAACGTAATTCCGATGTTCCCTCAATATCACAATGTATCGTTGAATCTGTACTTTGTTTCCGTCTGTTCTTTGTCTTTTTCAGTTGGTGTCTTTTGGATTATTGAGCTTCATATCGTAATGAAAGGAAATGTCGCGCTCTGGGAGCTGCTGAACATTCTGGAAAGTTTCCTCTGAGCACTTTGGCCATTGTGTTTCCACGGCCCCGGCGCATAAACAGGTTCCGATGAGCTTCCGCTTCCTGCTGTTTTATAGACCTCTAGTGTCGTCGAGGGTCTAGGAAGAGTTCCAGCTGCTCTTTACACGAACGCCTCAGGAACGATCGGGCAGATTTAGCATGCTAATACCAACTTACCTGCTTCAGACCATCAGTGGGACTTAATTATTGTCTCATCCTCCTGTGAAACACAAGAAATGGTCCTCATAGAAGTTGGTGGAACCTGGGGTTCTAAAAGTGGAAGTTGGTGGAACCTCGGGTTTCTTCCAACCCATGAAAAGCAGATCTTCATGCAGCGGGCTTTGTGTTTAGCACCCAAGATGATCTGAGGTGGTGCGGTCAGCCTTCGAATTGATGATGTTCAATAGGGTTGAGGGTCAGAGCTCTGTAGCAGGCCGCTCAAGATCTTCCACACAGTTCCAACCCATGTTATGGAGCAGGCTTTGTATTACACTTCGAAGCTGTTTAAGAATTTGGGAATCTAAGGTTGTAACAAGTGCTTATTTGAGTTCATCTAGGCTTCCTGTCATCTCAGAACAGTCTGATCAGATGTTTCTGATCTTTCATCAATGAGATGTTTCAGCCTGCAAGCTCTCGCCCACAGGAGGTTTATTTTTGCACTCAACTCAAAAGACTATTGCTGTAAAAATCCCAGGGGGATCAGCTATTTCTCATGTTTGATGTGAACTGCTGAGTTCTGCTGAGTAGCTGATTGGCTGATTGATCTATAGAGCTTTGCAAAGCAAACTCTCTCTCTCAACACTGTACAGTTCTGTGTGAAGTGACATGGTGGTCTGTTTTCATGTGAAGAACATGTTCAATCTTGCCCCTCTTTGGTCGGTGTCTGCTTTATAACAAGAAAGATCTAGCTGGTGGAAGGGAATTGGCAAATGACCGATTGAGTTTGTTTAATAGACTTCTGCTTGTAGTTTGGTAACTTCTCAAAATTTGTTTGGCTTTCAGAAAGACGTATCTTCTAAACTAACCACCATCTTTATCTCTGTGCAGCCCCGAGTCCCACCACCGCTGTCCACTACCTGGCCACCAAGTGTGTGGACAACCAGAAGGGACACCAGGAAGGCCGGAAGTGGTTCATGCCCTGGGGTCCGAACCAGTGCGACAAGATCCGAGACTTTGACGAGGCCAAGGCAAAGAGGATCGAAGCCAACAACATCGTCTTCTCCGTTCACATCCCTCTGCCCTATAAAGAGATGAGTCCCTGGTTCCAGTTCATGCTGGTCATCCTGCAGTTTGACATCGCCTTCAAAATGTACAACCAGATCCGTGAGTTTAATGCAGATCAATCGATTATTAATCCTAAAAAAAAATTCAAATGTCCACAAGTTTGTTAGAAAATGTAAAAAAAAGAAATTCGACACTTTTCAGTCTGTAATTTTGTTTTTTTTCGGGTTTTTCGGCTCTGGATAAGAAAATCTGTCAAAGTGCTCTGACGTCTCCATCAATAAATGTATTCTGATGCTAGTTCACTACTACACATACTAAGACTTCCGACAGTCTGAACCTTTCTTGGTAGAAAAAAACACCAAAAATTTTATGCATTTATTTACTGATTCATTAGAAAGATGTGCTGAATAAATTGCTGAAAGTGGAAGAACTTTAGACCTAGTTTGAAGGCTTCCACTGACTCAGCTGTTCAAACATCAAGTGTAAAGTTCACAGGACGATGTCTTTCGGCACACTGACTCATGAAGGTCGGTGCTCCCTGCGACTGTGCGTGCAGCCTCGTGCTGCCATCTGGTGGCGTGCTACAAAAATATTCTCGAATCTTTTTGATTTTACCTCATACGGAGGGCTTGCCGTCTTGTTGTAAATCGTATTGTGTTGTATGAGTAAGTGTTGATGATCTGGAACTTTTTGTAAAGATTAGAATTGCTGAAAGATCATTTTCTATTCCCATTTTCCTAAAGCAGATAGTGTTTCTCACACACTGTGATGGGAGAAGATGAACCTCTGTGACTGGGGATGTGCTGGTGGCTTAGGGCTTCCTGCTAGGATTTTACACACACACACACACACACACACACACACACACACACACAATGCCAAACAGAGTAGTTCCTCCATCTGGTTAAATGCATGTTTCGTTCCTTAGTTCATTTTTATCATATATTAAATGGTGAAAAAGACCAGACCGGGAGTTTGATTTTGGATGCAGTTGTGTTCTGACTTGAGGTTCAGGACTTCAGGGTTGCTGAATATTGCGGCGAGATCTCGTGGTGTTTCATTTCGCTGATTGTGATACTGGAGCTGTGTGAGCTGTGTGAGCCGTGTGAGCTCTCCAGGTCCTGGGAGGGTGAAAAGAGGGATTAACAGGATAAAACAGCAGATTGATGAAGAGTTATTGTTACACTGAAGCACTCTGGGAAAAGGAATAGCGCTTTTCTCCCTCCTTTATAACTTTAGCAGCTTGTAGGGGAAACAGAATTGCGTTTGAAATGTCATTATTGTGTGCGAATTTGACTGTTTGTCTCGTTTGTGAGACTTAAAAAAGTGAAAGGAGTTTGAAATCTCAGTGCTGGTGTTCTCCTGTGCTTCCTCTAGAGCGCTGTTTTACTTCAGCCTCACGCTTTTAAACTGCTCTGGGTGTAAACGTCTGTTATAAAGGAAGCGGAGCTGATTAGCCTTTATATAAATTAACTCAATGTAACGATTGATGTGATAGTAAGAGGATACACACCTTTTCACCTAAATTCCTTTCGTCTTTTCATCTTTGCTTCCTTTCCTTCTTTCTTTTCCTTCATTTTTTTTTTTTCTTACTTGCTCTCTTCTTTTCTTTTTTCTTTTTACTTTCTTTTTCCCTTTTCTTTCTTTCTTTCTTTCTTTCTTTCTTTCTTTCTTTCTTTCTTTCTTTCTTTCTCTCTCTCTCTCTCTCTCTCTCTCTCTCTCTCTCTCTCTCTCTCTCTCTCTCTCTCTCTCTCTCTCATTTTTTCCTTTCTTCTATTCCCCCCCCTTTCTCTATTCTTTCTTTCTCTCTCTCTCTCTTCCTTTTTTTCCTTTCTTCTATTCCCTCTTTCCCCCTCCTTTCTCTATTTCTTTTTCTTTTTTTTTTCCTGCTTTCTCTCTCTATTCCATTTTTTCCTTTCTTCTGTTCCTTTTCCCCCCCTTCTCTATTTCTTTCTTTCTGTCTGTCTGTCTGTCTGTCTGTCTGTCTGTCTGTCTGTCTGTCTGTCTGTCTGTCTTTCTATCTCTCTCTTCTTTCTTTCCTTCTTTCTTGTACAAGTTGTCAGGATTAAATCTGTACTGTGTGTTGTGGTAATTTAATGGGATCTCAGTAGATTTGAGTGCAGCTGCTCTGTGTGAGTTTATTCCTCGCTCTGTGACTGAGTATCGTTATCTTCCTGGATGTTCCTCCTCTCCAGATGTTGATGTTTACAGCTGTGCCAGTGAGAAAGGCGTTTGATCGTGTGCCAGCTCGGGTTCCTGTGTGACTCAGTGTGTCTGAGATCGAGGTCTATGAAGATAACGTTCCTCCTTCTTCCTCAGGCTGTGTCAGTTCATTCAATTCTGCTGCTGCTGATGGGAAGTAAACAGTTATTTGGTTTCTGTCAGAATGTCGCGACTCGTTCGAGGTAACGAACGACAGAATAGGGAGAAACTAATTACCCTGAAGTTTATTTAATTTATTCCTTTTATACCACAGCAAATTCCAACAATTACATTCTAATTTTAATAAATATCTTTAAATAGCTTAATGACCAAAACGTCCACAAAACAATTAATTAAGATAATTAATCAATTAATAGACAGATAGATTAACACATGGACAGATAGAACGATAGACTCTGATGGATAGATGGATAGATGGATAGATAGATAGATAGATAGATAGATAGATAGATAGATAGATAGATAGATAGATAGATAGACTCTGAAAGATAGATAGACAGACAGACAGACAGACAGAAAGACAGACAGACACAGTGACCGATATAGATGGATAGACACAAACAGACATCAATGACAGATAGATGGATAGACACATCGACACAGATGGATGGATGGATGGATGGATGGATGGATGGATGGATGGACATAAACAGATAGATAAAATTAAGGTGGGGGAGTGTATCATTAATTTCATCACTCTGAATAAGTCCTAAATATGTGTTGCTACTGAATACAGTACAGACAAATATAGAGTGGAATTATTTTCCTGTGTGTGTGTGTGTGTGTGTGTGTGTGTGTGTGTGTGTGTGTGTGTGTGTGTGTGTGTGTGTGTGTGTGTGTGTGTGTGTGTGTGTGTGTGTGTGTGTGTGTGTGTGTGTGTGTGTGTGTGTGTGTGTGTGTGTTTGACAATGTCATAAATATGCTCCTGCTTAGAATCTTCAGGAGAGTATTATTTAATAAAGGCAGACAACTGACACAATCTTTTTTTTATCTAATTAATTAATTTGTTTATTTTATAAATCAATTAACTCTTATCGTGAGCTGATCACGTGACCCTGACCCACCTTGGCAGGGTAATAAAGCATCATAGTGTCTCGAATGCCCCCCGTCTGGCACGGCTCCAGCAATAACACAGCTGTTGAAAGAGATTAGTAGCCGGGGTGATGGCTGCTGTGGTGGCGAAGAATGTTTGTGCACTAAGCTGACATTCAAAGGGGTGTGTGTGTGTGTGTGTGTGTGTGTGTGTGTGTGTGTGTGTGTGTGTGTGTGTGTGTGAAGAAAGACGAAATTGCTCATAACGCTTTTACCCTGCAGTCTATGTTCGGCTTTCTAATCTCTCTGTAAACTCTTATTTTTAATTTATGCACTCTGGGGGAGGGGGGAGAGGGGGTGTAAAGAGAGCTGAGAGTTCAAAATTGATATAAAACTTTCTTTAAAAAGTCTCCAGTTTAGGTTTCAGAAATGGATGCAGTCATCAGGACAGAGGAATTTACATATTGTATCTTCTCGTTAATGTGGATGTTAATATGAAGCTATAACATTTATTTAATTTATATAATTTATAATAAAAAGATTCCTGAAGACACTTTTTTTTTTTTTAAGGTGGTCAGAGTAACTTCATCACACAACCCTAATGTTGATTTGACAACCTTCTGTTGATCCCATTTGCTGTTATAATAATCTCCACTCTTCTGGGATGATGTCCTGCTAGATTTTGGAGTGTGCATGTGAACATTCATTCAGCCATATGGGTGTTAGTAAAGTCAGGTGCTGATGTAGGTGAGGGTGAGGAGGCATGGAGTCCAATTCATCTGAAAGTTATTCAATAGGGTTTATAGATATACAGCAGGCCACTCAAGATCTTCCCCACACTTCCAACCCATATAAAGCAGATCTTCATGAAGCTGGGTTTTGTACATGGGGACAGTATTATGCTGGAACAGGTTTGGGTCTAGTTCAAGTGAAGGGACGTCCTACACAATTGTGTGCCTCCAGTTTTTGTTGGAACACAAATGTTGTGTGTGTGTGTGTGTGTGTGTGTGTGTGTGTGTGTATAAATTGGAACTCTCGCTGTGTGTATGGTGATTTGGTAAGTGTATGTAGATAAAATGTCAGCGTTACTGCATGTGGAATAATTTTATGAAAATCTGTAATGATCTCTCTCTTTCTCGTCTTCCATAAACATCTCTGCTGCAAGTCATTCATCGGTTTCATTTTAATGTCCAAATATTAGCCTGAACATTAGCCTGTGTTGGTTTTGATCTTCAGATCACTTAACTACACGTATAGTTTAAGCTAATGTTTGTTTAGCTAGCATTCAGACACGGCTACATAGCATTCTTTGCTAATCTAATCTATGCGGAATGATTATTGACTAGCTGAATTATTGACTTGCAGTAGGACATCTTTTGGAATTGCATTCTGTATAGCGACGTAGCTTGCTGAGCAAGTGACTAGCAGCTAGCTTCCACGCTTCATACTTATGCTAAACCTGGCAGCTAACATCATCTACCAAATAAAACTAAGAAGCATCTTATCTAGGAAATGTAGATGGTATTTTCCTTTGCTTTAGAGGTAAAAGAATAGCTAACTTAAAATAAGTACTATCCATTAGCATTTCATCACATAATGGGCCTTAATGGTTTCCATTAAAGAGGCATTTTTGTTGGTAAATGCCACCAGAATAAACAGCAGATAAATGAATAGAAGGAAGAAGGAAATGTTTTTTTTTATTTTTTTTGTATGTAAATTATTCCAAAAATTGTGTGTTTGTGTGTGTAGAGGACAAAGCTTTTGTCACCATCGACGTTAGCCTGGCCTACAGAGACGACTCAGTAAGCGAATGGACGGAGATGGCGCATTCTGTGGAGCAACGCAAACTCAGCTGTAACTTCACTACGGCCAAAGTAAACACACAGAGCTGATTTTAGGATGCTCTCCAGCTGTACACACACACACACACACACACACACACACACACACACACTCTCACAAACTCCTCTCATAAATGTTTCAGAAACCTACAAAAAAAAAAAAAAAGCTATTTATTTATTTATTTTTAACTTTTCCAGATTAAAGAGAACGAGGGTCGCTACTACGAATGTGACCTTTTGCCCTTCATGGAGGTCGGCACCGTGTCTCACAAATACTACCTGGTCAACGTGAGGCTGCCGGTGTACGAACGCAAAAAAGTGAACGCGGGGATCGGCGAGATCAAAGACATCCGTCTTGTGGTGAGAATACGATGTGTTGCGTCACGTTTATGCTGCACTTATGGCTTTTTGTTGGCCAAATCCATATCACTGTCTCTAAATGCTCAACACAGATGATCTAATGTGCTTCTCTGAGCTTCTGAAAATAATTTTGCCTTTTTTTTTATTTTTTTTAATAGGGAATCCATCAGAACGGTGGATTCACCAAAGTTTGGTTTGCCATGAAGACCTTCCTCACTCCCAGCATCCTCATCATTATGATATGGTACTGGAGAAGGATTACCATGATGACGAGACCGCCGGTCCTGCTGGAGAAGTAAGATGCATTCTCAATAGCCTGTCTTCTGTAGCCCTTTCTTTGTAGCCCATACTCAGTAGTCTGCTTTCAAAACCCAACCTCAGTACCTTCATCTCTGTGTATAGATACTCATTACCCTGTCCTCAATACCCATATCCTCAATACCCCACATCTTAAGCTCAATGCCTTTGGCAATTCTGAGTGTTTTTTAATCGTATTCCATAATCCATACACTGAGAAGCTTTTGGGTGTAGATGTTGTAATTTCCTGGAAGAACAGGAGCAGACTAGTTTTACAGATGTTTTAAAGTTTTAAAGAAAAAATAGGAATATGATAATTATATAAATAAATGTAATTATATAATTCATACATTATAATGAATAAATATAATTTATCGCTCTCCGTGCAGCGTGTACTCTCGCGTGTAAAAACAAACATCACGTGCCGCTAGTGATTCGCCTCTAGAGGCCGCTCTCATAATAACAGCAGCCCCGGATGCTGAAAATCATATGGATTTTGCTCGTTCCAGCAAAACTGATGAATCGGGCAACCTCTAGCATCAATTAAATTGAATTCGATTTATCTCCGTGACGACGTTATAAAGTTGAACAAAAGAATGTGTAAGTTTAGTGCTTGTACGTTTGGTTCTGATAATTGTACGTTGATCCCTAATGAGTGAGACAGTGGCAACTGTGGCAAGCAACAACTCCCTGAGACCTCCTGAAGAAACCTTGAGGGGAACCAGACCCAAAAGAGAACTCGTCCTCAACACCGAAAGTCCATTCATTACAGTTCTTTCATTGTTGAGGTGTTCATTTGATGGACGCTGATATCAATTACAGTCCAAATCTATTCTCAAAGTTCTTGAGCTCCTCAGTAACTTGGATCTTTAAGCTGTTGAGGTGGAATAAAACAGGTTTTTGTTGGTACGTCACATCATGTTGGAGTTTTATTCTGTGCTTTTATTTGTGCTCTTCTTTCTCTCCCCTCGTCCTCCTCGTCCTCCTCGCTACACTTTAACACCTCCATATCCAGTCTGTCTATCCGCTGTTCCTACTCGCCCCTCGGCCGTCCCGGGGGACATCAAAGCTCTCAGGCAGTTGCAGGGTGATGGTTTTTTTGTGTTGTGAAAGCTTGAGCAGGCGGGTTCACGTACGGTTCCTCAGGGTGTGGAGAAGCTTGAGGAAGCGTGACATCGGCTCCCTGCTGGATTTCTTAACATGGGAATGATGCCAAAAAAGTGCGATACAGACGGGCGGTTTTATCATTACACTTTTAATGTAGGTCAGGAGAAAGTGTGTGTGTGTGTGTGTGTCGTCTGCGCTGAGCTTTTACTGTTATACACGTTTGATTTTTATTGATTACTAAACCTGTGGAAAGAAGAAGAGCAGAAATTTGGCGTCTTCATTCATCATCATCATCATCATCATCATCATCATTACTACTATAAGGTCACCAGTATATCTTAGTTAATTATTTCATTTTATTATATACTTCATTTAATTACTATTAATTTAATATTTTAACATCAAAGAGTAAAATTATTTTCATAAAGAGTAAAGTAACAAATGTATCTTTTTTACTTTTTTATTATTATTATTTTTTTTTTTAAGTATTAAAGAATTCTTTCTCTAAATTCTTTAACACCTTTATGTTGTGTTTCAAACACACACAGACGCATGCAAACACACACTTTTTTTCAGCAGTGTGTGTTTTCAACTCTAGCACATTCTCAGCATACCAGTGCGGTGTGGTTCCTCTGTGTTGCCATAGCAAAGCATGATGGGATTGTTCAGGCCGCAGAGCTGCTGGAATGCGCTTTATGTTTTTAGAGTCAATGTGGTTTCCCCTCCCCCTGCCCTTCACCTTGTCCCTGCATGTGTGTGTGTGTGTGTGTGTGTGTGTGTGTGTGTGTGTGTGTGTGTGTGTGTGTGTGTGTGTGTGTGTGTGTGTGTGTGTGTGTGTGTGTGTGTGTGTGTGTGTGTGTGTGTGTGTGTGTGTGTGTGTGTGTGTGTGTGAGAGTTTTTACCCATGTTGTAGGTGTAGTGAAAAAAAAAAAGTGTCAAAGGATTTATAAAATACAAAAATAATGTAAACAATAAACTTGTTAATTTACTTATATGGAATTAATTACATTTTTTTATATGAAACGGTTGAATAAATAGTAATGAAATTAAGTGTATAATTAAATAAATGTAATGATGTAATATATAGTGCTGGCCTTTAAGTAGTAGTAATTGTTTGTCTATAATAATAATAATGGTGATGATGATGCTAGTATTAATAATAATAAGAGGAAGAAGAAGAGGAAGAATGCTAATAATCATAATAATAATAATAATAATAATAATATGTAACAAAAATTGAAAATACTTTAAATTTTTCGTATTTAAAAATAATAAATAGGAGGTACAATTAAGGTGTATCCGGAAAGTTTTCACAGCGCTTCACTTTTTTCACATTTTGTGATGCTCATCCTCTGGCCAAAAACATTCCTACAGTGAAGCATGGTGGTGGCAGCATCATGCTGTGGGGATGTTGTTGACGTCCTTGATAAAAACCTGCTCCAGAGCGAGCACTCTGGACCTCAGACTGGGGCGACGGTTCGTCTTCCAACAGGACAACGACCCTAAACACAGAGTCAAGATGATAAAGTAGTGGCTATGGGAAGACTCTGTGAATGTTCTTGAGTGATCAGAGTCCAGACCTGTACCTGATTGTACATCTCTGGAGATCTGAAAATGGCTGTGCACCGACACTTCCCATCCAACCTCCATGGAGCTTGAGAGTTTCTGCAAGAAGAATGGGAGAAACTGCCTAAACATAGATGTGTGGAGCTTGTAGCCTCAAACTCAAAAAGACTCGAGGCTGTAATTGGTGCCGAAGGAGCTTCAACAAAGTATTTATTAAAAGCTGTGATATTTATGTACATGTGATTTTTCTTTTTTTGTTTTAATCTTCAATACATTTGCAAAGATTTCAAACAAACTTCTTTCACGTTATCATTATGGGGTTTTGTTTGTAAAACTTCAAGGAAAATAAGGAATTTAATTCATTTTGGAATAAAGCTGTAACGTGGACAAAGTGAAGCTCTGTGACAACTTTCTGGATCCACTGTAACAAGTAAATAAGCAAAATATAAAATAGAGGAATCCAAAATTAGTTTTTATCTGCTTATTTTTAAGTGGTGATTAAAATTCAGAAATTCCATAATATTCTTAGTTTTGTTATTGATGAAGATGATGATGAAGATGATGAGTTATTAGAGCACTGAATCAATGTTGTTCATCTGTGTAAAGGGTGATCTTTGCTCTGGGCATCTCCATGACCTTCATCAACATCCCAGTCGAGTGGTTCTCCATCGGGTTTGACTGGACATGGATGCTGCTGTTCGGAGACATCCGTCAGGGAATCTTCTACACCATGCTGCTCTCCTTCTGGATCATCTTCTGTGGAGAACATCTCATGGTGAGGCAGAGCAAATGGTCACTAAAGAATAGGATGTTCTTTAGGATGTTAGATCAGGTGTCCATGAACCTTTGGCCATATTCTGTATTTGAAATCCAGCTCTGGTGAACTCTGTGATGTTTATAATAAAGTAAAACAATCTCCATTCTCACCTCAGTGTTTGTGTGATTTTTGTGCTGCAGGACCAGACGGAGAGGAACCGCTTCTCCATGTACTGGAAGCAGGTGGGACCCATCGTCTTCGGCTCCTTCTGCCTCTTCATCTTTGACATGTGCGAGAGGTGAGACGCCACATAAAATCCACACTCTAGCTCTGCTGTTATTATAATGAGGAAGCCTGGAATTCACATGGAAATTAGATTTCTCAAAAGTGAAGGGAAAATTTCATGCTCCAGCATCCAAAGATGTTTAAGACAATTGTGTGCCTCAAAGTTTGTGGGAACAATTTTAGGAAGAAGCAGATATGGCTGGAAATGTCAGGTGTCCCGATACTTTTGATCATATAGTGAAGGTTGCATGAAGTTGTATGAAGATAGATAGAGATGAGATATATTTATATATATATATATATACACACACACACACACACACGGATAAAGGTATGTAAATTATATACATAATTGTTCAAGAATTGCTGTGTTGTAAGAGGAAAAATTAAGTTTTGTGAACATGTAATGCTTTTTTCAGAGTTTAATCTTTTTATTTTAACATTTTTTAATTTAATACATTTTTTATAGAGGAGTGCAACTGACCAACCCCTTCTACAGCATCTGGGCTTCAGATGTTGGCACTGAACTGGCTGTATCCTTTTATTTATCTGCATCTACAATGCATCTGAATAAAAAAAAAAAAAAAAAAAAATTCATTTATTTCTCTATTTTTGGCACAAAAAAAGCAAAAATCTTTCTTGACAAAGCTGATTTCAGATGGCGTTCATCATCGTGGCTGGTATATGCGCCTGCCTTTACTTCCTGTTCTTGTGCTTCATGGTGTTCCAGGTGTTCAGAAACATCAGTGGGAAGAGATCGTGTCTGCCTGCTATGACTAAAGCTCGCCGTCTGCATTATGAGGTACGTTTACTAATCCAATTTATTTATATTATTTTTTTTATTTATTTTTATTTTATTTATTTATAAAAAAAATTATATGTATAGGGCTGTCAGAATGAATGCTTTATTAACACGTGATTGATGTAGCGCGCATTTCTGTCATTTTTATTAAAAATATAAATAAATACATTTAAAAGAGGTGAAATTAAAACCTTCGAACACAACACATTTATTTTCTTTACTCAGATATAAAAAAAATATATTTTAATCAGTAAACACTTGTTTTACTGACGCGCCAAGTCTCAAATCACGCACCAAAATCCGCCATGATTCTTCTTCTTCTTATATATATATATATATACACACACACACACACACATACACTTTGTATGGCCACAGGGTCGTGGTATCCGTTCTTCTCCCCTCAGGGTCTGATCTTCCGTTTCAAGTTCCTGATGCTGGTCACCCTGGCATGTGCAGCCATGACCGTCATCTTCTTCATCATCAGTCAGGTTTGTAGACCGAGACATGATCGTAATAACTTTTGGAATGGATGTACAGTGAGGAAAATAAGTATTTAAACACCCTGCTATTTTGCAAGTTCTCCCACTTAGAAATCATGGATCATACAAATAAATAGTTTAAAAATCATATATTGTGATTTCTGGATTTTTTTTTTAGATTATGTCTCTCACAGTGGACATGCACCTACGATGACAATTTCAGACCCCTCCATGATTTCTAAGTGGGAGAACTTGCAAAATAGCAGGGTGTTCAAATACTTATTTTCCTCACTGTATATATATTTATATGTATATATACATACGTGTGTGTGTGTGTGTGTGTGTGTGTGTGTGTGTGTGTGTGTGTGTAGGTGAATGAGGGACACTGGCACTGGGGAGATTACACAGTCCAGATAAACAGCGCGTTCTTCACTGGGATTTATGGCATGTGGAACCTGTACGTGTTTGCCATCATGTTCCTGTACGCACCATCACACAAACGCTACGGAGACGAACAAGCTAGTGGTAAGAACCTGAAACACACACACACACACACACACACACACAAACTAATAATTACTGACTGTCTGCATACTTTTATCCCTCAGTCTCAGAGAAAGAGGTGTGGCCTCTATCAAGCTTGGTGAAGGAGGTGTGGTTTCTCTGTCACTCAATGAAGGAGGTGTGGCTTCTATCTGTAGGTCTCATTGAAGGAGGTGTGGCCTCTGTATCTGTCAATCTCATAGAAGGAGGTGTGGTTTCTATCCGTAGGTCTGATTGAAGGAGGTGTGGCCACTGCATCAATTTTAATGAAGTAGGTGTGGGCACTGTAGTTGTCAGTCTCAATGAAGGAGGTGTGGTTTCTATCTGTAGGTTTTATTGAAGGAGGTGTGGCCACTGCATCAATTTTAATGAAGTAGGTGTGGCCACTGTAGTTGTCAATCTCAAAGAAAGATGTGTGGCCTCTCCGTCTGTCTCATAGAAGGAGGTGTGGCCACTGTGTTCCTCAGTCTCAGAGGAGGTGTGTCCTGTTTTATCTCTATCTGTGTGTGTGTGTGTGTGTGTGTGTGTCAGGGGGAAACAGGGCCTCTTTGACTAGAGTGTGTGTAATGGAGAGCAGGCTTCTTTCCAAAACTGGTATAATGAGATCCATCCATCTCCTGACGTCAGACTAACTTTTCTTTCTTTCTTTTATTCCCCCCAAAGTTTAGGCCACACTCGGCTCTCTAATGTCTCTCTAACATTTATACTTCTGCACTGTTTTCTCTCTGTGGGCATTCGTTCTCTTTTACGAGGTAAATGGAAGCTTTGGTGACTGAATCACCTCTGAGTCATTGTGTAAACATGGTGTCTAACAGCAGTGTGTGTTTCTCCTTCCTGGACCAGACAATCCGTTAACACGTGATTAACAATCGACACCATGCAAAAAAGCAGACGCCAAGTTACCAAGTGACCTCATGTGATTTTTAGGTGTTGATTTTAGATTTTTGTGTTATAGGGGACGTGTTCGTAACCATGGTAATAGTGAATGGATGTAATGGCGTCTTGTTTAATGTGGTGACGTATAAATACAGGAATAAAATATGTGTAGAAACTCTGCTGGGATTTGAAGGGAAAGAGATTCAATGATGTCATTTGCAATGCATTATGGGAACAGCATTCTTTTCCTTGTCGTGTATACAGTTTTACAATTCTTCTCCTTTTTTTCCCCTATGAGCTCATTCTCATAATTTCATGGCCATTGATTCTTGTTAGTGAACAATTTTCTGGAAGCGCTTACCTCCAAGTGGTTCATCTGATTCCTAATAACAATATACAGGACAGATGTATTCAACTAAACGATCACAATTTACATTAATTGTAAACTCTAAATGTAATGTCAATTATTCAGGTCTGTTGATTGAATTCACTCTATGACCAAATGTTTGTGGATTTCAATAAGATGATATATGCTTATTAAAATCCCATATCAGTTTGTTTTTATAATGAGCTCCACTCTTCTTGGAAGATGTTCCACTAGATTTTGTGAAGATTTTTTGCTACAAGTGTGTTAGTAAAGTCAGGTCCTGATAGGACCTGGTAGGTAGGTGAGAAGGTGAGGAGGCCTGGAGTGCAGTCAGTGTTCACATTTATCCCAGAGATGTTCAACAGGGTTGGAGCTCTAGAGCAGGAGATCTTCCACTCCAACCCATGTAAAGCAGATCCTCATGGACCCAACATTATGCACAGGTGTACAGGTGAAAATTTTCATGTTGGCCACCTTTTCGTGCGCCTCCACAGACACCCTACACAATTATGCGCCTCCAAACTTGTGGAAACAATCTGGAGAAGAAGCACATATGAGTGGGAAAGTCAGATACCCCACTGCTTAATATAGTATAATTAGGGATGGATAAATGAATGAATGATGTGGATATAAAATACCACATAATACTGAACATCTGCTTATGACCCCAGTTTTGTATCAATCCACCACCCATAAACCAGAACCCCACGCTTTCGACCTGTTCGTAGCTGTTTTGATGTCTCATGCTTTACATATTTGTCATCTTGATGCAGGAGATCAGGGAGGGACCAGTGGTGAGGACATCCAGCTTACCACCACCATCACCCACGCTGACGGACCCACTGAGTTGTACAGAATGATGGGAAAGGATTCACAAGAGTAGTCTCTTCCATCACTTCCATCCTCGATCATCTCAGCACACCAGCTTAGCCACCATTCTTGTTAAACTTCTCCACTGTTTCGGGTGATCCAAACCCCTCCTCCACCTTCTCCATCTTCTCCTTAGAGACAAGGATTGTGGCATTTTCCATAAAGGTCTAACGTGTTCCATTACACCATTACATTCAAATTGGAAACCATTAGGATTTGTATCGTATCCATATGTATTTTATACTAAATATCACGATTTATTGTAGACATCATTGTTGGAACGTGCCTTATTTTATTATTTGTTTGGACAGACATACTCATTTGCTAACTGGCTAGCTAACCGAGTAGCATGTTAGCTAAATACTAAGCTAGAATAGCAACAAATGACTTTCATCGCTTCATTTGCATACGACGTTGACGATTACGACGCGCGGTTGCGGAAGTGCTTTGCCTTCCATTGTTCCAAAGGTCATTAAAACAAACCTCAAATGAATTAAGAAGACACTTTTTGGATGCTGGGAACAGAAAAATGACAGAGTAAGTCGATAAGCAGGATTTCTTTGGATCATAACCGCAAAGTTGAGCTGATTTTGCAGACAAGGGATTGGATTTGGTGACATGGAATTTGGCGCCATCTGGTGGATGGAAGAGAAAGTTACAAAGTGTATGACCATCACTACGTTGACCAAATCGTTAGTAAAAAAATAAAACCAAGCAGGTATTTTGCATCTATAGTTCATTTAACCGGGTGGTGTTGGTGATGATGATGATGATGATGACGATCATGTGGTTCATTATCAGGATACTAAATTGCAACATGTTCCTCAAACATCAAAGCAATGGGAGTTATTCCCCATCCTACCTGAATGGTGTGTGACTCTGGAATGTGTATTCCACTGATTTGGTTAAAACTAAATCTCTTCTTTATTACTTTTATCACTTCAGATAGGTTAAATTATAAAACAGTATCTATTCAGCTCTCCGGTTAGAATTAACCCCGCCTCCTCTTTTCCATACACCACATTCGTAAGACCACACTCAGCGTTCAGCATCTTCCATCATGTTTGTCAAAACACTAAGTTCATAACTAGTATGTTACGATGAAGATATATTTTTTATAAAGTGCTTATTTTCAATCTTAGCTGTATCACTGTCTGTTGTATAATAAAAGGACTTTTTCAGAATGATTGTACTTTTTGTTGTTTTCCCGTTTATGAAGAAATAAAACACGAGTGTTTATTATAGTAAAATAATGTTTTTATAGGGTGGTTAATGGAGCTGAGTCCTCTGATCTGCACGTGACCTCTAAAGGCATGTGTGTGGTATCTGGCACCAAGACGTCATCAGCAGATCCTGTAAGTTGAGAGGTGGAATCTCCTTGAGGCCGAGGTTTAAACTCTTTCTCATGTACCTCAAACTGGCCTGAAGCCTTTGTTGTTGTGAGGATGTGCAGTGAGCTTATTCTGCTGATATAAGGGAATGCTTTTACTCTGAACACCAACATAAATGCCAGGACCAAATGTTTCCCAGGAGAACATCACCCAGAGCATCAAACGTCTTCCCACAGTAGATACTCATGCCATCTCTACCCCCGGTAAGATCCACTTATGTATTTGGTGTCCATGTGAAGAAAAGGGCAACTTAATTAAGACTACCTTCTTCAGTTGCTCCATTGTCCTGTTCTAATGCTCACATGTTGAGTGTGGGAGCTTTGGGTGGTGTACAGCCCACATGAACATTTTTAGCAGGTTGTGATACAGCCAACCCTAAAGCGCTAGCCCTGATTCCTCATATGCACATCTTAAATGTCCATGATTCTGTCTCTGGGTCAATGCTTGTCCTTTTGTCAAACATTTTTAGTAGAGAATAACCCGTGCATACTGGAGTGAACCCCAAACCACCTTCTGTTCTAGCAGTGCTCTTCAGGCATAAACAATTTTAAGGAACACACTTATAGGCAATAAATATACACATTCTTTTATACAACCTTTTAACCACTTTATTTGTGTAAAGCTGCTTTGAGACATGAATTGAATTTGTTTTTAAACTTTTTCTGTAAAGGGGAGTGGATTTGGAAGCCCCACCTGACCTATCCTCCATAACCCCCAAAAATATGGTAATTAAATACTAATGAAAATTGAAAAATGTAAAATTTATTGAATTTAATAACATAAAATAGCGAAAATAGAGAAAATAAACGTGTAGTTGTGTTTACACTTTTTTTGCAACCTGTACAAAAAATTATTATAATAATCAAAAAAGAGCAAATGCATTTGGCAATAACGATGAACAAGTCAAGAACAAAAAGAACATCAATCTGTGAGTCTCATCACTGCGTTAGTGGCTGCAATGAGCCTGTTTTACACTGCACATCTTTTTAAAACGGGTTTACAGGCTTCATGCTGCCACTCTCAAGTCATCTTCTTCATCCAGCTGAGATCTGTCATTTGTTTTTAGTGAAGCAACATCTGAAAATTACGAAAATCCTAAGGCCATTAATTATAATATATTTTTATTTTTTCCTCGTGATCAAGACGCAATTTTCTTGTGATCTGGACATAACAAACGTTGTTTTCTCGCTTTTCTCCACATGCCTGCAACAGGGAACGTCCAAGCGTCTGCTGCCACCAATGGTTATGGTCATTATCCATGATGCAATAGTTCCACTTTTTCTTCCAGGTACCCTAACTGATGTTTTAATTTACTTGCATTAATGACTTAATTGTTTGTTTTATTTTTAATAAAGAAAATTATCATTAAAGATTAATAAAGAACACAAACAAATAAATCCTGCCGTTCATTGCGCCCCACCTGTTATGTCTTTACTCCCCCGCTAGAGGGCCGCGCCCCACACTTTGGGAACATGTTTACAGAGGCGTACTCTATATCAAATTTATCTTAAATTCATTCATTTTCTCCCGCTTATCCGTAATTCGGGTCGCGGGGGCAGCAGTTTAAGCAGGCCCCCACCTTCGACTGCTGCCCAATCCTCACAGCACCATCCCTTACGGTCTCTCCTGCAGGTGGTGAGCCCACGGGAAGGCGGCCCCACGTCACGGACCTTGATATTTCCCTCGTAAGGGACCCCCGGAGCATAGAGGGTTAAGGGCCTTGCTCAAGGGCCCAAGAGTAGCAGCTTGGCGATACCGGGGCTTGAACCCCAGACCTTCCGATCGGCAACCCAGCGCCTTAACCGCTGGAGCCACCACTCCCCCTTTTAAAATGCTTAAATTCATTGAATGCAAATGAATGCACAATTGAACTTTTAATGTAAAAAAATAAACATTTCAGCTCTATGACATATGACATGTGTTATGGGTGGATTGTTGTTTTTCTCTTCTGATATTTAAGCAGTTAAATTCAAGTACAACATTATCGACATCCAGAACATTCTACCTGAGGATGGAATTATAATATATATATATATATATATATATATATATATATATATATATATATATATATATATATATATATATATATATATATATATATATATAAAGTACTTCAACAATCTTGTTTAAAATAGGAATGCAGTCAAATATACCAAGAAATGTGACATGTAGCAATTAATATACTTCAAACCGTTCCACCGTGAGCCATCACATCAAACCCAGTCCATTTGAATGCCTGGAACAATATGCAAAATGCCACGCTATCTGCTGTAATATTTCCCTGAGAGATGTTCTAATGAATTCTATCAAAGTTTTTCAAGCAATACTTTAAAAAGCTTGATACTCTTCGTCTGCCGGCATTACGATTCTATCATGGCTGCAAATCGTAACATCTTGTAGTTTCTTGCCGCTAAATGGCTCGTCGATGATCGAATTGCTCCAAGAAATGCTTGGATATCCGAAAACCACATCCATCTTCTCGTTAGTGGGCATCATGTTAACCATTTTGGAGGTTCCCGAGTCTGTACAACCGTTCCACACACTGTAATTAACATCCGTATATATTTTAGGGTCCAGGTTCTTAGACGACACCAGGAAGTTCTCACTCAGAATGTTTGTAAACTCATTGCTTACAGCTGGCTTGGACATGCCACTGGAGCTGGATTGCCAATAGTACTTATTTTCGAATGCTTGTTCAATAATTAAAGCTTCATGATCCTTCTCACGTTCCAACCGAACCTTTTCAGAGCTGTTCTCATTTATGCTCTCGTAGCACGTCGTGGAGTAAATCAGTGGTGCCGAATCGACGTCTTTCTTCAGAATGAGACCATAGTGACGGTCTTGATCCTGGACTTCACAAGATTCCAGGCTGTGGATGGAACAAAATTATTTTCAGAAGCGAAACATATATGGATTTTTTTACATTCCAACACATAAAAGATGACAGCATCACCATATTTTCTTGTTGATGTGGTTTGCCGTGGAATCAGGATTGACAGATGAAAACTCGGATTGAATTGACAGAAGCTGTGGGACCTGAAGGAGAACAGGATAAAGGATGAAGGAATTAAATAAAAAATCTTGTTCTTTTGTACAATAAACCTCCACAACTACAAGTATTATTTTTTGCTAATAATTTAGTACCACAATTGTCTACCTACATTTTAACATAAGCAACTGACCAGAAATTGTACAGTGATTCTTTAAATCTTAATAAACAAATCTCCAATTAAATTTTATTATGGTTTAGAAATTCGAGATCAATTCTTTAAATGTAAACTTTTTGTGTATCTCTGACTTTTTTTAGGGTTTCTGTAGTACAAATAAGAAAGAAATGAATGATTTCAAAATGCTCCATAATGGAGTAACTGGAGAAAAAACGTTTAGCATTACTTACCTGTTTTACAAAATTTGTCGTAAATTTGGGAGTAGGAATCTCATCCCACCATGGTTTTAGCACTCTGAAATAACAAAAACAAACAAACAACAGTTATAAGTTTCAGACTTATAACTGACTTAAGTCGTTTTGAATGTGAAAGAGAAGTTCAGAAATTCATGACAATAGTTGTTGAGATTTGTGAAAGGGGATTTAGAGACCTCTCTGGTAGAAATGTGGTATTGCAATCACCTCGAGGTGAAATAAAAAGGCACTTAAATAATCTCAGGTGAAAAATTCTGGTAAATATATATATATATATTTTAAAAAGCAACCAAAATGGGAAAACTTTGTGAGTTTTTTATTTTAATTTATGTGACCAATGAGACAGAATTCACCATAATAAAATGTCAATGTTTTTGCTAGTTCATAATGACCATGATGTTATGAACAACGAAAGTTTGTGCTTGTTCATAATGACTTGTTCAGAACGACCAAAATAGAAATAGACCCTAATTTAAGCCATGTTGTCACAATAAAGAAGGTAATTCAAATACAAACTACAGAAAACAGCCACTACCATGGCATTGTGATCACATGACAAACCATGTGAGGGCTACATTTTCTCAGGTTTATGCTGTATGCCCAAGGTGAAGTGGAGAGAATTATAATGGTGTAAGGTATATATATATATATATATATAAACTTTCTTTCAGCTTCTCCCATTAGGGGTCGCCACAGCGGATCCTCCGCACGTTTGATTTGGCACATGTTTTACGCTGGATGCCCTTCCTAACGCAACCCTCCCCAATTTATCCGGGCTTGGGACCGGCACTGAGAGTGGCTGGGGATGGTTCCCTGACCGGGGATCGAACCCGGGTCGCAGGGGTGAGAGCGCTGCATCTTAACCACTAGACCACCAGGGGATCGTTATATCGTTTCATTTACAATTCTGCTGCTCCAAATCTCACAGACAGAGATAAAGTAGTGCCAGAAGATTAGTTATTTACAGATTGTATTTATTTACATGAATCTGAATGAATAGTTTTTAGAGTAAACAAGGGGAATTACATACAACTGTGGTGCATCTCTACTAATAATGAAGCTGTTGGTGTAACTCCTGGTGCTTTTGTTCATCCTATTTCTCATTTGAGCTTTTTTTCCCCTCCAGTTTGTCTCCAAATTAATTTTGTGCCTCAACCTATTCATTAAAATCCCTGTATTCACCGTACAAGTTACACCACATGTAAAACGGTAAGTTCATAAGAAAATGTGTACAATAGTTGTCTCACACTGGATGGAACAAAATGTTGGATATACAATGTGACACAAATGCAAGACATGGGTTTTAAAGTCTAAGTAGAAGTAAAGACGCAAAACTGATGAGCTCGATAATAAGTATTTAGTGGTAAAGAGTTGAACCAGTTTAGGCGTTTGTTTGGTTTCTAAGATGAACACTGGGGGGCAGCAGAGAGGTGAGTAATCTGACTGCGTAGTTGCACAGAAAGTTGTCGATCTTAGATCGGTATTAAAACACCTTTAACTAGTAGCTTTATTACTAAAAAAGTTATTTTTTAAAAAGCGCATTTACGTTTTTCTACTGCCAAAAGGTTCAATATTTGGCCTATTTTAAAAAAATAAAAAAGGCACTTATTATCTGACGGTCCTTCAGGTAAAAACAATAGTGGTGCGTGTCGAGCCTGTAAGCATTCAAGCACAGCGAGATCTCAAGGATAAGTCCAGCATGCCTCATGTCTCTGAAATGCATGCGTGAAATCTGACCTGACAAGATACAGGATGCTGATTATGACCAAACCCATTTAAAAAACAAACACACACACACACACACACACACACACACACACAAAAGATGTCTTACCTGTAAAACCAGAAGTAGATGGAGGATATACAAATGATCAGAATGAGACATAAAATGGGGATTATTATCTTGAGGGTGTTTTGAAATGATATTGCTGCAGGACACAAAGACATATGTTTCTGTTAAACACACTGCTTAAACGGGTTCTCACACACACACACAATAATGCTGGGTCAAACTTACGTGTTTCGAATGTAATCGGTTCACTGTAGTCGCTGAACGTATGATTAAAAGGGTAGCTTGATTTCACTCTCGCTCTCAGAACATATCTGGAATTTGGTTGAAGGTTCCTGCCAAGAATCTCATGTACAGTGGAATCTTCCTGCAATAGCGTTGTCTCCTGTATGAAGAGTATAAAAGCTTTTCATTCACCGAATGCGTCCTATCTTTGGGATTGTTCTCTCAGGAATGTGAGGTGACTTACTTTTTCATCGCTTCCATCAATCTTGTAATTTAGCTCCACCATCAAGGAGTCTGAAAAGGGTTGTTTTGTGTAGGTGGTGTTCACCTCAATTAAAATGTCTCGGTTTGCCTTCTGAACGACTGATGTGATGATCGGTCTTCTGGGCTTGACTGCATTGAGAGAAAAAATATATACATGAGGATGTGAGGATATGAGATATAGAGTACCTTTCAGGATAAACTGAGGCTCGCATGAACTAGTTAATGAACATATGTGCTAGTCACCTTCACGACTAGTCAAGCGGTGAAGAAAGCAGCAACAGCTTTGAACTTTGTTAATCGGAATATGAGGAAATCAGTTAAAAACTGGCATAGGACAAGGAAACGTATTTTTATCACTCTGCATGACTAAAAGCCCACACCTGCTGCTAACTCATGAATAAATCCCTCCTGCAAATATTGTTGTTAGCCGTAGAGCTGGCATTGTGTTTGAGTGAATACTACCGCAATCGAAAGGTTGCCTGCCACTATTATCTAATCTTGTTTATCTAGTTTAAGGTCTGATCACACGCAAGCACCTGCTACTAAAGCAAGCGCTGTATAGAGCAGACCAAAAACCACCAAGACACAGCTCTAAATATCACTCCCATCACTATTTTCCATCCATGATCAGTTAGCGGTTGTGCTACAGCAGGGAACTTCAACGTTTTTCAGGTCAAGGACCCTTTTTTTTTCACAGTTGTCATTTATTTTAATAGATTTGCAGTTTCATACATTTTTCTTTAACTGTCAGGTGGACAATTATTCATTTACATGAACATCAGCTTTAATTTTATTAGAACTTTAATGTATTATATATTTTATATTGTATAATATTTTATCTTTGATGTTTTTACCCATGTTTTTTAATTTTTTCAAACAAAAAATTATTTGTGATTCAACATTAATTAGCGGACCCCATGCAGTACCGCCGTGGAAGCCCTAGGGGTCGCGGACCCCCGGTTGAAGACCCATGTGCTAAAGTATAGTATCAACTCTTTCAGTCCAAAAAGCATTGGGACTGAAAGCTTTTCCGAACTTACCTGATCCATCTTGATTTCCTGACATAGTTTTTGTCAGTGGCAAACTTCA
Organism: Silurus aristotelis; assembly: GCF_946808225.1. Lineage (NCBI taxonomy): Eukaryota > Metazoa > Chordata > Actinopteri > Siluriformes > Siluridae > Silurus > Silurus aristotelis. Next base: position 1,484,340 of record NC_139595.1, on the reverse strand, counting down.
GATTTAGATTATTGTAAATGGTAAAGACCATGAAGAAGCTTTGTCAAAACAAATAGTCCATTGTCACAAAAAAAGCAATGCATATAAAACTGAAAAGAAATACTGTACATTTTGTACTCTGTGTATGTCTGTGAGCTGTAGTGCTGTTTGATAAATGCACTAATAAATGAACTAAAAAACAAACAACTAGTTGAGTACCAGTGAACATTCATGCAAATTTCAGTAAACCCTAATTCACTTACTGCTATTTCCAGTACTGATCGTTATTGGCCACCAAACATTGTCTTCTTTCGACAGGTTTATTTTAAGATCCTCGCCAATGACGAACCCCGGGAAATCGATTCTACATTCACATGTACCGAGATGGGTTTCTTCAAAATGGCAAAATCTGCAACATTACAGAGAAAGAAGGACCATATAAATAAAAATAAAAAATACACTAAGAATTCATTCATGAAAAAAAATCACTTCTTTTTTTACCTACCGATCTAACCTGTGGTGGGTTTCTATTAAGGCTTTGAGTCTGTATTCAGAACAGATCTCAGATACAGCCGGGGTCAAACTGCACTTCAGCTCGGTGTCGTAATCGTTATAGCATTGCAGAGACTCTGGAAAAAAGTTTGAGGCGTCAGAAACATAGCGGTTTATCTGGAAGTCTCAGTGGCACCAACAATAATTCGGTGAAGTGGCAGAAATATGTTGACCAATTAAAAAATGTAAACACACACACACACACACACACACACACACAATAATGCTGGGTCAAACTTACGTGTTTCGAATGTAATCGGTTCACTGTATTCGCTGAACGTATGATTAAAAGGGTAGCTCGATTTCACTCTCGCTCTCAGAACATATCTGGAATTTGGTTGAAGGTTTCTGACATGAATCTCATGTACATTGGAACCTTTCTGCAATAGCGTTGTCTCCTGTATGAAGAGTACAAAAGCTTTTCATTCACCAAATGCGTCCTATCTTTGGGATTGTTCTCCCAGGAATGTGAGGTGACTTACTTTTTCATCGCTTCCATCAATCTTGTAATTTAGCTCCACCATCAAGGAGTCTGAAAAGGGTTGTTTTGTGTAGGTGGTGTTCACGGTAACTAAAATGTCTCGGTTTGCCTTCTGAACGACTGATGTGATGATCGGTCTTCTGGGCTTGACTGCATTGAGAGAAAAAATATATACATAAGGATATGAAGATATTAGATATAGAGTACCTTTTAGGATAAACTGAGGCTCGCATGAACTAGTTAATGAATATATGTGCTGGTCACCTCTATGACTAGTCAAGCAGTGAAGAAAGCAGCAACAGCTTTCGACTTTGTTAATCGGAATATGAGGAAACCAAATTAAAACTTATATTGCATAGGACAAGGAAACGTATTTTTATCACTGACTAAAGCCCACACCTGCTGCTTGCTCATGGGTAAATTCCCCCTGCAATTATTTTTGGCACCTGTAGAGCTAGCATTGTGTTTGAGTGAATACTACCGCAATCGAAATGTTACCTGCCACTATTATCTAATCTTGTTTATCTAGTTTAAGGTCTGATCACACGCAAGCACATGCTACTAAAGCAAGCGCTGTATAGAGCAGACCAAAAACCACCAAGACAGAGCTCTAAACTTCACTCTCATTACTATTTTCCATCCATGATCAGTTAGCGGTTGTGCTACAGCAGGGGACTTCAACGTTTTTCAGGTCATGGACCCTTTTTTTTTCACAGTTGATTTTTATTTTAATCGATTTGCAGTTTCATACATTTTCCTTTTACTGTCAGGTAGACAATTATACATTTACATGAACATCAGCTTTAATTTTAATAGAACTTTAATGTAATAATGATAATGTTTTTTAAATTCAATATTTAATCTTTGATGTTTTTACCCATGTAAATTTTTCTTTAATCAAAAAATTATTTGTGATTCAACATTAATTAGCGGACCCCCTGCAGTACCGCTGTGAAAGCCCTAGGGGTCACGGACCCCCGGTTGAAGACCCATGTGGTAAAGTACAGTATCAACTCTTTCAGTCCAAAATGCATTGAGACCGAAAGCTTCTCCGGACTTACCTGATCCATTTGATTCCCTGACAAAGTTTTTGTCAGTGGGAAACTTCTGATTTAGATTATTGTGAATGGTAAAGACCATGAAGAAGTTTGGACTGCAATAGACTTTGTATTTAAGTCTCCATCATTAAGCAGTTGTTACCATCCAGAATGATGAAAATAAGGATGAGTTCCCTTTTCAAAATCTGATTCCTTTCAAGTTTTCCTTTTCCTCATTAAGTCTCAGGGAGTTTTTCCCTGAACTCTGGTTCATTCATTAGAGACTAACAATACCTATAGGAACTAATTTATGAATTATATATTTACACTTTTGATCTATTTATACGTGTACAAGCTAATTTGTGACAAATAGTCCATTGTCACAAAAAAGCAATGCATATAAAACTGAAAAGAAATACTGTACATTTTGTACTCTGTGTATGTCTGTGAGCTGTAGTGCTGTTTGATAAATGCACTAATAAATGAACTAAAAACAAACGAATAGTTGAGTACCAGTGAACATTCATGCAAATTTCAGTAAACCCTAATTCACTTACTGCTATTTCCAGTACTGATCGTTATTAGCCGCCAAATCTTGCCTTCTTTCCACAGGTAAATTTTCAGATCCTCGCCAATGACAAACCCTGGTAAATCGATTCTACATTCGCATGTGCCGAGATGGGTTTCTTCAAAATGGCAAAATCTGCAACATTACAGAGAAAGAAGGACCATATAAATACCAAAAAACAAATACACTAAGAATTCATTTATAAAGAAATCACTTTTTTTTTTACTCTCCAAACTAACCTGTGGTGGGTTCCTAATAAGGCTTTGAGTCTGTATTCAGAACAGATCTCAGATACAGCCGGGGTCAAACTGCACTTCAGCTCGGTGTCGTAATCGTTAAAGCATTGCAGAGACTCTGGGAAAAAGTTTGAGGTGTCAGAAACATGGCGGTTTATCTGGAAGTCTCAGTGGCACCAACAATAATTCAGTGAAGTGGCAGAAATATGTTGACCAATTAAAAAATAAATGTGTGACTTAGTTTTCTGTTTATATTTGATTTTTGAAGTCTTTTCTTCAACCCTCAGTGGTAAATGCATGGGGTTCAGCTCTCTCTGAGGCAACAGAAATAGAAGTGAACCAGTAAATGAACCAGTTAATTAAATGTGAGGTTTTTTAAAAACCTCGAAAAATCGCATAACCGTAACACAAAACACTTGAAGGAGCGGTGAGTCTAATTCATGTAGAATCATGAACAAATCAACTCTTGAAATTCTTGAAATTCTTGAAATCAACTTGTTCAACCTTTTGGGTTTGTCTGGATATTCCATTATATAACCCTCTACTGCCTCAAATGGAATAAATGTGAGTTTCTCCTGGGCATCTGTCCAAATTTCATAAATGTAATTGCTCTCAGGTCTCAACTTTTTCCCAAATTCATTCTATTTCTTACAATAAGACTAAATCAACTGTTTTAAAAAGTGGGGGAAAAAATCTAGTGATCCAAAGATCACTATAAGCAAAAGTTTCTGGACACCGGACCATAAGATTGGTTTGTGCATTCATTCCATATTTATTGCTGGTATAATCACCTCTACTCTTTTTTGGAAGATGTTCCACTAAATTATGGAATGTAATTTTGTGGATTTGTGGTCATGTAGTTGCAGGGATGTTAGTAAAGTCATGTACTGATGTTGGTGAAGTCAGAAGGTCCACCTCCCCTACATTAGTACCTACATCTGACCTCAACACTGTTAAACATCCCAAAGGTGTTCGATAATGTTTATAGCTCTATAGCAGGAGATCTTTCACACACTTCCAACAAATGTAAAGGAGATATTAAAATAAAGTTCCTGAACCAAACATGTCCGATACAATTGCGTGACTTAAACTTTGTGCTAACAGTTTGGGGAAGAATCACATATGGCTGGAAAAGTCAGGTGTTCCAAAACTTTTGCTTATATAATGTATCTTTTACGTACATAGCGTTAACATGCAAGACAACAAATTCAATTATGTACATTTGGGACAGACAACAAAGAATAACAATGAGGGAAAAATAAACACAATAGAAAATTTATGTAAAATCTAAAAGGAAAGACGAGTGGATTTGAGCACCGTCTTGGAGAAAGCATGGGTTTACAACAAGCATGGAAATGAAACATATGTATTTATTTTTTACATATTTAGGCATGTACCATGATTTTTTTTTTTTACATGTAAAGACAATTTTCCAGACATAATGTTAGTTTGCTGAATAGAATGAATTATAAGCAACAAACTTACCAGATGATTCAGAGAAGACAAAACCAAAGAGAAGTAGAAATGCTTGGAGAAGTAGAATTAAGGTCCCCATTGTCTATTCCAATTACAAGCTTTCTTTATTTACCTTGTGTTTATGATGAGGATCAGTTTCAGATTAAAATGAAATCGAAGTCATCATAAAATAAACGGTGTGTATAAATCACAACTGATTCCGCTTGTGTTTAAAGCATAAGACTTGTCTCTCAGGTTTCCTTGGCAGGACTGCTGCGAGGAAGAGGATGTCTATCAAAGTAAAAGCAGTTCTGTGGAATGTAAAGGTGTTATTTCCTGCTTGCTCTCCATGAACGACCAACAGAAGAAACAAACACATGCAAACCACCCCCTAAAAAAATACCAGTGTTACTGATGTTATCTGGAAAGGAAAGCAAGGTAAAGTGAAACCATGTGGACCGCCCATGTTATTTATATAGGAGTGCTGAATGTTGTGGGTTGCTGTGACATAAAAAAAAAATAAACAAATGACAAAAACGATTCAGACAGGTAGCATATGCCAGGTTAGGTTTTACACACATGGTAGGATGCAAATGAGTGCATGCGATTAGATTGGATTGCACAACTCAGGGAAACAATATGTGATCTAGAGAATGGAAAAAATTTGTGTAATGCAAATGTGTAAAAAGATACAAATAAAAAATATATTTCAGTAGTTTTAAAAAAAAAGGGCACATGGGGTAAGTAAACATGGTGTGACTCTTAGGATAGAAAGGAGAGAGGGAAAGAGAGAGAGAGAGAACGAGAGAAAATGAAAAAAAATGTGCAGTTAAAAGAGCTTCCTTAACAAGAAAGTGAACTGAGAAAGACAGATATATACATATAAGAGAGAGAGAAAAAAAGAGAGCATGCATAAACAAATAAAATTAAATTGACAAGTGTGAAGGAGTGGCAGAGAGAAGAAGGTGGAGAGAGAGAAAAGGAGAGAGAGTGAAAAAGAATGTCCATAGAGAGAGAACCTCTGTGAACCCATCACAGGTTCCCCCGAACCCCAAAGGACCCTGTTAGCTTCTTTATAATGAGCCATTCATGCTAGTTCTATATCAACAATACGTACATGTTGTGCTTGTATATGGAAAGCAGAGTAAAGACGTGTGATGGTGAGATCAGCTGTATTTCCTTAAAGTGTACTGTGTGTTTTTTCTTTATGTAATTAACCAGCATTAATTGTGCAGTTAAAGTGGCATGTGACTGAGATCTACACACACACACACACACACACACACACACACACACACACACAGAATGGTTCTGTGGAGAAGATTTTACATGTATAGAACACTGCACAATATAGCAATAGAAAAAATTATTCTGTGAAGAATCTTTTGCTCATAGGTTCCTTGGGGAACCATCAATGATTCTTCTACAGAATCACTTTAAAAAACGCTTTTTTGGTTCTTCCTGACATCTTTTTCATTTTATATAGTTAATTACACATTTTTTGTAGAGCCGTGGTGTAGCGGGGTGTAAGAAGAAAACAAATACAATAAGAAAGAAGGACATGTTGTACCCTGAACCTATACACAAAAGAACAAGATGAGCCAGACCAGTGAAGCGGATATGAGTTAGTATGAAGTTCAGAGTGTATGCACTGTATGTAAATGTGCATGTTGTGCTTTAATATGGAAAGCAGAGTAAAGTCGGGTGATGGAGAGATGAGTCATATTTCCTGGGGATGTACATTATGACTTTATAGTAACATAAAACAAAAACATACATATATAATAATTTAATTATCACAAAATTCCGTGATTTGAAATAATGTTGAAACAAATTTAAATGCTAAAAAGGTTAAAAAATATTCGTAAATCAACATTGAAACTGTACCATTAAGCATAATGTCTTTTACAAAAATACACAAAATTATATTTTAAATAATTATGATCATTATTATTCATTAACTGGTCACAGTTCCAAAGAAATGTAAAATCTCCCTATTAAAGTTTTAATGCTGTTTTATGATTGGAAATGGTTCACAGTAAAAACACTGACTGCAAAAATGTGTAATTTGCATTTCAAACAAACATGTAATATATCATTCATTCTGTAATTCATACTTATACTGCAAAGAACTTGGGCTCTAAATGTGGTTTAAGCAACAACAACAAAACAAACAAACAAACAAAACAACAAAAACATCATTTGTTTAATCCTTGCTGCTTTGCATATACACAAAGCCAAAGTTGGCAATAACTGAAGTTCGTTCATGTCCCTCAGATGGGAGGTCAGGAAGACAATAATAACAGGTAAATTCTAGACATTTGAGGTCCCTCTGCCTACTTCCAGCCACCTTTCAGAATCAATAAAAAACAAATATAATATTTTAAAAATATATATATAAAAGGTCATCTTGACCCCCTCTTATTCTTCTTTTTCCTTGGCCATGGCCATTGGCAACATCTTAACGTGTCACGGTACTCGTGTTGTTTTGAATAAACCGACTGCAAATAAGGATCCATCTTTAAATGGTGTTGATGCAAATTGGCAGATAAAGACAGTTTTTTTTAAATAGTTGATTATAATCAAAATACATGATGACAGCTCACACTTTCTTTGCATCCCTGTTTATCTTTTCACTTAGCAGTCCCCGAGGGATGTATTAGTTTTTTGGCGCCATCAAGTACTACGCAGAAAAGTTGGACTCACTGTTCACTGTACACGGTCTGTTCATTCAGAGGGTGGAAGCCACATTTAAACGGTGATAATTACTGGTACCACTGTAGGTGTGTGACAAAGAGCTTAGTCTTACGCTACCCGTCTTGATTGGTGAACTAGTGTATAGGTTTGTTGCGGTTATGGAGGCCCTGGCTTCATGCCCACGGCTCTAGGGCATGGAGTGTAGATTGTTTAAAGACTGCTGAAGCTATTCGTACATCATGTGGACGTTTGTTCCACCATCTTGGTGCAAGAACAGTAATGGTGGGATCAGTGGTGCAGTGGTAGATGATGGAGGTATCAGTGAAGCAGTGCAGTATGAGGTACATGGGTGTTGCTGTTTTTGGGAAGAGCAGCAATGTTTCAAACCTGTTAGAACATGTAGAACATGAAAGAAACATAGACCATCCTTTTAGTATGTTTAGATTGGTTGCATTTGGCAGATCATATCTTATCCAGAGCGACTTTCATTTCATAACATTGTTCAACTGAACAGATAAGCGTTAGTTGACTTGCTCAAGGCTTTAACATGGTGTTGAAGTATGGAATGGAAGTCATTTTGGTTCAGGATTGCTTTCACTTTTCAGAATAAGTCTCTAACCTTCTCTGCTCCAAAAACAACCCCAAACCATTAAACTTCCACCTCCATGTGTGAGTGTGGGGGTGAGTCAATCTGATCACATCGTCTTTCCTGATCTCCATCTTACACAAGTTCTTCTGGTCGAGACAAAAATGTTCCACAGAAGTTTCTTCCATTCATTCACTGTTTAATTCTTATGTGCGTTTAAGTTTGTTGCATAGAAAAAAAGGGACATGCAGGTATCTCACAAACCATCAAAGACTCAAGACTTTTTACAGGTGCTTTGGGTGTGTGAAAGTGAAACTCCATCATTAAAAAATCTACAATAAATAAAAGTGAAACTGTGTGGTTACATGGACAAACCTGTTTTTTAGTCCCATGCCCCACGTGTTTTCTCGCTTGTCCAGTTTTATTGAATGTAAAAAAACCAAACCATATAATAATTGAAAAACCTGAAAAGCACAAGGCTTCAGTGAGAAACCTTCAGCAAGTAGTTAAACCACGATGAGTCACTGAATGAAAACAAGTGCAGACTTGATTCAGTGTTGCGAATAGTTTACTGTAAGAGGTTCCAACAAACATAATTAACTTGCTCATGACGTTGGGTTCCTTTTTGGGTTTGGTTCGTCTCAAGGTTTCTTTCTTATGAAGTTTCAGGGAGTTTTTCCACACCACCATCACCACTATTATCACCCGCTTGTACGTTAAGGGAAAAAAAACATTCATACATTAAAAATTTGTTTGGAATTTATTTATTTATTTAAAAATGCTTTGGGACAATACGCATTGCTAAAAGCGATATTAGGAACACTGGGTATTGGTGACTGAATATCAGCATCATTATGAGGTAATCCTAGTGATCAGTGATTGGTGCTTTCAATACCAATGCTAACAATTTCAATACCAAACTTAATCGTACAAAAGTATTACAATATTGACTGCTTATCTCTAGCGTCTTCACGCAGTATGTTTAGTAAACGTTTATTCTCAACTCATATAAATAATGTGAAGTTGCTGTGTATGGTGGAGAGCTATATCAAGTGCCGGACAGCCACTAACATCTGCTCATAAAGTCACTAGATTTGTCACCGGGCTTGTTACTACAAAACCAAGATGTAATACTGAAAGACAAAGTAGTTACAATATTGGCGCAAAGAAACGTAATAGTCGGAATACTAACTTTTCTTTTTTCCCAAAGCTGAAATGGAGTAGCCTACAAGTAGATTATGCAAGAATATGAAAACTATGAAGAAGATCTGTAAAGACATGCCAGTGAAGGACTCATGTACATCTGATAAATGCAACCTAAATTCCAGGCATGATAATAATCAGGAGGTATGATTGGATCATGTTCAGAGTGTTAGACACAAGTGTTAGACACAAGACAGGTGCCATTGCCATATGAAATCTTAATTTGCTTAACCTTCACATTGTTTGTTCTGAAACTGCTCCACGTAAAAAAAAAAATTAAACATAGTCTACAGGAGTGTCACTTGACCTCAACTCAAACTTTGTCATTTTTTCGTATACACAGTATACAAAAGAACGAAATGTCATTACTAGCGGGCCAAGGTGCATAGACTGTGAAACAGTACGAGTAAACATTAATCATAAATTAACAGAACATTTACATTTGCTGCATTTAGCAGACATCCAGAGCGACTTACAAAAGTGCTTTGAGTCTCAATCCAGGAATAAATCGACACTGGTACACCAGATAACAAACTTCAGATAAATCAGACTACAACACTGTTAAGATTTTGTATTCTTTTTTAAAACAAAGGAAACTTGGGAAGTGTTAGTTTAAGTATTTCAGGAAGAGGAAGGTCTTCAACCATCGCTTGAAGATGCCAGGCTCTCCACTGTTCGGACATCTAGGGGAAGTTCATTCACCTCGGCGCCAGAACATTGAAGTTTACTTACAATTAATTCTGAGAGAAGTAGGTATGAGTCAAGCAGTGCTGGAGGATCTCAGACAGCGTGGTGCACTGCGAGGTGTGATGAGGTCTCTGAGGTAAGATGGCGCTGGTCCATTTTTGGCCTTGTAGTAAACTTTAAACATAACAAAGCTAAGGTGAGATAAATATGAGGTAAAAATTTAAGTAATTTAAGAACAGAGTAAAATAAAGTGCAAGTGCACAGTCAAAGGTGCGCAAGTGTTTAATGTCCAGTGTGTGTATTTTAACTAATGTCTATAGTAAGCAGTTAAAGTTCCTTGCAGATGTCTGCAGATGTTCTACAATGTGCAATGGGCATTTTTAGTGGCCGAGTGCGAGTGTGTGTTTATGACCATTGAGTGACTACTAATGTCCACAGTTAAGGAGGTGGAAACATGGTGATCAGTGGCACCAGGGTGTTCAGGGCTCTGACAGCTTGGTGGAAGAAGCTGTTGCAAAACTTTGTAGTGTGGGTCCTGATGCTTTAGAACCTTGTGCCTGATGGCAGCGGCTCAAACAGGCTGTGGGAGAAGTAAGAGTGGGAGTGGGAGTGGGAGATTCTTCACAATGGTAGAGGCTCTGTGTACTCAGCGTGTATGAAAGATGTGCTGAATAGAGGTGAGGAAGACCCCTATGATCCTCTCAGCTGTCAGGTTTTGCAGTTTCCGAACCATGCAGTCATGCAGCTGGCCAAGACGGTTCACGGTTCTTCTGTAGAAGGTGGTAAGGATTGGTGGTGGGAGGCTGGCCCTCTTCAGCTACTGCAGGAAGTGAAGACAATGTTGGTCTTCTTCACAGAGGTTGTCCAGATGAGGGTAAATTAAGAACCTGGGTACTGCTGACTCTAAAAGCTTTGTGAATAAATGACATCTCTGCTTTTATCTTTCATAGTGCAAAATGAACAGAATACCAAATTATCACAACAGAATATACAGATACTGTACACAATACACATGGCTAATGCTTGTCTACAAATTCAAATTCATGTTAAGTGTTGGAATTTAGTTTATTTTCATTTTGCAGTGAAGGACAAACATAGCAAACGGAAGCTAACTGCCTTCTGCTTAAAGCACTTTGTTGAAACAGCATGCATGAATCATCACGCTTCTGTTTCCGGAAACACTTGCCTGGTTTGTATTCTACGTCATTGTTTTCTGACACTGTGACTTATCTCTAAAAACTTAAATGCTTCATAGATACAAACGTTTCATAGTAAAGCCTTAGCTATAATTTTTGTGAAGAGTGAAGAGGTTTCTGTTTTTCCAATTAAATACCAAGTAAATGGTTAATAACACTTAATATATATTAAATGACGTAATAGACAATAATATAATAAATACTTTTACTTAAGAGTTCAATTTGTTCGCGGAGAACAAGAAAATAAGCAACAACCTATTTCCATATGCATCTGACCTCACCAACAATACCAAGGACCCATCATAATCTCTGATCTGCCTCCACTAACACTAATAGATGCGTTACATTAACACAATCAACAATAGCTACTATATCGCATCACTGCACCTTTGGACTTATTTGGGAAATATTATCGTTTGCACTGCCTTAATTTTTACTTTAGAAATTTATTACTTTAATTTCCTCTTTTTTAATAGTTTTTTTATATTTTTATAGCACCAAATTTCTTTTAAATGCGATCCATCTTACTTCGCAATAAAGATGATTCTAATTTCACCTAAGGGTCTATTTATTAGCTTTTTCCGCCACCTGCTGGAAAATGTGGTAATTGCACAATTGAGATCAAAGCGTAATCCTGAAAACTAACACAAACAGTAACTTTTAAGCGTCTGTAGCTACAATAACACCGAAATCCAAAATGTAATAATTTATGTACAGATTCTAATACACGTATTCATTTAACACGCTGTTTTCAGTGCGAGTCCGCTAATAGACGTGTTGACGCTTCTTACGCAAAGTGCGTGTCCTGCGCAAGCAGCGTGTTCAGCGGAAGGTCGTTTGTTTTCGTCAATGTTGTTGTTGGTATCGTCGCTAAAGCTCTTATAAACTGTTATTATCGAAGTGAAAACACTTGATTACACTGTAGACCAGCATCTAAGTGCTGTTTGTGCGTAACGAGCAGCTTGTCCGGTGTTGGGGAGGCTTTTTGGAGCAACTTACTGCGTCTTTACGGATCTGGAGAAGAAACTCGGGATATTTAAAGGTAAAAATGAAACAAATCGAAACAATACTTGGGTTTAGGTAGATCTTTGGAATTGTGTAGAAGTGTGACTGCTTTGTCTGTTGTGTGTTGGCATGAGCCAGGCTGGAAATCAGCGGTTAGTTTTCTTAACATTATGATACTTTCATCTACATTTTCATATAAATACAAGTCAAGTCAGATGATCAGATTTTGAGGTTGGTGTTGGTTTTATAAAGAAATTATCATAAGATCATTTCGGGCTGATTCATTAAAAGATTGTTTTGAGTAGTTCAGTAGAGAGAAAACGGAAGAACAGATGTTCACAGTTGTTACACAATCCCAAGTGTCATTCATTCATTCATTCGTTCGTTCATTCGTCCATCCATCCATCCACTCATATTCAGTGGTCACAGTGACAAAGGATCAGGGGATGAACCCAGGTTTGAATACACACCGGAAGAGACACCACTTTTGCACATCTTAGTTCCTGGTATTTATTCGCCAATGGGAGAAAACCAGAGAACCCAGATGAAACCCATGTGACCGCAAACCTCCTCATAGACAGTAACCCGAGCCCAGGATCAAACCAGGGACTAAACCAAATTCGACATGTCCACTTTTATAGTTCTGTGTTAGAATTACAAGACAAGAAAGTTCTTACAGAGACAACAAGACTACAGAACAAACGTGTGTGTGTGTGTGTGTGTGTGTGTGTGTGTGTGTGTGTGTGTGTGTGTGTGTGTAATTTTAATATCTATATTAGTGTTGATTTTCTTCTTTCCCACTTGTAACAAAAACATTTTGGTTAATTCTTTATTTATTCCATTGTCACAGTATGTAATTTAATTCTGTTTTTATGTCACAATATTGAGTACGGTAGCAAAAATAAAATTTGGCTACAATAATCATAACTCTTAATAAGTTAATAAAAAACTATAAATTGTAATAAATCGCATATAATTTGGATCAGGTATAAAACTATACCTGATTATCTGTAAACATCTGTCTGTATTAATCTAATTCATAACGTCAGATTAGAAAATGTCTCAAAATCCCACACCAGCCTTCAAACCTGCTATATTTTTTTATATGTGGTCAATTTTCGGTTGCTGATAATGATAATAAAAGATTTTTTCAATGCACACGTTTTTAAACACGATAAAAAATAGCTTTGTCTAAGAAAGAGAAACGTATAAGACCTTCAGTCCTGTGATGAGAAGAGAAGATTCTCTAACGAATATCTGTTTGTAGCACGTTGCGGTTTCACGGTAAAACGACATGCCGTGTTTTATTGTCTTATTAATTGCAATAATGAGGAAAAAATCAACTTAGGCTAGTCACGGAGCGATTGTTCAGAGCTGTAATGAAAGTCAGAACAGAGAATGAAATTTTGTGGATGTACCACCACATTAAATGAAACTCCAAATGAATAAAAATGATTAAGAGTCATTCTGTAATAAATATAAATTTTCCAGCATTGCCGTATTGCTCGGGTATGACTTTACACTCTGAGATCTGAGATGGGTGAGATTTAGTATGGTTTGGTAGATCTCATGTATCACTTCTGATTTCCCACAACTTTGTGTTTTGAGGACTTACGGTTTTTCCCTGAAAATATCTACAATCCTTGCATGTCTACAACAAAATGAGTAAAAATGTCAGACTAAGCAGTGATCCTGCTCTGAATACACCCTCTCATTAAACAGGGAGGTGTTGCGTCCAAGTTCTCCTCCCTCACTGTTCTCTTGATTGTTAGCGGTGACAGATGACGCATTCTGACTAATGCTGCACTTTACTTGTTTAGTCAACACAGCTGAAGACATATTTGAGATTTGGTCAGTCTGGGATGTCTGGCTTGGTGTCCTGGTTGCAAAACTTCTTCCATGGAATTATTGCTAATGTTTGAACAACACTCATGATCCCTAGTAAAAAACAACAACAAAAAAAAACCCAGCAGAAAGTGTGTCATACATTTCTTCAGACTTTGCCACAAACCTCATCAGTATAAAATGTCTTAAATAAGTTCAAACTTATAATTTGAAGTTAAAATGCTAACATGGAAAATGAATAAAAACTATAGGAGCTGTTAGCATTAAGTCATGTGTGATGCTAAACAGTACCCAGAAGTGCCCTGTATTTATAATTAGCATGTTTTATGCTAACATTTCTGAACATATATTTAAGTGATTAAAGTGTCGTTGAGAAAAAAAACCCCACAAATCATGCAGTTCCACTTCTCTCCAGACGATGTCGCTGAACGTTCGTGTTTTACTTATCGCCCTATTGTTTTGTTTTGAGGTCTTTCACTGAAGCTGCTGAATCGAATAAAACATTTTTTTTTATCATTTCATATTGTCCCAGACTTTAAGACACGACAAACTGATGTGTAGCATTAGCACAAGTGTCTTTTTATTAGCTATTAAAAACATCAACTTTAATAATAATTAACAATTTTTAAAACTTTTATGGTCTTTTATGGTTCTATACAGACACATGGAGGTTCCATTTGTTTCTATGCAGCAAACTTGGTGATTAAACGGTATTTATTTCCATCAAACTGTCACTTTAAGCATTGCTAGTAGGTTTTGGATGAAATACGTGTAGCTATGACACATTTCTATTTATATTCGAGAAACATATACATGTAGGTTAAATAGTGAAAGGAATCCCGAACCAACATGGCTCCCATTCCATACTTCAGCACCATGAAGGTCCATCTAGTTGCGGCTTATTGGGACCGACTTCATGAGCCGAAGTGTACGTCCGAGTTATTTAGAGAGAAAACAGATGTCTGGAGTGTTTATCTATCATGGAACCTGCTCAGACACTGCACCTAAATTCTACTGAACTGCTCTGGGAGGAACTGCATCACAAGAAGGAAGCCTCCATCTAGTGAAGAACATCTTTGGCGAGTTTTAAAAGAGACACGGCGAAGTATTTTAGCTGAAGGTTTGGAGAAAGTAACTGCCCGGATGCTGAGAGCGTGTAAAGCTGTTCTTCTTGCTAAGGGAGGATTTTTGAACGATAATAAAGTGGAACATCTGGACGTTTATGGATTTGTTTGGTCGAAGGAAATCTTTATATCGTTACATTACAGAGTTTGGCTCATAGACACAAAACGAACCTGCATATGTCTAAAAAAAAAACGTAAAAACTTTTCACAGACACTGTTGAAACCAATGTTAAGTTTTGTTTTCAATGCAAATAACTGGATCATAAATTAAGCATATTTAGTATATAAAATACAAAATATTCATCCATTCCACTTAAATTTTCCTTATTTTGAGGAAATTTCTGACTCTTAAGAGTCATTTAAATATTATATTGTTATATTTGTTTGATGCAAATGATTATCATTATATGGTGAACGTTTCTTTTTGGAAGGAGTCTCCAGTGTCAGCAGTCAGATATAAAGCTTTACTTTTTTGAAGGTAACTTAAAGTTTTTAGGCGAATGAAAGACTGTGTGAAGCTGCTGAGAAACGTGTATGAGACCTTTAGGACGTGCGGTTTTTGTAATATATTTATATAATTATATATTTATATATGTAAAATAAAAAAAATCAATAAATATAACTTCGGAGAGGTTCTGATTTTCCTGTGACCGCATGAGTTTTCTTCCTTCCTTTTTTTGTTTTTTGAGGAAGAGAAAATTGTTGGTACCTTCAGTACATCTGTGTTCTGTTCAATGAAAATCTCGAAACTACTAGCTAGCAGGACAGGGTAAATAGTTAGCATGATTTTTTTACTTAATGAACCACACAATGTTGATTCTGCACATAAACCTTCATTTCTTTATGCAACAAATTGTCTTGTTGATGATCGTCGCTCATGAAAAAGTGCATCTAGACATGAATCATTAGGAAAAGAACAGTGTGTGATGAGGTACAGAGTCACTTCTACTCTCTTTCCAAATGGTGGCACTAATTTACCACATTTATCTGTTAGTGTACATCAGTCTCAGGACGCCGCCGGGTCTGTTTCGCTCTTTCACCTTCAGCCTGTCAGCTGCTGTTTGCTTTTAAGATCCAGATGGATGTAGACGTGCAGATGGACGTAACATCTGTCCTACACAAATCCTGCTTTTTATGCTGCCTGTCACCCGCAGACAGAAAATCATAGGGTTCTGATTAACGCTCTTTATCAGACGACTCCACGATCGAATGCCTGCTTTTTAACTTTTTGTGCCTGGTGCAGATTTTAAGATGATTTCTCATCATGTGACTCGCACCAGGAGCCGAGGATGATGAGGGGCTGTGATGAAACACATTATTGCCATACAGGGAGGTGGGATCCTTATGAACACGTTAAATATGTACACAAATGTAACACCTTGAATAAACAAACAAATCAATAAAGTAAAAGTAGCTATCGTTTGTTCTAAAAATGCATTCAATAAACAAAAAAAACACAGTATTTTAATTGCATTTATATAATAAAATATAATAAGCATAAATATTTATTGCAAATTTAATTCTAATCTTAAATCGTTGCTTTTTAAATAGTAAATCATTTAAAATGTAATAAATTGTATCCCATTTGTTAGTTTTCTTTATTTAAACATGATTATAAAGTGTGTATTAGGATATAATATATACTAATATTTGTTATATTAAAGTGCAAATGTAAATTAATTCTTATTCAAATGCAGATTTTAAAGAAAGATTCATATTTTATTTATTTATCTATTTTTTCAGATCTGATTTAAATAGAAAACCAGGCATGTGATATGAAATATATTATAAAAATTTATTTATAATAATTGTTAAAGTTATTGCTCATAAATATATATATATATATGAGATATAATAAAACTAATTCTAAAAATGCAAAGCTGCAGAAGAGAGATTGTGACTTGTGCACATTTTTTGATTGAATGTAATCTAAGGTTTTAACACCGATTAAAAAAAGAAATGCTGAGTCATCGGTAGGCTTTTGGGTTTTTTTTTCCCGGACTAATCTGCATCACATGGCAGTGTGAAGGTGTGCCCTGGACCGTGACCTTACCGTATTTCATAACCAGCATTGCTCTAATTTGGGCATTGTTTCCGTGTTTGTAAAGCCGAGCCCTGTGTTAGGGAGGTATGTAGAGTATCGCTTGCCGTGTTTTAGGAACGCCGCACCCCGCCGGAGTCGCGAGCTGATGAATAGCCGTGTACCCGTGTTGGCAGAAAGTGAGAAGGCAGGAAGCCTCAGGTGGCCACGATGCTGATGATCCTCTAACAAAGGATCTTCGGGGCTCCGGCGGGACAGAGTCGGGATTGTGAGAAGGTTCCCCGTCAGGGGTTTTGTGAAAGCAGGAGGCCTTGAGGGGTCTCATGTTTAGGGCATTTGTTTTGCTGGAGAGAACGAAAGACAATCTCTCAGACGAGCTCCACAGAGGCCCCTAAATCTTTTGACCTTTTCTCTTGTGTGGAGAAAAAAAAGCCTGCAGGTGCCAGCGTGCCACACAAGTTCCCTCACAACCACCACGTCACTTCACTTCCTGATTTCTTCAACACTTCTACACTCTTTAGCGCTTTATCTTGGCTTTAAAACAAGTATCGCCTGATAACGCCTGGGAAATGAGAAGTTACTGCATTTTAATAATGGCTAACTTCCTGTGTGTGTGTGTGTGTGTGTGTGTGTCTGTGTGTGTGTGTGTGTGTGTGTGTGTGTGTGTGTGTGTGTGTGTGTGTGTGCATGTAGAACACAACTTTTATTGTTTATTCTTCTTGATACCGAAGTCAGGATGTCTACCTAAACATGTGTCTGTATATATAAGAATATATATATGAGAAATAAGATCAAGATGCAGAATGATAAACAATATTAAAATATTTTCTGCACGTGCATACACACTTAATGCACATCAATTATAAAAAATTGTTACATCAAAGAGAAATATAATCCATGAAATTGTTTAATATTTACAATTACGGCTTTTAGCAGACGCCCGTCTGCAGAGCGACTTACAACTGAGCAGGGGAGGGTTAAGGGCCTTGCTCAAGGGCCCAACAGGGGTCGGGATTTGAACTTGTGACGTTCGGATCCAAGGTCCCATGCCTTAACTTGAGCTACAACCTCTCACAATATAAAAACAATATAATATATTGTATTAAAAAATTGCACTTTAATAAAGAAAACCAGAAACGCCAGCATCAGGACTCAAATCAAAATTTAAAATTTGAATATGCAAAATAGAAAAGCATCTTACATCCACTTACAGACGTCATTAAGCTGATATTATTAATGTTAGCTAATATAAATGATGATGAAACTCCAGACTCGTACTCGCCACAACACACGTGACCGCGTTTACGCGACTATTTTTAAGTAGTTGAAAAGAAGGTTTTGTGTTCATGATGATTGTAATAGAAATCAATCAGTGTTTGAGTCATTAATATCATTCTATTAATAGATCAGAGAGTCACATTCGAGTCTTGTTTGGGAGTCTTGTCGAGAGTTGTGATAAAATGATAATAGAAACATTATAGCCGGAAGAAATCATAGTACTTTGGATACTTAAAGGCAAAAAAAACGTTTGTACTTTTACTCAAGTCAAAGTTTAAATGGACATTTTTACTCTTACTGGAGTCACATTTTACCTTCTGTATCGACTACTTCATCCACCACTGGATTTGAATGGAGCACATAGAACATCTCATGTACAATGGATTTAAATGTTGGTGTATTGGTAGAGGAGAGCCTCAGAAACCTACACAGCATTTCTGCTTTACGCTGGTTGATGTCATTAAGAGGAAGTCGGTGTGATGATGGAAACACGTATAAACTTTACTCCTGAATTGCTTTCTTCATTCAGAAGAAGCACTGGGGCAGTACTAAAACCAGTAAGTGAGGTAATATGTGAGGAATGGCTTGATATGTTGCCATCAGATGTATTACGCTATTCCTGTGGGGAAAACACTGAATGGTTCTGGCCTTCCCAAAAGAAAAAAAAGAAAAAGAAAAAAGTGCTTGGCCCCATTAATCGCTGCTTACAGCTGCATTTTTTTTTTTTTCTCGAATTTGTCACAGACATATCTATGTGACAAACTTCACACACCTTTAAGTGGAGACTCCTTCCATGTTTGCTAAATAAATAATGAAATGATAAATATTATTCAATTCATATTAATAATAAACTCCACACTACATCATTAGGACACGGTGTAAACACTGTGTATAACTTTTGTACAGTTGTACATACAGTCTACATATTGCATATTGTAAATTATTAAAATGATCTATTATTTGTGTCTCTGTTTTTGGAAAAAATTAAATAAATCAAAATCCATAACTGTAATGAAAATGAGGCTTTGATGTAATAAAGTTTGTGATGTTTGAATCGTTGAATGCATGTAAACTGGGGTATGTGGAGTTTATAGAAAAGCCTGTTGACTCTTTTGTGGTGGAAATGATTTCTTCTTCGTTCTGCATGGACGCATTTCTCATGGTTTGGCTTTAAACCTCCCCATGCAGCTGCTCATCAGGTGCAGTCTGAAGGCTCCGTCTCAGGGTCTGGTATCTTGATATTTACTTCAGAATCTCAGAGAAAATGTCTGAAAAATGTTGTTTCTTCAATTCTTTTTACTCAGGCATGGCTTTTTTCACATGCATATCCATGCTGATCATCTCCTTTAGTTCTCACGTGTGTGTGTGGGTCCTTATAACGTTTGCATGCCTTCATTCCCCTGGTCTCTTATCATGTGCTTGTATCCCACACTGTGTGCACTTTTTATTTATGGTCTTACACCATCAGCGGTTGCTGATCTCAGAAAGGGAAGTCGGCGTGACTGTTGCGGGAATTTTCGTTTAATCATATGAAACTGGTCATGTGATGCGATCTGATGTTTGACGGACGTAATCTCTCAGAGGTCAGTCGGTTTCTTTTGGATTGGCATGATGTCTCGTCTGGGGTGAAAAGTCATGAAGGCGGTGTGTTGGCGCTTGTAAGGAATGAAACACTCTTCATCATGCAATTAAAGGAAAACAAAGGTGTGATGAAGCAGAGTTACTGATTGATTACTGAAAATGAAGATGACTTTCAAGGTTTATTCCTCTTATACTACAGCATTATGCCTGTGCTGTTACACTCTCACCTATAACATACACACCCATATAACACACACACACACACACACACACACACACACACACACACACACACTCCCTATAACACACACTCGCCTATAACACACACTTCCATATAACACACACACACACACACACACACACACACACACACACACACACTGTGTTATAGGTAGTAGGGAGTGTGTGTTATAGGCGAGAGTGAGTTATAGGGAGTATAACACACACTCCCTATAACTCACTCTCGCCTATAACACACTCTCGCCTATAACACACTCTCGCCTATAAAACACACACACACGTGTTATAGGGAGTGTGTGTTATAGGCGAGAGTGTGTTATAGGGTGTGTGTGTGTGTGTGTGTGTTATAGGGAGTGTGTGTTATAGGCGAGAGTGAGTTATAGGGAGTATGTGTTATACTCCATATAACTCACTCTCGCCTGTAACACACACTGTACCTTTATGATCTCATTGTTTTGCACATTTCCAGAGGTCTTGTTTTCGAGACCACCAGTGAGGCGAGTTAAAGTTAAAGTTAAAGTTGGACTTGTAGCCTTGGGAAATGTCTCACTTTGCGCTCCATCCACATGTGGCCACTGAGTCTCTAAATACACACTTTGTTTTTGAAGCTGTACGTGTGGAGAACTGGCAGATTGAGATCGTTGGTCTGAGCTGAATAGTGGTGCGTTTCTTTACTGCTCAGCTGAATAGAGGCATTTAGAAGGAACGAGACACCAGAGAGCGACACACAATGACTGAGAGTTTGTTCTGCACATGTGTGTGTGTGTGTGTGTGTGTGTGTGTGTGTGTGTGTGTGTGTGTGTGTCTGTGTGTGTGTGTGTGTGTGTGTGTGGTGTTAGTAAAACTTATTTCTGACCTGAGAAAATATTAATCTCCGTCTTGTAGTTAATAAAAACAGCAAAAACACATTAACTCCTTCTTCTTACGAGCCGTTAGTATAGAAACTGTTCTGTTTCTACTTTTATCATCGTTGTTATAAGTAAATTCAACACCACCTCTTCTGAAAATCACAATCCAGAATCCAGAGTTAAGTGTGTAGGGATAAAAACGAGGGGAATCTAAAACAGCTGAAACAAGGTGTAGGGCAGGTTTATCAAACTGGTGTTGTTCAGGGTGGAGGTTGCAGCTTAATGGTTAAAGCATTGAACTTTAGATCAGAAGGTCCTGAGTTTAAATCCCAGCCACATCAAGCTGCCACCCTTGGGCCCCTCAGCAAGGCCCTTAATCCCATTGTTTCTTAGTTGGACAAATGAGGTAATTGTAAGTTGTTCTGGATAAATCAATCTGATAAATGTAAATTATTTAATTATGCAATAAATAATTAGCATAAACTCAAGTCAATGTGAAGGTCAATGTCAGGGATTGAAATCGCAGGTCAAGAGCGTGAACCTACACATGTGGTACAGCTTTACTTTTTACTTACACTGATCTCTTCATCATGGCTCCTGTTAGTGGGTGGATTTATTTATCAGGCAGTAGGTGAACATTTTGTCCTCAAAGTTGATGTTAGAAGCAGGAAAAATGGACGAGCGTAAAGATTTTGACAAATTGAGACGTCTAGAAGGCTGGATCAGATCGTCTCTAAAACTGCAGCTCTTGTGGGATGTTAATGGTCTGCGGTGTTCAGAATCTATCAAAAGTGCTCCAAGGAAGGAAAGGATCATTGATGCACGTGAGGAGTGAAGGCTGGTCCGTGTGGTTCCGATCCAACAGACGAGCTCCTGTAGCTCGAACTGCTGAAGAAGTTCATGCTGTTGATACTCGACGGGTCACGACTGTTTAAGTAGCAAAAGGGGACCAACACGATATTCGGCAGGTGATCATAATGTTATGGCTTATTGGTGTATTTGCTTTACTTATAAGTGGAAGCTTAATGGTTGCTGGATTGGACTTTTCTGTTGTACTGTATGAATACAATAACTGTAAGTTGCTCTGGATAAGAGCAAGTGGAGCATTTTACAGCATGGATCTGGTTTTCAACGTAGCAGCACATAGAGGTTTTTCCAGACTCTGGTTTTGTGTGTAGTACGAGGAAAAAGTAGAAAATACTGGAAATAAAACAATGAGAGGAACTGCAGCTGAGTTCACTGAATGTGGGGCTGAAGGTTGTTGAATATTGGAAAAAACGCGTAACCTAAAATGTGTGTGTGTGTGTGTGTGTGTGTGTGTGTGTGTGTGTGTGTGTGTGTGTGTGTGTGTGTGTTGATGTATTTGCTCAGTGGTCCTGATTTACAATTCTTTTTTTCCTTCACTATAATGCCATTTCATATGTTTTAATATATGAGCTGAACGCTCCTTACTCATGTGTGTGTGTGTGTGTGTGTGTGTGTGTGTGTGTGTGTGTGTGTGTGTGTGTGTGTGTGTGTGTGCGCGTGCTGACGTATGTTGGGCTTTATCTCCAGGAGCCGGTGTTTGGTTAGGGCTGGGGCGCGTCGTGATAATGGCCCATTATTGCAGCCAAGGCCTCATGTTGTTGTGTGCAGATGGACACACATACACTCGCAACTTTTTCCACACACACCTGCATTTGGGGATTTGCAGAACACAAGCTATTTTTGAACCAGCCATTCATTTTGCATGACACTAGGCCGAGTGGGTGACGTCAGGCCGAGAGGACACACACACACACACACACACACACACACACACACACACACACACACACACACACACACACACACACACACACACACTCCGTTTTGTTTGGAGCCACACAACATGCTGATTGTGTGGTGGTGTGTTGTGCAGCAGAGACTGTGTGCTGTACTGTATGTGACAGAAAGTAGTGATTAGGTCCATTTTCTGTGCACGCACTGAGGGCTACATGCATCGTGCTTTGTTTCTGTTTCACCAAAAGATTTCATGGTTGAAGAATCATTTACAGTAGCTCTTAAAATTGAAGCCATATGGGGTTGTATAGGACACTTTTGGATGCTGTAGCATGAAATTTTCCCTTCACTTGGAAGACCCAAATCTCCTGCACCTCAGGCCTCCTCACTTCCTCACCTACATCAGTACCTGACTTTACTAACACACATGGAATTCCCACAAATCTCCACAAAACCCTGGTTTTAACATCTTCCCAGAAGGTAATTATAATGGCAGAAGGAGACTCAATAAGGAATGGGATGCTCAAAAATATGCACATCCCATTCCTACTTTTTTAAAAACTCAATGCAATTCAACGAAAGCATTTTTGCAACAGATTTGCAGCTACTACTTTTCTCCTGCATTTTTCTATCTTCTAAACAGGGTTTCTGCAGGTTTCACAAAGTTGAATTTAAGACTTTTAAGACCGTTAACATTGGAATTTAAGGCCTACGACATCAAGAACACGCACACAAACACGTTGTTAGCACCTGGCCATAACCGAGCCCTGAATTCATTTTCCCTAAACTAAGTTTTGTTGCAAGTATTGCTAAACTTGCACTTCGCCATAAGTGAAAAATAGAATCAGTTTGACGGCTGAGGTACAATCCGAGAGAGATTCACTCCAGTAACAGGAAGCTGATTGACTGCATGTTGGTCTCATTTGTAGTCGTAATACAGCGAATTATATTTGGTCCAGCGAAAGAAAGAACCACACCACGGAAACTAACAAACAAAAACATTGTAAAGTGCTGGGGGACATTTATTTTCGATGCACATTAGACATCTAAAAATTAAGATCTGTTCAAACTATTTAAAACCTAGAACAGCGAATTTACGATTTTTTGCGGCCTAAAATGTAGATTTTTTTTTTAATTTTAGACTTTTTTAGGACCCCAGAGAAATTCTGGCTAAATGATAAAAATGCCTAATATGTATCGTGCAAACGTATATGTGATGTTTTGCCCAGACCGCATTGAACCATTAAAAACGTTCTCATATTATTATTATTCCTACCATTTTGCTCCCAAATTTGAACATAGATTTAGAAATAACATGTAGCTTACTAGCATCCATGCTAATAAAATAAAAACTTTACTGACCTTATAATGATTTAGTTAATGTTTTTTTAATTAACAATGTACATTCATTTTATAAAAACTTGATATGGCCACATTGACCCATTTTGGGTTTTTTTTTATAAAGAGAAAGAAAAATAGAGAGAAGAAACAAGTGGATTTACTTTTCTTCTTCCTTTAATCTTTTATGATGCAACTTTCTGTTTTGAAATTATATAAATATTCAAAAGAAATTTGATCAGTGTGTGTAGCCTTGATTTTCCATTACTTTGTTTGTCAGTGCGGGTGTTTCGTGTTCCAGGGGTCGGATAACTTATGTGCCAGAGGTCACAGGTTTGACCTCTACTATTGTTACGAGTAAAACGCAGATGCATTAAAGCCTGCAGCTGGTTAACTCTGATCTGGTTGTTAAGTAATGAAACGTTATGCTAAGTAAAAATAAAACCAAGTTACAAAGCACTGTTTGTTACTTTTAATCAAATTAAAGGGGGGTTGATCCCATTTAAACTAAACAGCCATTATTTATACAAATGTGAAGTTATTTTTGGAATAAAACTTTTTAATAATTATGTAACATTCTGGAAAGAGTAGTTTAAATCTTTGTAAGTGAGAGAATAAAATTAATCTAGAGATTGAATGACTGTTTATAGCTGCTTTAATGTAAATGAGCTCATTTGCAGTTTAGACAATAAAACTCTCAGCTTTGGAAAGAAACAAGAGGAAATGAAATACAACCCTGAGTTAGCTTTGACTTCCCTAATGCATGCTGTGAATTTGGGCTGAATCTGAGAATAATGAATCTTCTTCTTCTTCTTCTTTCGGCTGCTCCCATTAGGGGTCGCCACAGCGGATCATCCGTCTCCATACCACCCTGTCCTCTACATCTGCCTCTTTCACACCAACTACCTGCATGTCTTCCCTCACCACATCCATGAACCTCCTCCTTGGCCTTCCTCTTTTCCTCCTACCTGGTGGCTCCATCCTCAGCATTCTTCTACCAATATAATTCATGTCCCTCCTTTGCACATGTCCAAACCATCTCAATCTCGCCTCCCTCACCTTGTCACCAAAACATCCTACATGCGCTGTCCCTCTACTAAACTCATTTCTAATCTTGTCCATCCTTGTCACGCCCTTCTCTCCAGCGCATATCTCCACCTCTCCAGGCTCTTCTCAACCTGCTCCCTGCTCTCACCACAAATCACAATATCATCCGCAAACATCATAGTCCAGGGAGACTCCTGTCCGTCAACCTGTCCATCACCACTGCAAACAGGAAAGGGTTTGTACCTTGATGCAGTCCAACCTTCACCCTGAACCAGTCTGTCGTACCTACTGCACACTTCACCACCGTCACGCTGTCCTCATACATGTCCTGCACCACCCTCACATACTTCTCTGACAGACCTGACTTCCACATACAATACCACAACTCCTCTCTTGGCACTCTGTCGTACGCTTTCTCTAAATCCACAAATACACAATGCAATTCCTTCTGTCCTTCTCTATACTCGGCATTAAACCATACTGTTGCTCACAGATGGTCACCTCTTCTCTCAGCCTGGCTACCACTACTCTCTGGGGTGTGACTGGGCAAAACTAAGTGCACCATTGTGTTAGTCTTGATCTCTATAACGTACACCGTGAATCTGGAAAAATGGTCTGTGGTGTTTTTTTTTCAGTAAACAGTATTAAGTTGATCAGTCACACCATGAAGTTATGGGAACATAACTTCATGGTGTGACTGATCAACTTAATTCCCCTGTAGTTACTGCAAGACTGCACATCTCCTTTATGCTTAAAGATCGGTACCAGCACACTTCTTCTCCATTCCTCAGGCATCTTCTCACCTTCCAAAATCCTGTTGAACAACCTGGTCAAAAACTCCACTGCCATCTCTCCTAAACATCTCCACGCTTCTACCGGTATGTCATCTGGTTCAACCTCTCATACAGCTCCTCGTATGCTTTTTCCTTGGCTTTCGCCACATCCCTCTTTACCTGCTGCCGCATCTCCTTGTACTCCTGCCTACTTTTCTCATCACCCTGTCTATCCCACTTCTGTTTTGCCAACCTCTTTCTCCTTATGCTCTCCTGCACTTCCTCATTCCACCACCATGTCTCCTTGTCTTGCTTTCTATTTCCAGATGTCACACCGAATACTTTTCTAGCTGCCTCGCTCATCATTTCTGCAGTAGTTGCCCAATCATCCAACACCTCTTCAACACCACCGAGCCTCTGTCTGACCTCTTCCTTGAACCTCACACTACACTCTTCCTCCTTCAGCCTCCACCATCTTATTCTTCATTCAGTCCTCACTCTCCTCCTCTTCTTCTTCACCTCCAAAACCATCCTACAGACCACCATCCGATGCTGTCTAGCTACACTGTCCCCTGCCAACACCTTACAGTCTCCAATTTCCTTCAGGTTGCATCTCCTGCATAGCACATAGTCCACCTGTGTGCACCTTCCTCCACTCTTATACGTCACCCTATGATCCTCCTTCTTCTTAAAATAAGTGTTCACCACTGCCATTTCCATCCTTTTAGCAAAATCTACCACCATTTGCCCTTCCACATTCCTCTCCTTAAAACCATACCTACCCATTACCTCCTCATCACCTCTGTTCCCTTCACCTACTTGCCCATTAAAGTCTGAATCTGAAAATAATGAATATTTTACTGAAAAAAAAACACCACAGACCATTTTTCCAGATTCACGGTGTACGTTATAGAGATCAAGACTAACACAATGGTGCACTTAGTTTTGCCCAGTCACACCCCAGAGCTAAGATATGAGTGGGGAATCAGACTCTCCTATGGTGTACCCCAAGGCTCAGTACTGGGTTCACTTTTGTTCAAATTCAAAACTAAGTGTACCCCTGAGTTAGTCCAGAATTTCCTAATATATAATGTGAATTTGGGGTGAATCTGACAAATATTTGACTTTCTCTGATTTTTGCCAAATTCACAGCATATGTTATCGATGTCAAAACTAACACAGTGGTGTATTTAGTTTCAGCTAAGGACACTGCGGAGAAGAGATATGATTAGAGAACCAGACTCTCCTATGGTGTCCCACAAGCTTCAGTACTGGGTCCTCTTTTTTTTTTTTTCTTTCTGTAAAGCTGCTTTAAGACAATGTCTGTTGTGAAAAGCGCTATAGAAATAAACTTGAAACTTAACTCTTTTCCTCCGACTCAAAATTAATTAGACTCATGAATGTGTTTTGACTTCCCCAGTGCATCCTGTAAATCTGGGGTTAAAATCTAAGAATGCTGAATTTTTCACCAAAAAAATGATTTTCCTTTCAGAAAATGTTCCAAATACAAGACTCTTTTCTGGCTCATCACTATTAATAGAGGAACCTGAGAAGAAAACGTTCCCGTTTTAGCCATTCGAGGAGTAAATATGAAGCATTAGGAACTAATGCTAATGGTAATCTTATTCATTGAATAAGATGGAAATCGTATTCATCTTCGATTAAAATGTGACTTTCATTGTCACAAGCCTCCTGACCAGAAACGGTTTGGGGTGCAAAATTATTTTTCGCTTTGTTCGTTGTTGAGTATTTGCAGTGATTACCATAGTGATAGGAATAAATTGTAGACGGTAAAACGAAAAGTTTGTGTGTTTGTATATGTGTCCCCACAGTTGCATGTTGGTGAAGATGTCCTCCAAGTCCAGCTCAAACAACTTGGCTCTTGCGAAGAGGGTGGTACAGCAGCTACGGGTCGAGGCCAGTATCGAGAGGGTAAAGGTAACGCTTTCATTTATTTTCTGACATTTATACCATGCTGGAGTGATTTCTACACAGCTTTAGTCCTGGCCGACGAGTTTAATCTCTACACACCCCTCATAGCCCAGAGCAATAATTACAAATCAGCCCCATGAGTGTAAGTGTGAAATAATTTCTGTCTTTTGTCTTCTTCAGGTGTCCAAAGCTTCAGCCGATCTCATGCGCTACTGCAGTGAACACGCCAAGTACGACCCCCTGCTCATGGGCATCCCGGCTTCCGAAAACCCCTTCAAGGACAAAAAGCCCTGCATTTTATTGTAGTCGCCGCACGTCACCTCGTTCCTTATTTAATCAACACTGCCATGTGACACTGCCTTAACCGCCTGCACTGTGTCGATCAGCACTAATCCCAGCCAAACCTCTTTCTGTTGTTAAAAATAGTACAGTGTGTCGTATACGTATAATGGGTTTTGTTTTTCATATTGAACTTAATACATTCCGTGAAAATTTAGTAAAGATTTTACATGAAATCCATGTTTTGGTTTGTATAAAAGTAAATAATTTTGTCTCTAATTTCCCTCGCTGTTGCTCTGTGTCAAACGGCTTCTATTAACTCCTTTTTTTTTTTGAGAAATATGTATGTAGGAAACTATTTTTACTTGCTTGCATGTGCCTCCATCTAATAGAATGTATTTTGTTTTTAAAAATGCAATGGTTTTCTATGTACAACTTGTAATTTCAATGTGGTTTAATATGATACAGTGTGCGGAAGTGTGCAGGAATCATTGACTCAGTGAAAGTTATTAGTGAAGTACATTCATTATAATTTTTTTTACAGATTGCAAACCACAAATCTTTAAATGACCACTGATTTATCTCTCTCACAACCACACACGGTGTATACAGTATAAAATATTATTAAAACTAAAGCTTAGACTTCAATAATAAACCTATTGTTGTAGTTTAAATGACACAGTGCCTTCCACTCCAGTACACGCCACATTGTTCTTCATACTCAACGCTATGAGATCATCTGATTACCTCTGCTTGCATCACACTGCACCTTTCACATCGCAGTGCTGGAAAAACACCACCTTTATCCCAATGACCTCAAACGCTAAAGCCTCGAGGGCATCTCCTCAGCTGGGAAGAGCTTTGTTACGAAACAAACAAGTTAATATTATTCTCATTGTATGTGTGTTATTTGAGATATTGTAGGAAATTCCATTTACAGTGAAAAGATCAGTGACCATCATATAGCACAAGGACTGCAGGAATCAACAGCTGGGTGCCTATACTTACAAGCACCTCTAATTCTGGTTGCCATTTTTCGGCTTTGAGATTCTACACTACAGAGCTTCGGCATCTAATGCAATGTTTTTCAGTACAGAACGGTAACATTACAGAGGAAGTAAGAAGGGAAGAAAATACTTAACCGATGTCTACGTTTTGTAATCAGTTGTCTGTTTGTAATGCTTCGTTTTTTCCGATATTTGTGACGCTTTCACATTCCAAGGAACGGTGACTTCATCAGACCTTGAACGATTCCGTGTGTCTTCATAACCATGTCTCATAAACGATTTTATTCAAATGATACAAAATAAATTATTTACTGTACTTTTCTGAGTCATTCTTTTTTTTTTTTCAGCTGGTACAATATGAACATTTTGACTACATGATGGAGATAAGAATTATAATAAGCCACAGATGGAGAGGTCTGCATTAACAGGAACACAAGCAATAGGAGAGTCATACAACTTTATACTGTAGCTCACATACTGACTTTATCTGTCCACTCAAACACAACAGACTCATACAGAATTGATAGGAAACGATCAATTATTCCCGAATGAAATCCCGACACTGTTTTCCTGCTTATGAAAGTATCAGTGTGGCTGAAGATGTTGATTCTGTAAGTAGTTCCAGATTAGTTACTTGGTCACATGACAATCTGTGATTTCTTTTCTCTTTTTACCTGTAAGTGAGAGACAAATTTTTTAACTAAGTCCTAGGAACAAAGGTTAACCCCTTACAAATGTTTTTGGAGAAAATTTCAGTGTTCTCTTTTTTTTACTTAAATTAACAGCATGCATTACTAAGGAGAAGACTAACACATTGGTACACTTAGTTTTGCCCAAACACACCCAGCACTGAGATACGAGTGGAGAATCAGACTCTCACATAGTATAACACAAGTCTCAGTACTGGGTCCACCTTTGGTCAAATTCAAAAGTAATTGAATGCCTGGTTTAGTCTTGACTTCCCTAATGCATGTTGTGAATTTTGGGTGAATATGAGAACGCTAAATGAAAAAAATGACATTTGATTTTTGCCAAATTCATAGCGTGCATTATAGTCAAAACTAACACAGCAATGCACGCAGTTTTACCCTAACACACCCCACAGCTGAGATATGAGTGGGTAAAATACTGCCATAGTGTACCACAAGACTCAGTACTGGGTCCTCTCCCATTCTTCCAGAGGACAGAGGAGTTTCACAGTAGCATGACAAGCTGTGATTTCTTTTGTCTGTTTACCCGTAGAGAGAGAATAAAGTGAAGGTAATGGAGGAATGTCTGTTTATAGCTGCTATAATGTAAAAGCTCCCACTCTGTACATGTACAGTTCAGACACACTAAAGCGCTCAGATCTCAGCCAAGTAGAGTGACAGGAGGAAACCAAGTACAACCCTGAGTTAGTCTTGACTTCCCTAATGCACTGGAAGAAAAGAAGAGAACCCAGTACTGAGCCTTATGGGACACGATGGGAGAGTCTGATTCTTAACTCATATCCCAGATTAGGGTGTGATTGTGATTGTGAAACTTAGTGCACCACTGTGCTAGTCTTTATTTCCCTAAAGCCTGCTGTGAATTTGAGGTGTATCTGGAAAAAGGTTTTACCATTTTATAGGCAACAATTCAGCATTCTCTGATTTGTGTTAAATTCACAGCATGCATTGGGGATGGCAAGTAAAACACATTTAGTTTGCTTCATCACACCCCAGAGATATGAATATGGAATTAGGCTCTCTGGATGATGTTCTGGTCAAATTCAAAACTAAGTCTATCCCTAAGTTCGTCTTGCCCTCTATAATACATGTAAATTTGGCAAACATCTGAGAACAATAAATTATTCAAAAAACCAGAAAATCTAAGTCTGTACCACTGTTTTAGTTGCTCAAAGATCTCAAAACTCACACAGGGGTGGGCGTGGTTTTCCCCTGTCCAACTCCAGAGCTATGATATGAACCTCCTACTTCAAGGAAATAACACTATATAAAAAAGAGAAAGAATATAGAGGTTGAGAAGATTAACAGAGAGAGAGAAAAACCTTTTACCTTAACGATCATCACAAACCCTAAAGAATAGAATGTAGACCGTAAAAACAACAAAAGCTGCATTTTGAATAAAAAAAAATGTCTCCTGAGATGAGTTTGAACAATGCAGCGCTTGTGAGAAGGTCATGTGCAGCTCCGGGTCGGGGCCCGTAATGACAGGATACGAGTAGCAACATTTTGGAGCGCGAACATTTCGTGCCGACTTTGTGTTTACATTTATGGCATTTGGCAGATGCTTTTATCCAGTGCAACTTACAGTTATCTCAGTTATACAGCAGTTGAGGGTCAAGGACCTTGCTCGAGGCCCAGCAGTGGCATTTAGGTGGTGCTGGGATTCAACCCTTTCAATCAGATGTCCAAAATCTGATCCACTACTACTGAGCTACTACTAGTGTTCTCTGTCCTGCAGCCAAATGAATTGGTGCATGTTCAATTCTAGGGACGTGGAAACTTAGTGAAGGTTTCTGGTTACTGATCGGAAGGTCTGGGGTTCAAGCCTTGGTATCGTCAAGCTGCCACTCTTGGGCCCTTGAACAAGGCCCTTACCCCTCAGTGCTCCATGGGCTGCTGTATCATTGTTGACCTTCCACTCTGACCCTGGGATCCTAACTGGGATATGCAAAGATAGAATTTCTCTTTGCTGTTAAAAAAAAAAAAAAGAAAAAAGAAAAAAAGGCAAATTCTAAAGAACCTTTCTTTCTTGCATCGTGTGAAACCAGACCAAATTACATAGTCTGTGAAAGCTACTTTAAAAAGAAAACAGTTTCTATTTCATGTGATTTCTTTCTTCAGGTGTCCCATGATTAATCCAGACTCCTGAAAAAGACATGATTATCTCTGCTTATATCAGATCACATGATTAAAAGCACCACCTTTGCTCCAATGACCTCGAACTCTCAAGATTTCAGTGTGTTTCATCAGATTGCGGATTGCCTGTGATAGTTTTGGAGTTTCTTCTCTTGAGACTGTGAAACTGTACACATTCGAGTCATCAGTTTCAGGAAAAGAATCACTACACAAGTGCTTTGGCTGTTATAAGCTTGTGTTATTTCTGACCTACTGTACATAAAAGGAATGCACAGTGTGTGTGTGTGTGTGTGTGTGTGTGTGTGTGTGTGTGTGTGTGTGTGTCACGTGACTGTGTAGGTGTGTTTATTGTGTCAGTGACCTGGAATGTGCTGATTTACAAACCTCACTCGTTGTCCATATAAGGTCACGCCCCCTGTAGAGCAGAAGCCCCGCCTACTTGTGAACGCTTGTGAAGGGAGGCATTACATCACTGTAGATGAATATATACATTCACATATATGATATGGATGACTTATTATTACGCATTTTCAGAAGGGCTTAAACTAAAAAAAAAAAAAAACAATACCGTATGTATCAGCATTTAAGGGGAAAAAATAAATCCTTAATGTATTTACATGTAAAATGGAATCACAGAGAGCTGAACCTCAAGCATTGCGACCGTGGCACCAAGAATAACCCACTAAAGTCAGACGTGATATTATATTATACACTACGAATAGTGATGGGAAGATCAAATCATTTTAGTGATTCGGTTCTTTGAATCTCGTTTATAAAAATGAACAAATATCACGTGATAAATAAAAAGTGTCGAGAGATGAACTACTCTGTTTTATTTCCTGTAAAAAACCTACGGAGATTTTGCGATGATTTGCTCATGTGTGTCCAGTAGAAAATGAACGAATCAATATTTGTGATGATTCGTTCTTCCGAGTCACATTAAAGACTCGTTTAAAATGAACGAATCATTTATGAATGACTCATCACTATGACTCGATGCTCAGGGATTCCATGCAGAGCAGGTTTCCTAAACCGTGATGCAAAACCCTGTGCTGCAATCATCATCATTCTCATCATCATCATCATCATCATCATCATTTACATCATATGCACTTATCCAGAGCGACTTACATTTATCCCATTCATACAACTGAATAACGATGGGGTTCATAAGGGCCTTGCTCAGGGGCCCAAAAGTGGCAGATTGGTGTGGCTGGGATTTGAACTCATGACTATTTTCTGCAGGGGATTATTTTAATACTAATGCAAGATGATTCCTATGTTCTAAAAATACTGCATTTTAAGAAAACAATGCAACCGGTTGCTTTCCATGTACAGAAGTGCGGAGCAAACACTCACTGCCGTCATGCAGTGCTGCATTTTACTTAGAAGAAATGAATTACTCTTTTACACATACTTTCCTGTACGGTTTACAAAGATTCTCATTTTTTTATCGATCTGAATCTAATACATACAGTGCAAGAAAAAAAAAAAAAAAAAGAGAGAGAGACATTTGCAAGGATCTTTGAGAGACACATGCATGTTTCGTTTGTTTCTATGCAACAATCTTAGTCATGTAATGAACTAAAGATCACATGATTTTCACTGAAAAATCCTCCCTTAGTATGAATACTATGAAGAACAGCTTGACACACTTTCAGCTACTGGACAGTTCAAAAACATTCAAAATACTTGCCGTGTCTCTTGTAAAACTCGCCGAAGATGTTCTTCACAAGATGGAGATTCTTCTTCATCTCAGAGTAGTGCAGTAGGATTTAGGTGCGGTGACTGGGCAGGTGGTTCCATGATAAATATCACTCCAGACGTCTGTCTGCTCTCTAAATAACACATACAGAACTCAGACGTTCGCCTCGGCTCATCGTCTTGTTGTACTGTGAAGTCGCTTTCAATGAGCCGCAGTCCAGACGGAACTTCACGGTGCTGAAGTGTGGACTGGGAGACATGTTGGGTCACTTTCCAGAACCAAAACAACCCCAAACCATTAAACTTCCACCTCCATGTGTGAGTGTGGGGGTGAGGGAGTCTGATCTTCTATCCTGTTCTTCATCTTACACAAGTTCTTCTGGTAGAGACACAAATGTCTTATTTGGACTCCACTGAACTTTCACTCACTCACTCACTCACTCTTCCATTGTGTTTTCTGCATAGAAACAAGAGGAACATGCAGGTGTCTCAAATATCATTAAAGCCTCTGTGTTACCACACTTTTCTTAGACACTGGAGAATCAGGTGCACAAGCAGAACACAGAACTGCTTCATGTCCAGACATCATGGACTGGCATGCACAAGTTAATCTAAAGAATTACATAATACACAATACATAAGTGCATGTAGTGAAAGAGTAATGTGTGTAAGTACACGCCCCTGTGACACACACACACACACACACACACACACACACACACACACGCACTAAACTTGTGGAGGCCTTGTGATCATGACTCCGTCGTTACAGAGGGAATTTCCATCATTACATCAGCGAGCGAAACCTCACCTGTGACACGCTTTAAAACACAGAACAGCAGGTTGAACAAGTGGAAAGCGGGTGTTGTTTTCTCTGTAAATACGCCATTGTGCTAAATAATCCTACACTACCTGATCCAGGAGTCAATACTGTTAAACAATGCCAAAGTATTTAATGTGGTGGTGCAGAAATGACCAGAAGGCCTTGAGTTCAAATCCCAGATGTGACGAACTGAAACTCAATGCATTTAATTGTACAAAAATAAATAAATAAATAAATAAATAAATAAATAAATAAATAAATAAACATTAACATCGTTAGCAACATCGGCTCAGCAAGCTTGATAAAGAAGTAGCTAAACGAACCGCTTGATTTCAGGCTAGTTAATGATATAAGCGGAAACCAAGCTAGCTAAACCTCTATCTATTATAGTGTGTAATATATTAGCTAACATGCATGTCTTCCCTCACCACATCCATGAACCTCCTCCTTGTTCTTCCTCTTTTCCTCCTTCCTGGCGTCTCCATCCTCAGCATTCTCCTACTGATATACCCCATGTCCCTCCTCTGCACATGTCCAAACCATCTCAATCTCACCTCCCTCACCATGTCTCCAAAACATCCTACATGCGCCGTCCCTCTAATAAACTTGTTTCTAATCCTGTCCATCGTCGTCACTCCCAACGAACATCTCAACATCTTCAGCTCTGCTACCTCCAGCTCCACCTCCTGTCTTTTACTCAATAATTGCTGATAAATTGCTGTGGTATAAAAAATGCTTTGGAAAACAGGAACAGTGACTTGATAACAATCTTAACGATGATTCGCCGTCTGACCCTCGAACAGCTACAAGTGAGGATATGGTGCAAATCACAGCACACGGAGGAGTGATTGCAGGTTACGAGGTTTTCTTGAGGTCCTGACGATGGGGTTTTTTTGGAGCTGAACTTACAACCTGTGGATCATTAGCAGAAACACACACACACACACACACACACACACACACACACACACACACACACACACACACACACACACACACTATGTAATCATAGTCACCATCCATCAAATTTAAGACCAGGACTTATCGAGATCAAGTCTAGACAGAGTCTAAAGTGAATATGTGACAATGAGTCGAGCTCGAGACCGACAGCCATCAAATCCTTCTCAGGGGGAAATCTTTACTTTAAACACTCGACTTCATTCATGCAGCACGCAAACACAAACACTGGGCCGCATTTATCAACCTTGCCTTATTATTGCTTTCTTTTTAATATATTATTCTGAATTCGAGGTTAATATTAATACTGTTGTATCGTTTCTTTTACATACCAACATGGACCCAGTCTTCTTCTGCAGGACTTCACACATGCCTTGATGCATGATGTTATATAGCACACTGCACATATCCACGCACACACTTCTGTTTCCTGTGTTTGCACTATTATAACTTTGTACATTTGTCTGGTAAACCGATATATAATATAATTCAGCTCACAATAAAGGAATCAATGCTCCTGCCCAAACGAATGTAATAGTTTTACTGTCACAATAACTTCCGCTTGTGTTTTATACCTTTATTCTGATCCCTCGCTTTATGCTCTCCGCTGTGTGCTTTTTACCTTATAAGGAGTTTTGTGGGTGTCGCCATATGCAAATAAGCTCCACGTCATTCATGCTTTGTACTTCAAAGATGATAAACAAAGAAACTCAGTTTCGGAAACTAGTGGAAAATTAGATTTTGTATCATAAACATTCTGACACACAATGTAATTGCAAGGTTGATACTTAAAAAAAAAAAAAGAGGACTATATTTACAATTACGGCATTATATAACAATAACTGAGGAGTTGAGGATTAAGGGCCTTTCTAAAGGGCCCAGCAGTAGCAGTTTAATAGTGTTGGGATTTGAACTCGTGACCTTCCAAGCCAAAATCCAACACCTTCACCAATGAGCTTCTATATTTAGCAAAACCAACATGCACGCCTAAAACAAGTTCAATAAATGGAGAAAACATTTTGTTCAGCACAGAAGGTTCAGTTCAGCATGGAAAGAGTTTATCAGACAGAAAAACTGAGCAGGGTGACATGAATACCTTGTTACGCTGACTAAAGCAGAATAATGACAGGAACTGGGGGCTTTTGTCTGTCTGTATTCAGGGTTATGAGGTCACAGTGGGGCCTGAGAGGAAACAGAGAGAAAAAAAGTAAGAAATGGGTTGTTTTCCTGTCTTTCAGTTCTATCTTTATATACAGAAACTTGAAACCTGAAAGCGTTTTTAAAGGTGTGCGTTTGACTGCAACGGTGCATCAATTAATTTTAATAAACATTTTAATGATTTCTAACAGTTTCGGTGCTTCAAACGAATACCGCAGCATAAATACATTATAATTCTATATACATATTTATTTTTAAATGATTGACAGGTTTAAAGGAGAAATTGCTCCATCAGGGCAGTTATTCTTTTTCAAAAAAAAAAATTAGAAACTTTTTGCAAAATAAAAAAAAAATAAAACATTTTGAAAATAAGCACAAATTTGAATGTCCACAAAGTTTGTTTTACTTTTCAAAATATAATTTATTGCATCACAAAATACATCTGTAACCAATCACGTTGGTGGTATAAAAGTGAATTAGCATAAATACTTTTTTTTTTTAAGTAAATATGGAATAATTTAATTTACAAACTAGAAACTGAAATAACTCAAAACCAACGAAAAAAAAAAACCCCTACAAAAAAGTGGTTTTCTGAATCCGTCTCAATTTTTAAATATATTTACACAATCAGTTTATGTTTTATAATATTAACAATAAAGTTTAAATAATGTATTTCGCGAGTAGCTCAGCAGCTCCGGCGGCCTCGTCCCGATTCCACACTTCCAAGAAAGAAATCCTCCGTGCGAGAGCCTCGCTGATCAGCACATATAGTCCATGAGTTTCTCCTTCTCCAGCTCAGAGTCCTCTCTTTTCTCCGAAAGCAAAAATAAAAACCTGCAGAGTCATCTTGGCTGAGGTTACTGGAGAAAACCCCTCCTCCTTCCAGAGAACTGGCCGAGATCCAGTTACGAGTTCTGGTGTACTCAGGAGGAAAACTTTTTTTATTTTATAATATCGTTTTTTTTTTTTTTTTGTATTTCATCCGGATTTTTTGTTTTCATCGTTCAGGGAGGTTGATGACAGGAACCCACTGGTCCATGCAGCGGCTCTCGTGGCAGAAGCGATGCACTTTCCATAACGCCGGGTTCTTCCAGGAAGATGCACGTGGGATCTGAAGAGGGAAAGAAAAACATAGTTGGACTTCGCAGAACGGAGAAGCGGAAAAATATATTGCATTCTAACAACGAAAAAGTCCAAATTGATTTATTTGGATGATTGATTTTTTTTCAAAGCTAAAAAAGAAACAATAATCTGTAATATCGCA
This sequence comes from Silurus aristotelis, assembly GCF_946808225.1. Lineage (NCBI taxonomy): Eukaryota > Metazoa > Chordata > Actinopteri > Siluriformes > Siluridae > Silurus > Silurus aristotelis. Next base: position 1,446,815 of record NC_139595.1, on the reverse strand, counting down.
AACATTCACTTATCGTTATAATAGTATTATAATGAGGGTGTAGTCGTAGTGAAGCTACTTGGTGGTAAAAGAAATTTCGCAACTATGTATAGCTTTAAGTAACCTGCAAATTTGCATATTTCTCGATTCGTGTTGATTCGTTCTTTCACTACGTGACTCCATATAAAATATTAATAAAATACAAAAAATGTTTTCCCCCAATTGTGTTTCCTTGTAAATATTCGGGGGAAAAAATGTAAATATCATAAATCTGACTTATAAGAGACATTCATATTTCCTTTGAAGGTAATAAATGACCCCGAGGCTGAACTTTGTGTCTGTTGCAGACGATTATTTGCATGAGATCTACAATGCAGGCCAGGGGTGAGTAACTGCCAGACACGTTTGGGCAAGTCGAGCCGGAACGCTCTCTTTTGTCGCACGCGCTGTCCACGTGCGAGCGTGTGCGTGTCACTCAGGTGGTTGGTATCGGTTCATTAGCACTTACAGTGACGAGGATGCAGTGGAGATCCGTCTGTTCTCCTTCCTGCTTCCCCGGTTTCCCCAAGATCTTGGCGAGACGCCTGGTGTTGTTCACACGCAGGATGTTGATGTCGTTTTCGCAGCAGAAGGCCTGGATGAGAGTGAAGTGGATCTGCAAGGCGACGTCCTTCCCGTCCTCGTCGTCGGTCGCGAGGACGCACAGCACGACGTTATCCGGGTCTCTGAAAGATCACAGGAGGAACACGTTTTAGACTGGGAAGGTTGCACGTGCATCCTGTTTGAACAGCACAGGTGATACTTACACGTTCAACGACTTGGCAGATTCATAAACTCCCACCGTAACCCAGCCTTGAAGCAGGGCAGAAGTGAGGACCTCCTCCAGGGCTTTGGAAACCGAATCCATCCTGAAGCATGGAGGAGACATGGGACATTTTAAGAATGTTGGACTGGGAACATGCAGGAAATGCTGTGTTTGCACTTTTGCATTATTTTATTGCATGTTATATTAATGCAAATGAATGTAGAATAAAACAGAAACTTTTCAAAACAAAATATATCCGGGAACAAAATATTATTTGCAATAAATAAACGCGCATTACGAGAAATACCAGGTCACGTGACTCAGCAGCTGTCACGAGCCGGGTGGCTGTTTTTATTTTTCTCCATTATAGAAAGTAAATTTGTCCGACTTTGCAAAATTATATCGACATGTTCACATATTTGGTGCACAAATACTCAATATATGTGACTGATTTTGATATTATACCCGGAAGAAAAGTAAATTAGTAACAAACGCGATTCAGTGTGCACGCGCCATTAATACGGTAGTTTTACAATAATAAAGAAATACCTTTCAGCAGAAGTATAAACTCCGTTCAGCTCCTCGAAGGTCATGTTGCTTCTCAGGAAATCCAGCACGAAGAAAACAAAAAAAACGCGTAAACACACAC